>NC_135235.1:725829982-726135891 GCF_051348905.1 Ranitomeya variabilis | reverse complement strand
TCAATGAGAAGCAAAGGAGAACCAGGCTGAAGTTTGCCAAAGACCCTAAGGATTGGACCATAGAGGACTGGAGTAAGGTAATCTTTTCTGATGCGTCTCATTTTCAGCTTTGCCCAACACCTGGTCGTCTAACGGATAGACGGAGACCTGGAGAGGCGTACAAGCCACAGCGTCTTGCACCCACTGTGACATTTGGTGGAGGATCGGAGATGATCTGGGGATGCTTCAGCAAGGCTGGAATTGGGCAGGTTAATCTTTGCGAAGGAAGAATTAATCAAGCCGCATACAAAGTTATCCTTGAAAACCAATTGCTTCCTTCTGCTCAGGCAATGCTCCCTTACTCTGGGAGCTGGTTTTTCCAGCAGGAGAATGCCCCGAGCCATACAGCTAGGTCAATCAATGTGTGGATGAAGGAGCACCACATCAAGACCCTGTCATGGCCAGCCCAATCTCCAGACCTGAGCCCCTCTGAAAACCTCTGGAATGTAATCAAGAGGAAGATGGATAGTCACAAGCCATCAAACAAAGAAGAACTGCTTAAATTTTTGTTCCAGGAGTGGTATAAAGTCACCCAAAAGCAGTGGGAAACACTGGTGGAAAGCATTCCAAGATGCATGAAAACTGTGATTAAAAATAATGGTTATTCCACCCAATATTCATTTCTGAACTATTCCTGAGTTAAAATATTAGTACTGTTGTTTCTATGTGAATAAGAACTTGTTTTCTTTGCATTATTTGAGGTCTGAAAGCACGGTTTCTTTTTTCTTATGTTGTCAATTTCTCATTTGCTGAAAATAAATACAACATTTTTAGCTTTAAATTTCGGAGACATGTTGTCACTACTTTATAAAATTAAACAACAGTGTACATTTTACTCAAAAAACATACCTATAAAGAGAAAAATCTGAGAAACTGAAACATTTTGCTGTGGTCTCTTAATTTTTGCAAGAGCTGCATATATAAAATTTAAAACCTAGGTGCGTCTTATGGTCCAGTGTGTCTTATAATCCAAAAAATATGGTAATTTCTGACCATGGTGTTTTTGAAAACAGAAAAGCTTTTATAAAAACCTCAAACTTATGTGTGTGAATCAGACATAAGATCTGACGTGATAGAAGATTACAGTGCGGGGAAGACTGGAAACATTCATATAGACGGCTGGTGGTGATGAAGTCAGTGATGGACTCTGGACAAATATGTTTCTAGAGCCATAGTAGAAGATGAAGATGTCGTCCTCATCATGAAGTAGTTATTTCTCCTGTCATGTGTAATGAATATCTCCTGCAGTATTACTAATGCCGTTTCCAGGGTCGGTAAATGAGACGAGAATTAGCGTTATGGAAGATGAGTCTATGTGTCACGGGGAGACAAGGAGGGCGAGAGCTAATAACCCGGGCCCCTGCAATTTCCCTCAGACTAGGGAAACCCTGACTGACCCTCTACCTGAAGTTTACACTGAAGGTGTGCATGTCCAGGCCTCCACCCTCACCCTGACTCCTGATTCAGCCATAGACTGAACACCACCGCCCACCACCCAGTGAATGCAATAGACCAATACCCACAGTTATAACAAACAAGGATAAAGGAAAATATACACCACGCCGCAGTCAATCAGGAGTACACTATAAATGTGCAGGGTAAAATAAATAGAAATATAGGAAGGAGTAAATAAGACAAAGGAAAATACACCACCAGCAACGATTCTCCAACAACCAGCTCTCCACTCCGGACCGAGCTAACAACGGATAAGACAGAAGCTATAAATGGCGACGCCCAAAGATCAGGAGAACCATTTAAAGGAAATGGGCATGGCCCAGCTTCCAATCCGAGGATCAGATAAATTAACCCCGGAACAGCCAGACAAAAACTAGCCGACGCCAATGAGTAAACAGTGGTCAAAAGCGGAATTACCGCTGTCTGTCGGACGACCTGGTCTGAACAGTGTCCGACATGACACTATGAGAAACGTATTCAGCTGCCGACTCCGAGGAACAAACTGCTTGTTGTCTGTGGCCTAAACTTTATAGGTTTTATTAGTAGATGTCAGAGAAAAAACAATGTTGTAAAATAATAAAAGTATACCATATTTTTCGGACTATAAGATACACCGGACCATAAGACGCACCCCAAATTTACAGAAGGAAAATAGGGGAAAAAAATGTATCAAATGGTGGTCCGTCATACAGTCCGAATTCAGTTTACTGTGGCAAATCAGTAGCGCTGGTGGAGGGTCGTCACAGGGGGTGTTCGGTGGTCCGCCAGTGATATGACTCCTATCGCAGACTGATGCGGTAGGTTCTGTGGTTCTCGTGGTGCGGTGGCTCCTAAAACATTTTTAGAAAGCCCGGAGCACCCGCACATCCATTGCTGTGAAGCAGTGGCCCCTGGGAAATCCCATCCCAGGCTGATGCGGCAGGTTCGTCAGTGCTCAGGGTTGCGGGGGCTACGCTGTCATTTTGTGAAAGCCCTCGAGCCCGCACAACCCCACTGCTGCGATGCAGTGGTCTCCGGTAAAATGGCCTCTGGGAAAATGCCGCTGCAAATTGAGATCTCAGCTCCAGGATCTTATCTCCCGATATTTCAATGTGTGCATGTGCCAACCTGGTGGCCATTTTCCCAGAGGCCATTTTACCAGGGGCTACCGCATGGCAGCAGTGTGGATGTGCAGTGCTCCGGGATTTCCAAAAATGTAGGCGGAGCCGGCAACCACTGCACACCGCCGAATTCTGTCGAATCAGCCTAGGAAGGGAGTGGGATCTCCCTGCAGTGTCAGACCACTGTAGAATCACCCGACTCCTGCTGCCAACACACTAATTGTAAGTATATTCCGACTAGAAGACGCACCCCCATTTTTCACCAAAAATTTTTTTGGGAAAAAGTGCATCTTGTAGTCCGAAAAATACGGTAATTGCTGCTTGGGTCCCCGCCAGACTCTGTATTTTCTGGTCTGTCCCAACGAACTTGTGATTCCTACAGCAAATTAGTTGCCGAAGCAGTGAGTAACATAGCCAGTGATTGGTTGCATGGAGGAGATGTCTTACTCAGTAACACAGCTTATGTTCCAGTCCATACAAGACTAGAGAATACAACATCTACACGTTCTGTCTTCTGAAATGTTTCCCTTGTTATCTCAAATAATTTTATTATTACACAGAATTCTTTGTAATGATTAATTGTTTCATCGTATTCCTATTCAGGTCCCTACAATATCTGATCCTTTCAGATGACATCTTCTATATTAAGAGAATTTTTCTTAACTACCCATCAAGAATGGATATGAAGAGGGACAAGATGGCCGAGAGGATATTACACCTCACCCTAGAGATCCTCTTCTGTCTTACTGGAGAGGTGAGAGATTTTGATAGCGTCACATTTAGTGTTGAGCGATACCTTCCGATTCTCAAAGCTATCGGTATCGGATGGTATCGGCCGATATCCAAAAAATATCGGATATCGCCAATACCGATACCCGATACCAATGCAAGTCAATGGGACACAAGTATCGGAAGGTATCCTGGATGGTTCCCAGGGTCTGAAGGAGAGGAAACTCTCCTTCAGGCCCTGGGATCCATATTCATGTAAAAAATAAAGAATTAAAATAAAAAATATGGATATACTCACCCGTCTGGCGGCCCCTGGACCTTACCGATGTAACCGGCAGCCTCCGTTCCTAAGAATGAGTCTCCTCTCCTCCAGACCCTGGGAACCATACACTGGGAACTTCCGATTCCGATTTCCGATATCACAAAAATATCGAAACTCGGTATCGGAATTCCGATACAGCAAATATCGGCCGATACCCGATACTTGCGGTATCGGAATGCTCAACACTAGTCACATTACATAATTCTTATTTATGGCAATAAAACTGTTGGACAGAACTCAAGAGGTGAGGAATCTGGAAATGTCTGTAGTGACATTTATTAATGTGTCTCTCCTTAACCAGGATTACACAGTAGTGAAAAAACATTCTAATGAGCGCTGTCAGGCCCCTGTGTCTGAGGTATGGGAAAGACCCCTGAGCCCAATCACAAGGCCTCCACCTCACCCCCTGATACATGAGGACATCAATGACCAAAAGATCCTAGAACTCACCTACAAGATGATTGAGCTGCTGACTGGAGAGGTGACACTGCTGGGAATGCTGGGACATTATACAGTAAAACTATGAAGGGATTGGAGTGATGACGGTATCATTGTATGTGTCAGATTCCTATAAGGTGCCAGGATGTCGCTGTCTATTTCTCCATGGAGGAGTGGGAATATTTAGAAGGACACAAAGATCTGTACAAGGACATCATGATGGAGGTTCCCCAGCCCCTCACATCACCAGGTAATAGGACTAAATACACACAGCCTATAATTATCTGTATGTAAGGAATGAATTCAGTCCCTGTGTGTGTTTCCTCCAGACCTATCCAGTAAAAGGACCACACCCGAGAGATGTCCCCGTCCTCTTCTTCCACAGGACTGTAAACAAGAAGATCCTAATGTCTCTCAGAATCATCAGGTAGATGGAGAGAAGGTGTCATGAGATCTCTCCTATGATGTGTAGACTGTGGTGAAGGTCTTGTGCTCAGTCTTCTTTTACCCACCAGTATTACATGTTTCATACTGGTGTCATGAGAACGGTGGATATGGCAGGATTAGAGCTGATCATAGATGTGACTTCTCCATCTGTCTGTGACTTTTACAATATTTATTTCAGGGTGAAGATCTGACCCATATTAATACTACAGAGACATATGTGAGGGGTGATGAGCAGCGTAAAGAGGAGACTTCTACATATGACTACCCAGGTGAGTAGTGACCACTAACTACAGAGAAGTCACAGATTCTTCTCAGCCACCGGCTGTGGATGATTTATCAATGGTGTAGTTCGGATGTGGCACAGTCATGTGATCCCCATTTTGCGGGTAGGGCATAACATTCTCCTCCATCCGAAAATGTTTAAATGGCTTTGTGAAATTGTGAAAACTCTTTTGTATAGTGCTTACAACCTGCAGGTGTAAGGCGGCAAGGGTGGTAGTCGTGGCAACGAGCTCTATTGTTTCCACACCCTGACGCCCCACAGATGAAATAGAGTTCTTTCTGGTGTGTGTGTGTGTGTGTGTGTGTGTGTGCGTGCGTGCATGTGTGTGCGTGTGATGTGTGCAGCAGAGTACTCATTTCAGTTCCCTCGGTTTCTTTCACTTCAGCTTCAGGATTCCAGGTTCCATAAAACACTGCAGCGTCACAGTCCTTTTCAAACAGTTCAGCTTTACTGATAACATGGGCACCCATCACTTTTGCAGCACATTTCACACAAAGCATCATATCTTGCACTTTCCCTTCTTTCTGGGCAGATTCCATTTCCCCAATAACCTCTCCTTCTCTCCCGGCAATCCATGCCATTTCTGTGGACAATCCGTGTACCTTCCGTACTTCCTGCATCATCAGCTCCTTGTCATCCCCTTGTCTGATTCCATCTTGCAAAGGTGCCGGGAGTTCCATCTTACTGACTCCCGCCCCAGTCGTAGACCCCAGAACCGCCTTGAGGATGATCCTATTGAGCTGATGCCCGACTGTCCTATTCTCCAGCCCGTTATTGCCATCCGCAGCTTTACCCCCATGACCTGTAGCTGTGTCATACACTTCATGCACCCTGCTCTTGGCAAGGCTGCCCGGGTGTCTGTCTCTAATCAGGAAGTATCCTGATTATACTTCCCTGCTCCTTGCTGTACCTCCCCTTTAGTTAACCCCTGTGCTGCCTACCTCCTGCTCTATTCTATGATATCATCTATCACTACTGTGCCCCCCTCTATTCTAGCCCCTATTCTAGCCCCAATCCTATAAACAGTACCCATTGAGATCATTCACATTATGGTATATAAACATTATATCACATTGCAATATATGAACAGTAGTACACAGTGAGGTGCCACATGTGAACGTGCGAACAGAGTCCAGGAGAGAGAAGGCACATGAGGGTCCCCGCCACCTTCTTACACAGGATCCACCTACCCCCAGGGATTAGAACACGCTGACCGTTACCTCCCCAGGTCTGTAGACTTCAAAGCCAAATAACAACGTACGTAGAATGTGCTGACAAGATATTGTGAAGGGCCTGTTAGAGAAAGTGGAGGGTAATTATGCTGTTGGCTTCCTAGAACCCTGATATCTTATCGGATGAATCTACCTTCTCTCCCTTTTGTGCTGCTGAATGTGCTCATATGGTCCCTACAAGACCAGGTCCAGTCTTTCTGGACAAACTTTGCTTTTATGATTAACAACATTAAATGTGCAGTGAGGCCAAGTGTAAATTTCTGTACAATAACAGCAGAGTTTCCCTTTCTCCTGACTTTTCAATTTGTATTAAAAACTTATTTCAAGGAGGATTGTGATAAACTACATAAAAAACATTACACCTGTGCCATGATATATCTCTGAGCTGTGCGTGGCTGATGGCTGTAATATACATTTATTCACGCCTGCAGGAGATGTGTTGGCTCGAGCCCTGGTTTCATAGATTCACCCCACATCATAAATTCCATTATTTTTTCCATCCTAAGGAATTCAGATTACTGCACAATCTCTCCTGAAATGGGGGCGCTAATACTTTCTCTACTCTTCTAGTCAGGACTCAGTAGATCCAATGGTCCACCATAAATGAATGCAACTCCAGTTTAGTGTTGGAGTTCTCCCCTCGTACATACTTTTTTTGGGGAGATGTAACATATTCTTTGTTTTATGTTTTTTTTTACATGTTCATTCTGGTTGATAGTTTGATTGTGGTAGGATCAGCCTGCCTCAGGTGAGTTTGTAAGTTTGGAACTCCCTGGTATTTATTTATTTTTTTTTAAAGTCTCCATTACCTCTTCCAAATGTGCGAGATCTAAATTGAAGATGCCCCAGCTCTGCAATATTATAAAAAGTTCTTTTTAAATGTCTAATATTTTTTCTTGAAACTCATCTGATAGAAAATATTGGCCCTTACGATAGTTTAGATTGCCAAGAGCCACCGAGCCCCATACTCTAATTACTCCAGAGAGTTGATACCACTACTCATATTTTACTGATAAAGACTGTTGAGTTTGAACATTTTGATAGATGTGTTATTGTCCATAGTCACAGTTTTTGACTACAGTAGTTACTGCCCAAAATACTCCCATTTTTCACATCTGACATGTCGCTTTTTGTGGTGATAACTTTGGAATTCTTCACAAAGGATAATAGGAAACAAATGGACCTTACAAATTATTTTCAACATCTCTTGAATCCAACAATACCCTGTATACGGTTGTACACTACTGTCTGGGCACATGGCAGGGTTAAGAAGGGAAGGAGCGCCATTTAGCTATTTGAATGCGTATCTTGTTAGAATAGATTCCAGACACAATGTATTGGTTACCTAGCAGCTCAAAATATGGCTACCACAATCAGGCTTGGCACTATCTACTCAGCTTTGCAGATCCCAATGATTGCCTTGCTCAACATTCTTTACATGGATCTGTTCTTACACAGAGATCCCTAGGCTTGGGCCATGGTGTTACCTGCTGTTCTGTGGAGTGAGGTGGGATGACGAATAGTCAGGTAGTTGGGTCAGATCCACGAGGGCAGAGAAAATACAACATCATAAGAAGCAAGATTAAGGGGTCACGGCAGCTTAGCACAGAGAGGGCTGAACCAGAGGAGAACAAGGCTGTACCTGGCATCTTCCTGCAATTTGCTTTGAGCTTTAGTAGGGTGGGGTGCTTTCCAATTGGTGAAAGCTGGAAGCAGATAACTCCAGATGGACAGCACACACCCATAATGCCTGACTGGATGGCACTACAGTTCACAGCAACCCTAATCTAAGTGGCTGAACAAAGCCTGCACCATCCAGAGCTTCTGGTTCCGATATCTCCTCCATCCCCAGTGCTGCCTGCAGAATGAATGAGGCCATGCCTGGTGACAGAAGTAGAGGTGGCAGGTGTGGATCCCAGGCGAGATGGTACACACCATTTTCATAAGCCTTAATATGACAAAATGCAGAAAACCAGAGCAGTTTAAAACCTCATAAAGTAACTCCATTTTGGAAATGATAATGAGTCGCCCCCAGGGCAGTGGGGTACTCTGTACCAGGTCCGGTCTCGAGGGGGAATGTCACGGTGGCTGCAACCCGGTCCATGGCCCTGGGCCTCAATGTTAAAGGGGAACAGTCTTTTAAGGGAAACGTGTTTAAAGTCTGTCATGACGCCACCTGTGGAGTTCGGTCAATAGTGGGACCGATGCTGCATTAAAGGAGTCCTCTGGGGGATGTTGTGGCAGCACTGATGTTACACTTCCCACAGGTGAAGCAGGGTCCTAAGATGTAAGGCGTGAATGGTACGTGCCAGTGAATAAAGATAGGACACAAGTTGTAAGTCTTTACCTGGTTTACTGCAGTTGGCTGGCCACAGTCCAGGGCACCAGGCACGGGTAGTGGTATGACCCGGCCAGCTCAGAAGCAATGGAGGGTCCCCTTCTCAGTGTGAGGTCCGTGAGCCTTTCCTCTAGCGCCTCTTGAAGATGAATTCCCTGCTGCCTGAAGGTTCCTACTGTGTACTTCAGTTTCCCCCAGTCCTGGGACAGGTACCTGCACGATGGTCAGCTCGAGCCATTTTACAGGGACTTTATCATGCCCCGGGCTCCTTAGGTGCTGCTGCGTCTCAGGCAAGGTGTGGGCCAATTACATACAGTTCCTGGCCCTCCAGTTCTGCTCTGTGTCCTACAGTTCCACAAAAACCCGGGCTCCCGGTACCTGGTTCCTGCGCTTCGGCTTTGAGGGTGCACGGTCACAGTTCCCCTCTGAGCGTTGTTCCTCTCCTTTCACAAGCAGAGCACAGCTTCCGGAATACTTACCGCTCCTAATGCCGGAACTATGTGTGTGGGGCAGTGAGTATTAATTAGCGCACACAGCGTCAACCGCCAGGCGGTCATGTGTGCCGCTACTTCAGAGAAATTAATTTTCAGAATGAATATTATTCATCTCTGTTAAGTAGCGGCACACGTGACCTCCTGGCAGCTGCAGGACCGGCTGCTGCAGCTAACACTGTGCGAGCTTTTACAGAGAAATGAATATTCATTTCTTTTTTAGCAGCGGGCACTGGAGTTAGCTGCAGCAGCCGGGTCCTACCTCTGTGACCCGCTGCTCCGCCGCTGCCTCTCCCCCTCCATGTTCTGGACACCTCAATCGAGTATAAGCTGAGGGGGGTGATTTCTGCACAAAAAAAATGTGCTGAAAACCTCTACTAAACTCGAGTATATACATCAACTTACCATTTTTACAGACAGTTTTAGGAGAAATGTTCAAAAATATAAAGTTCAAGGATATGTTATTGAAAAATAATTGGTTTTATTCTTGACAGATGACTGTACCTGGAGATCAGAGGGACAGCTGACAACTTCAATTTTAAAATCCGATGATCTTGAGATCTCACAGGATACAATTGAAATCAATGCCATTACTCCAGAGATACAATCATCCCTTCACAGCAAAGATCTGTCATCTGTTTCAGTACCGACTACTAAGGAAAATCAAAGACCCAAAAGAGGCATTAAAAAACAAACTGCTCCTAAAGCAAGGAAGTTCTTTTCATGTTCAGAATGTGGGAAATGTTTTAATTGGAAACATCATCTTGATCGACACCAAAGAATCCACACAGGAGAAAAGCCTTTTTCCTGTTCAGAATGTGGGAAATGCTTTATCCAGAAAGTGAATCTTGATTGCCACCAGAGAAACCACACAGGGGATATGCCTTTTTCATGTTCAGAATGTGGGAAATATTTTAATAGGAAAGTGAATCTTGATGACCACCTTAGAACTCACACAGGGGAGAAGCCTTTTTCATGTTCAGAATGTGGAAAATGTTTTGTGACGAAATCAGATCTTGTTAGACACCAGAGACTCCACACAGGGGAGAAGTTTTTTTCATGTTCAGAATGTGGAAAATATTTTGTAGAGAAATACCTCCTTGTTAGACACCTGAGAACCCACACAGGGGAGAAGCCTTTTTCCTGTTCAGAATGTGGGAAATGTTTTATCCGGAAATCGCATCTTGATAAACACCAGAGAATCCACACAGGTGAGAAGCCTTTTTCCTGTTCAGAATGTAGAAAATGTTTTGTGATGAAATCAGATCTTGTTAGACACCAGAGACTCCACACAGGGGAGAAGCCTTTTTCATGTTCAGAATGTGGAAAATGTTTTGTGTCGAAATCAAATCTTGTTAGACACCAGAGAACCCACACAGGGCAGAAGCCTTTTTCCTGTTCAGAATGTGGAAAATATTTTAACCAGAAATCAGATTTGGTTAAGCACCAAAGAATTCACAAAGGGGAGAAGCCTTTTTCATGTTCAAAATGTGGGAAGTGTTTTACCTTGAAATCGCATCTTGATAAACACCTGAGAATCCACACAGGGGAGAAGCCTTTTTCATGTTCAGAATGTGGAAAATGTTTTGTGTCGAAATCAGATCTTGTTAGACACCAGAGACTCCATACAGGGGAGAAGCCTTTTTCATGTTCAGAATGTGAAAAATGCTTTGTGTCAAAATCAGACCTTGTTAGACACCGGAGAACCCACACAGGAGAGAAGCCTTTTTCATGTTCAAAATGTGGGAAATGTTTTATCTGGAAATCAAATCTTCATAAACACCAGAGAACCCACACAGGGCAGAAGCCTTTTTCTGTTCATAATGTGGAAAACGTTTTGTGACAAAATCAAATCTTGTTAGACACCAGAGACTCCACACGGGAGAAGCCTTTTTCATGTTCAGAATGTGGAAAATATTTTGTAGCCCTGCTATACAGTTAGGTCCATATATATTTGGACAGAGACAACATTTTTCCAATTTTGGTTATAAACATTACCACAATGAATTTTAAGCAAAACAATTCAGATGCAGTTGAAGTTCAGACTTTCAGCTTTCATTTGAGGGTATCCACATTAAAATTGGATGAAGGGTTAAGGAGTTTCAGCTACTTAACATGTGCCACCCTGTTTTTAAAGGGACCAAAAGTAATTGGACAGATTCAATAATTTTAAATAAAATGTTCATTTCTAGTACTTGGTTGAAAACCCTCTGTTGGCAATGACTGCCTGAAGTCTTGAACTCATGGACATCACCAGACACTGTGTTTCCTCCTTTTTGATGCTCTGCCAGGCCTTCACTGCAGTGGTTTTCAGTTGCTGTTTGTTTGTGGGCCTTTCTGTCTGAAGTTTAGTCTTTAACAAGTGAAATGCATGCTCAATTGGGTTGAGATCAGGTGACTGACTTGACCATTCAAGAATATTCAACTTCTTTGATTTAATAAACTCCTGGGTTGCTTTGGCTTTATGTTTTGGGTCATTGTCCATCTGTAGTATGAAACGACGACCAATCAGTTTGGCTGCATTTGGCTGGATCTGAGCACACAGTATGTCTCGGAATACCTCAGAATTCATTCGGCTGCTTCTGTCCTGTGTCACATCATCAATAAACACTAGTGACCCAGTGCCACTGGCAGCCATGCATGCCCCCGCCATCACACTGCCTCCGCCGTGTTTTACAGATGATGTGGTATGCTTTGGGTCATGAGCTGTACCACGCCTTTGCCATGCTTTTCTCTTTCCATCATTCTGGTAGAGGTTGATCTTGGTTTCATCTGTCCAAAGAATGTTCTTCCAGAACTGTGCTGGCTTTTTTAGATGTTTTTTAGCAAAGTTCAGTCTAGCCTTTTTATTCTTGATGCTTATGAGTGGCTTGCACCGTGCAGTGAACCCTCTGTATTTACTTTCATGCAGTCTTCTCTTTATGGTAGATTTGGATATTGATACGCCTACCTCCTGGAGGGTGTTGTTCACTTGGTTGGCTGTTGTGAAAGGATTTCTACTCACCATGGAGATTATTCTGCGATCATCCACCACTAGTGTTGAGCATTCCGATACCGCAAGTATCGGGTATCGGCCGATACTTGCGGTATCGGAATTCCGATACCGGGATTCCGATACTTGCCGCGTATCGGATACCGGAATCGGAAGTTCCAAGATTCAAAATGCAGAAATTCAGCCAATGAGATTGATTCCAAGTGTGGGCACATCCTGTTTAGCATGGAGGGCATGAAACTACTGGCAAGGCTGTGATTGGCTGCTGTAATGATGTCATGATGCAGTTTAAAAGTCGCTGGCGCCATTTTGCGATCACTCTGCTGTGAATTCAGTTAGTGACAGGACGCTGTTTGCTGACTGAGGGACAGTTTAGAGCTAGCGATTTGCTTCTTTGTGCTTTCCAAAGGCTAATTTAGCAACCGCTGTGTTCACCTACTATTCACCTTGCTTTTGCCTTGTAGCGCTGTTTTCACAGCGATCTGCAGGGTCTGTGTGTGTGTGTGTGTGTGAGTGCAGCCCACTCTCTAGTCTGAGTGCAGCCACATAGGCCATCCATAGTTGGTTGTATTCAGTTCAGGGAGGGTGGTTCATTGCCTCATACTGTTCTTTTTTTTTTTTTTTTTTTTTTTTCCAAGTAGTGTAGTCTGCTGCTAATTTATTCAAAAAAATCCTATTAGTGTCTTTCCACCCGTCTCCAGCTAATTTGTGGAAAAACACTACATAGGATAAAGTAGAGGAGGGTTTTTGGGCCTTGCAGCGCCGTTTACGGTTGTCTGCACGGTCTCCGTGTGACTGCAGCTCGCCCTGTAGTCTGTGAGCAGCTATAGCCTGGTTGTCTCCAGCTCAGGCTTGTTCACTGCGTCATACCGCCAAATCAATTTTCTTTTTTTTCCAAGTAGTGTAGTCTGCTGCTAATTTATTCAAAAAAATCCTATTAGTGTCTTTCCACCCGTCTCCAGCTAATTTGTGGAAAAACACTACATAGGATATAGTAGAGGAGGGTTTTTTGGGCCTTGCAGCGCCGTTTACGGCTGTCTGCACGGTCTCCGTGTGACTGCAGCTCGCCCTGTAGTCTGTGAGCAGCTATAGCCTGGTTGTCTCCAGCTCAGGGTTGTTCACTGCGTCATACCGCCAAATCAATTTTCTTTTTTTTCCAAGTAGTGTAGTCTGCTGCTAATTTATTCAAAAAAATCCTATTAGTGTCTTTCCACCCGTCTCCAGCTAATTTGTGGAAAAACACTACATAGGATAAAGTAGAGGAGGGTTTTTGGGCCTTGCAGCGCCGTTTACGGCTGTCTGCACGGTCTCCGTGTGACTGCAGCTCGCCCTGTAGTCTGTGAGCAGCTATAGCCTGGTTGTCTCCAGCTCAGGGTTGTTCACTGCGTCATACCGCCAAATCAATTTTCTTTTTTTTCCAAGTAGTGTAGTCTGCTGCTAATTTATTCAAAAAAATCCTATTAGTGTCTTTCCACCCGTCTCCAGCTAATTTGTGGAAAAACACTACATAGGATAACGTAGAGGAGGGTTTTTGGGCCTTGTAGCGCCGTTTACGTCTGTCTGCACGGTCTCCGTGTGACTGCAGCTCTATCTGTTGTCAGTTCAGCCCCAAAAAAATAAATAAATAATAAAGTTCACCAAACACACCATTTACACCACTTTACATTTGTGTAGGCCACATTAGCTCATATTAAAGTCTAGTCCACACTTTAGATAATTAGTGCTTCTTATACCTGTTAGGAGGAGTTGCTCAGGAATAAGCACACAAATCCGTTAGTACTTTTCTGCTTATCTTTATCAGTCAACCAAGATGAAGAAGGCAGTGAGTAAGGCACGTGGGCGTGGGAGCCGTCGCGGAGCAGGGAGGGGACGTGGGGATTCTGTGCCTGCTGCGGGCACCGGTGACTCATCAGCACCCACTTTCACCAGGCAACAGTCGTTCATGCGAAGCTTTGTGTCCGAGCGCCGTACACCGCTGCTGCGTGAAGAACAAATTGAAGCTGTTGTCGGATGGATGGCAGCTAATGCATCAACTTCCATTAGTGCCACATCCTCTCAGACACAGAGCACTGGAGAGCAGCCATCTGTCTCTTCACCACCTGCCAAATTGCCCAGGCAGACAGAGAGCCCAGGACAGGAGCCGTCTCTACTTCTGTTCTCTGAATCTCTTGGCTTGGAAACAGGGGGCCAGCCAAGCAGCATTGGAGAAATGGAAGAAGAGGCAGGGTGCAGTGATGCCCAACAGCTTTTTCTGTCTTCCTCTGAAGAGGCGGGTGGGCCAGTGGCTCCGGTCACCACATCGCAGGCCGCATCAGCTGATGATGACACTCAGGTGCCACTTACTGGTGCGTGCTCTGCTGCTGAGACTACCCAGGAGGAGCAGTTGGGGGCAGAGGGTAGTGTAGATGATGAGGTCCTCGACCCATCTTGGCGTGAGGGACAGGAAGGTGGTGGGGGCAGCTCTGAGGAAGAGATTCCCCGTACGGCCCAAAGAGGGAGAGGGAGGGGGAAGACTGCTGATCCTGCAGCCTCCGCTTTGGCACCCGTTAGGAGCATGTCTCTTCCAAAAGCCAAAAAGGGCGCTCCCAAGACTTGCAGTGCCTGGTCCTTTTTTGACACAGTTGCAGATGACATTTGCTATGTCAGATGCAACGTGTGTCATCAAAAAGTCAAAAGAGGTCGAAATGTCAGCAACCTCAATACCTCCAACATGTGGAAACATGTGCGCAACAGGCACCCGGCGGAGTTAGAAAAACACACTGAAGAGGTAGGCCAACCAACAGCGGCAGCTACCACCTCTTCAGCTCGTGTTGCCTCTTCCTCTAGCTCACACGCAGCTGGTTCGGCTTCCTCCCAGGATCGCCGTGGAAGAACCTCTGCCCCTGTTGTCCAGAGACCCGCTGTAATTCCACCCGCAGCGCCACTTTCCCAGTCATCCACACACTCCCAGCCCAGTCTACAGCCATCGGTAGTACAGGCATGGGAGAAAAGGCGGCCTTTCTCGTCAAACCACCCACGAGCACAGGCTCTGACTGCAGGCATTGCCAAACTTCTGTCACTGGAAATGCTGTCATTCGGGCTGGTGGAGACTGACAGCTTCCGTGACTTGATGTCATTGGCAGTCCCACAGTACAATGTGCCCAGCCGCTTTTACTTCAGCAGGCAAGCCGTCCCTGCCCTGCAGAAGCATGTGGAGGGACACATAAAACACGCGCTACTGAACGCCGTCAGTAGCAAGGTCCACCTCACCACCGATGCGTGGACCAGTCAACATGGACAGGGGCGATACCTTTCCCTCACTGCCCATTGGGTTAATGTCGTTGAGCCGGGTACAGACCGTGCGAGTGGCGCAGGACGTGTCCTGCCCACTCCAAGGATTGCAGGAATCCATTCTGTACGCATTGACTCCTCCTCTTACACCAGTTCCTCAGAATCATCGCTGCAGGAGCCGTCACAGTCCACCTCCACATGGACCCGTGATGAACGTGTACCTGTTACGACCGACATGAGCACAGCCGTGGCCAAACGTCAACAGGCCGTCTTGAAATTAATTTTCTTGGGGAATCGTAGCCACACAGCGCAGGAGCTCTGGAATGCCATCAAGCAGGAGAGCGATGTGTGGTTTGTGCCAGCGAATCTCCAGCCAGGCATGGTAGTGTGTGATAATGGCCGAAATCTGGTGGCAGCTCTGGGCCTCGGCAACCTCACTCACATCCCATGTCTGGCACATGTGCTCAATTTGGTCGTGCAGAGCTTTTTGAGGGACTATCCGGATCTTGATGCACTGCTGCACAAGGTCCGCCTAGAGTGTGCTCACTTGCGGCGTTCCAGCACGGCAAAAGCGCGCATTGCGGCTCTGCAGCGCCGACACCGCCTGCCGGAACATCGCATCATATGTGACCTACCTACCAGGTGGAATTCCACGTTACATATGTTGGAGCGGTTGTGTGAGCAGCAGCAAGCTGTAATGGAGTACCAGCTGCTTCAGGCGCAAAAAAGTCGCAGTCAGCGCCGTACAGACTTCACAACCACAGAGTGGGCCACTATGTATGACGTCTGCCAGGTTTTGCGTCCCTTCGATTATTCCACGCGGATGGCGAGTGCAGATGATGCACTAGTCAGCATGACTGTCCCCCTTATCTGCCTGCTTGAAAAATCACTGCAAGCGCTAAGGGATGATGTTGTGGAAGAGGTGGAGGATGAGGATTCACCATTTCCATCATCTTCTGGACAGTCAGCGCCACGTGGTTCCTCACAAACGCGTAGGCAGGGGACCGTTAGTGAGGAGGATGAGGAGGAGTCAATGGAGGAGGAAGACATCCGTCCAGAGGAGGGAGTTACCGAATTGTCCAGTACTCAGTGTGTACAGCGAGGGTGGGGTGATGACGAGCGGGCAGAGATCACGCCTCCAGCAGGGGACAGCGTTTCTTGGGCAGTTGGCAGTCTGCAGCACATGGTGGATTACATGCTGCAGTGCCTGAGAAACGACCGCCGCATCGACCACATTCTCAACATGTCTGATTATTGGGTGTTCACCCTCCTCGATCCTCGCTACCGGGACAACGTAGAAAGCCTCAGTCATCACACCGTTGAACCGGGAGCGAAAAATGCGGGAGTACCAAGACACACTGGTCAATTCCAACATCTTCTCCATTCCAACTGAGAGAAGTGCTGCTAGTGCATTCCAAAGCAGCTCAGTGCGTCCAGGCCGTGGTGGAGGCTCTGCACAAAGAGGGAGCAGAAGCAGTGCCTCTGCCCAAGGCAAGACCAGTATGGCCGAACTGTGGCACAGTTTTCTGTGCCCGCCACAAAAGTCTACACCATCACAGACGGCTCCAGTCAGCAGGAGGCAACGGTTCCGTCAGATGGTGACAGACTACATGTCTTGCCCTCTTGCTGTACTCCCAGACGGCTCTTCCCCTTTCAAGTTTTGGGTCTCAAAGCTGGATACATGGCCAGAGCTAAGCCAGTATGCATTGGAGGTGCTGTCTTGCCCTGCGGCCAGTGTATTATTGGAACGTGTCTTTAGTGCTGCAGGTGGTGTACTAACTGACCGTCGCATGCGACTATCCTCCGATAACGTTGACCGGCTTACTTTCCTGAAAATGAACAAGGCCTGGATCTCGCCGGAATTTGCCACTCCTCCTCCTGATTAAATAATTAGGTCACTGTATACGTTATCCAGGTCTCCTGTTGTGTTCATCTTTCTACCACCTGAACTTAAATTCCTGGGCTCCAACACCGCCAGTTGAGGCTCAGAAGTGCCGTCTGCACAGTCAAAACATACGACCCAGTGTTATTGGGTTTCAGTAACGTCAGCTGATCCCCAGCTGTGTAGCCGGCAATGTGTCATGCGACCGCCACGCTGACACAACAACTGAAATGTAAGGGAATCTGTCCCCCCCCCCAAGGCGTTTGTTACTGAAAGAGCCACCTTGTGCAGCAGTAATGCTGCACAAGGAAAAAGGTAGCTATTTTGGTTTTGCTCCTTGCACACGCAAAACTTAACACTTATAAAATGTGTCCACTGATACCGTAAAACCGTCCCGGAGGTGGGACTTTCCTTCGTAATATGACGCAGCACAGCCGTCATTCCTACCCCCCCGGCGCCGCGCCCCGGCTCATCAGCGTTGTTTGATTCCGTCCAGGAGCCTGCGCTGTTATGTTATCCCGTGGCCAGGCACACTTAGCGCTGCCCGTCTTCTGGCATCATTTGGTGTCAGGCTGGCTGCGCCTGTGCGGCCACGCTGGCCGAGAGCCCGCCTCGCAGTGTCTTCTGATTTAATCCCACTGGGGGCCTGGGATCTATGGACATGCGCAGTGCATATCTGAACCTCCACCTCTCACTCATCTCCCTATGGCTTCTTCAGACTGTTCGGTGTCAGCTGGTCCCTAATAGCATGCCACGGCCGTGACACCGCACAGTCTTAAGAAGCCGTAGGGAGGGGAGTGAGAGGCGAGGATATGCACTGCGCATGGCCATGGATCCCAGGCCCCCAGTGGGATTAAATCAGAAGACACTGCGAGGCGGGCTCTCGGCCAGCGCGGCCGCACAGGCGCAGCCAGCCTGACACCAAATGATGTCAGAAGATGGGCAGCGCTAAGTGTGCCTGGCCACGGGATAACATAACAGCGCAGGCTCCGGGACGGAATCAAACAACGCTGAGGAGCCGGGGCACGGCGGCGGGGGGGTAGGAATGATGGCTGTGCTGCGTCATATTACGAAGGAAAGTCCCACCTCCGGGACGGTTTCACGGCTTCAGGGGACACATTTTATAAGTGTTTAGTTCTGTGTTTGCAAGGAGCATGATGAAAAGAGCCACCTTTTCCTTTTGCATCTTTTGTGCTGCACAAGCTGGCTCTTTCAGCTACAAACGCCTTGGGGGGGGGGTTAAAGGTTCCCTTTCGACTTTCTCAGGCTTCGGCCTACATTGTGTTCCTCTGCTTTTCCACCTGTCCCTGGGCTCCAACACCGCCAGTTGCCGTCCAGAAGTGCTGTACGCACAGTCAACAGTCGCTCCTCTGTTATTGGGGTTCAGTAACGTCAGCTGTTCCCCTGCTGTGTGTGTGGCAATCCCTCCTACCTCCTCCAACCTCCTCCTCCTCCACCTGTCCCTGGGCTCCAACACCGCTAGTTGCCGTCCAGAAGTGCTGTACGCACAGTCAACAGTCGCTCCTCTGTTATTGGGGTTCAGTAACGTCAGCTGTTCCCCTGCTGTGTGTGTGGCAATCCCTCCTACCTCCTCCAACCTCCTCCAACCTCCTCCTCCTCCACCTGTCCCTGGGCTCCAACACCGCCAGTTGCCGTCCAGAAGTGCTGTACGCACAGTCAACAGTCGCTCCTCTGTTATTGGGGTTCAGTAACGTCAGCTGTTCCCCTGCTGTGTGTGTGGCAATCCCTCCTACCTCCTCCAACCTCCTCCAACCTCCTCCTCCTCCACCTGTCCCTGGGCTCCAACACCGCCAGTTGCCGTCCAGAAGTGCTGTACGCACAGTCAACAGTCCCTCCTCTGTTATTGGGGTTCAGTAACGTCAGCTGTTCCCCTGCTGTGTGTGTGGCAATCCCTCCTACCTCCTCCAACCTCCTCCAACCTCCTCCTCCTCCACCTGTCCCTGGGCTCCAACACCGCTAGTTGCCGTCCAGAAGTGCTGTACGCACAGTCAACAGTCGCTCCTCTGTTATTGGGGTTCAGTAACGTCAGCTGTTCCCCTGCTGTGTGTGTGGCAATCACTCCTACCTCCTCCAACCTCCTCCTCCTCCACCTGTCCCTGGGCTCCAACACCGCTAGTTGCCGTCCAGAAGTGCTGTACGCACAGTCAACAGTCGCTCCTCTGTTATTGGGGTTCAGTAACGTCAGCTGTTCCCCTGCTGTGTGTGTGGCAATCCCTCCTACCTCCTCCAACCTCCTCCAACCTCCTCCTCCTCCACCTGTCCCTGGGCTCCAACACCGCTAGTTGCCGTCCAGAAGTGCTGTACGCACAGTCAACAGTCGCTCCTCTGTTATTGGGGTTCAGTAACGTTAGCTGTTCCCCTGCTGTGTGTGTGGCAATCACTCCTACCTCCTCCAACCTCCTCCAACCTCTTCCTCCTCCACCTGTCCCTGGGCTCCAACACCGCCAGTTGCCGTCCAGAAGTGCTGTACGCACAGTCAACAGTCGCTCCTCTGTTATTGGGGTTCAGTAACGTCAGCTGTTCCCCTGCTGTGTGTGTGGCAATCCCTCCTACCTCCTTCAACCTCCTCCAACCTCCTCCTCCTCCACCTGTCCCTGGGCTCCAACACCGCTAGTTGCCGTCCAGAAGTGCTGTACGCACAGTCAACAGTCGCTCCTCTGTTATTGGGGTTCAGTAACGTCAGCTGTTCCCCTGCTGTGTGTGTGGCAATCACTCCTACCTCCTCCAACCTCCTCCAACCTCCTCCTCCTCCACCTGTCCCTGGGCTCCAACACCGCCAGTTGCCGTCCAGAAGTGCTGTACGCACAGTCAACAGTCCCTCCTCTGTTATTGGGGTTCAGTAACGTCAGCTGTTCCCCTGCTGTGTGTGTGGCAATCCCTCCTACCTCCTCCAACCTCCTCCAACCTCCTCCTCCTCCACCTGTCCCTGGGCTCCAACACCGCCAGTTGCCGTCCAGAAGTGCTGTACGCACAGTCAACAGTCCCTCCTCTGTTATTGGGGTTCAGTAACGTCAGCTGTTCCCCTGCTGTGTGTGTGGCAATCCCTCCTACCTCCTCCAACCTCCTCCAACCTCCTCCTCCTCCACCTGTCCCTGGGCTCCAACACCGCTAGTTGCCGTCCAGAAGTGCTGTACGCACAGTCAACAGTCGCTCCTCTGTTATTGGGGTTCAGTAACGTCAGCTGTTCCCCTGCTGTGTGTGTGGCAATCACTCCTACCTCCTCCAACCTCCTCCTCCTCCACCTGTCCCTGGGCTCCAACACCGCTAGTTGCCGTCCAGAAGTGCTGTACGCACAGTCAACAGTCGCTCCTCTGTTATTGGGGTTCAGTAACGTCAGCTGTTCCCCTGCTGTGTGTGTGGCAATCCCTCCTACCTCCTCCAACCTCCTCCTCCTCCACCTGTCCCTGGGCTCCAACACCGCTAGTTGCCGTCCAGAAGTGCTGTACGCACAGTCAACAGTCGCTCCTCTGTTATTGGGGTTCAGTAACGTCAGCTGTTCCCCTGCTGTGTGTGAGGCAATCCCTCCTACCTCCTCCAACCTCCTCCAACCTCCTCCTCCTCCACCTGTCCCTGGGCTCCAACACCGCCAGTTGCCGTCCAGAAGTGCTGTACGCACAGTCAACAGTCCCTCCTCTGTTATTGGGGTTCAGTAACGTCAGCTGTTCCCCTGCTGTGTGTGTGGCAATCCCTCCTACCTCCTCCAACCTCCTCCAACCTCCTCCTCCTCCACCTGTCCCTGGGCTCCAACACCGCTAGTTGCCGTCCAGAAGTGCTGTACGCACAGTCAACAGTCGCTCCTCTGTTATTGGGGTTCAGTAACGTCAGCTGTTCCCCTGCTGTGTGTGTGGCAATCACTCCTACCTCCTCCAACCTCCTCCAACCTCCTCCTCCTCCACCTGTCCCTGGGCTCCAACACCGCTAGTTGCCGTCCAGAAGTGCTGTACGCACAGTCAACAGTCGCTCCTCTGTTATTGGGGTTCAGTAACGTCAGCTGTTCCCCTGCTGTGTGTGTGGCAATCACTCCTACCTCCTCCAACCTCCTCCTCCTCCACCTGTCCCTGGGCTCCAACACCGCTAGTTGCCGTCCAGAAGTGCTGTACGCACAGAGCCAAACACCTCGCCAATGTGTTAGTGGGGTTCAGCACCGCCAGCTGTTCCCCTGCTGTGTATACGGCAACGTGTACTGCGACCGCCACGCAGGCACAACAAGTTAAATTTAAGGGAACCTGCCCCCCCCCCCCCAGGCGTTTGTTACTGAAGGAGCCACCTTGTGCAGCAGTAATGATGCAAAGGGAAAAAGTGCCTCTTTTCGTGATGCTCCTTGCACATGCTGAACCAAACACTTATGAAATGTGTCCCCACACAGCGTTAAACCGTCCGGTAGGTGGAACTTTCCTTTGTCGTGTGACGCAGCACAGCCATCATTTTTACTCCCTTGGCGCCGTGCGCCCCCTCCTCAGCGTTGTTTGAATCTGTCCCGGAGCCTGTGCTGTTAGGTTAGCCCTTGGCCATGCACACATGTTGCGCTGCCCGTCTTCTGACATCATTTGGTGTCAGGCTGGCTGCGCCTGTGCGGGTGCGCTGGCCGAGATCCCGCCTCGCAGTGTCGTCTAATGTAATCCCACCGCGGGCCTGTGATCCGTGCCCGTGCGCAGTGCATATCCTCGCCTCTCACTCCCCTCCCTACGGCTTCTTCAGACTGTGCGATGTCAGCTGGTCCCTAATAGCATGCCACGGCCGTGACACCGCACAGTCTGAAAAAGCCGTAGGGAGGGGAGTGAGAGGCGAGGATATGCACTGCGCACGGGCACGGATCACAGGCCCGCGGTGGGATTACATTAGACGACACTGCGAGGCGGGATCTCAGCCAGCGCACCCGCACAGGCGCAGCCAGCCTGACACCAAATGATGTCAGAAGACGGGCAGCGCAACATGTGTGCATGGCCAAGGGCTAACCTAACAGCGCAGGCTCCGGGACAGATTCAAACAACGCTGAGGAGGGGGCGCACGGCGCCAAGGGGGTAAAAATGATGGCTGTGCTGCGTCACACGACAAAGGAAAGTTCCACCTACCGGACGGTTTAACGCTGTGAGGGGACACATTTCATAACTGTTAGGTTCCGCATGTGCAAGGACCATAATTAAAAGAGCTAAGTTTACCTTTTCCAGCATTAGTGCTGTACACAATGGCTCTTTCAGCTACAAACGCCTGGGGGGGGGGGGTTAAAGGTTTCCTTTCAACTTGCTCGAGTGCAGGCTTCGGCCTACACTCCGCTCCCCCTGCTCCTCCTGCTGACCCTGGGCTCTAACACCGCCAGTTTTGGCCCAGATGTGCTAGCTGCACAGAGAAAAACACCAGCCAATGTGTCAGTGGGGTTCAGCACCGCCAGCTGTTCCCCTGCTGTGTAGCCGGCAATGTGTCCTGCGACCGACACGCAGACACAAGAACTGAAATTGAAGGGAACCTGTCCCCCCTCCCCCAGGTGTTTCTATGTTTTACAGCTACCTTGAACAGCAGTAATGCTGCATGTGTTCAAGGTGGCTCAGAAACTTATTCTCCTTGCCCATGTTGAAGTGAACACGTCTAAAAATGAGTCCTCTGCGACCATTAAAACGTCCCTCAGGTGTGATTTTCCTTTGTATTCACACGCAACAAGCTCCTTGGTAGCGCTGCCCGTCTTCTGGCATCATTGTTTGGCTGGCTGCGCCTCTGCGGCCGCCTTGCCCCACACAACGCCCCTCGGTGTCTTATTTATTTGTACTGCGAGGGTGTGATTGATGGGCATGAACGGTGCATTTCTTCGCCTGTCCCTCATCTCCTTCCGCCTTCTTCGGACTGTGCGTCTTCATGGCCGTGGCATGCGATAAGGGATCAGCTGACGCCGCATAGTCTGAAGCGGGTGTAAGAACCCAAGCGAGAGGCGAACATATGTACTGCGCCAGGCCATGAATCCCAGCCCCGCAGTGTTTTAACAATGTTAAGACACTGGGGGGCTGGGATTCATGGTCATCGCAAACCGCAACAGCCGACATAACATGCTGTCAGAGGATGGTCAGCGCTAACAGCGGAAGGCCAAGGGATAACACAAAAGCGCAGACTCCTGTGCAACAAATAACGATGCTCAGGAGGCCGCGCAAAGCACCAAGGTGGCATTTTTGCCAGCTGTACTGCGTCTCTTTACGAAGAGAACTCACGCCTCCAACACAGTTTGACTGTATAAAGGGCTAAATGTTATGCGTGTTTCATTCAGCGTGTGCAAGGAGAAAAATGAAAAGAGCAACCTTTGACTTGTGCAGCACTGCTGCTGCATGAACTATGTGGCTCTTCTACTTTGTAACCCCTGAGGGGGGGTTAAAGGTTACCTTTGAAATTGGTTCAATTAGGCTTCGGCCTACACTCTGCTCCCCCTGCAGAGCCCGGGCTCCAACAACGCCAGTTGGGGCCCGGTACTGCTAGCTGCACAGAGAAAAACACCTCGCCAATGTGTCAGTGGGGTTCAGCACCGCCAGCTGTTCCCCTGCTGTGCAGCCGGCATCGTGTCCTGCAAAAGCCACGCAGGCACAACAGACCCAAAAGCTGCCGCCAGTGCAGGCTTCGGCCTACACTATGCTCCCTCTCCTCCTCCTGCTCCCTCTCCTCCTCCTGCTGACCCCGGGCTCTAACAACGCCAGTTGGGGCCCGGTACTGCTAGCTGCACAGAGAAAAACACCAGCCAATGTGTCAGTGGGGTTCAGCACCGCCAGCTGTTCCCCTGCTGTGCAGCCGGCATCGTGTCCTGCAAAAGCCACGCAGGCACCAGAACTGAAATTGAAGGGAACCTGTCCCCCCTCCCCCAGGCGTTTGTACGTTTTAAAGGCCACCTTGTACAGCGGTAATGCTGCATGTGTGCAAGGTGGCTCCTAAACGTATTCTCCTCGCACATGTGGAACTGAAAACACGTCTGAAATGTGTCCTCTGTGTGACCATTTAACCGTCCCGGTGGTGTGACTTTCCTTTGTAATGACACGCTGCAACCCCCTTGGTAGCGCTGCCCGTCTTCTGGCATCATTGTTTGGCTGGCTGCGCCTCTGCGGCCGCCCTGACCCACACAACGGCCCTCGTTGTCTTATTTATTGGGACTGCGAGGGTGTGATTGATGGGCATGATCAGTGCATCAGTTCGCCTGTCCCTCATCTCCTTCCGCCTTGTTCAGACTGTGCGGCTTCATGGCCGTGGCATGCGATAAGGGACCAGCTGACGCCGCACAGTCTGAAGCGGGTGTAAGGACCCGAGTGTGAGAGGCGAACATATGTGCTGCGCCAGGCCCTGAATCCCAGCCCCGCAGTGTTTTAACAATGTTAAGACACTGCGGGGCTGGGATTCATGGTCATCGCGAACCGCACCGGCCGACATTACATGATGCCAGAAGATGGGCAGCGCTAACAGCGCTAGGCCAGGGGATAACACGACAGCGCAGACTCCTGTACAGCAAATAACAACGCTCAGGAGGCTGCACCCAGCACCAAGGTGGGATTCTTGACATCTGTGCTGCGTCTCATTACAAAGGGAACTCGCGCCTCCAACACAGTTTGACTGTATAAAGGGCTAAATGTTATGCGTGTTTCATTCAGCGTGTGCAAGGAGAAAAATGAAAAGAGCAACCTTTGACTTGTGCAGCACTGCTGCTGCATGAACTATGTGGCTCTTCTACTTTGTAACCCCTGAGGGGGGGTTAAAGGTTACCTTTGAAATTGGTTCAATTAGGCTTCGGCCTACACTCTGCTCCCCCTGCAGAGCCCGGGCTCCAACAACGCCAGTTGGGGCCCGGTACTGCTAGCTGCACAGAGAAAAACACCTCGCCAATGTGTCAGTGGGGTTCAGCACCGCCAGCTGTTCCCCTGCTGTGCAGCCGGCATCGTGTCCTGCAAAAGCCACGCAGGCACAACAGACCCAAAAGCTGCCGCCAGTGCAGGCTTCGGCCTACACTATGCTCCCTCTCCTCCTCCTGCTCCCTCTCATCCTCCTGCTGACCCCGGGCTCTAACAACGCCAGTTGGGGCCCGGTACTGCTAGCTGCACAGAGAAAAACACCAGCCAATGTGTCAGTGGGGTTCAGCACCGCCAGCTGTTCCCCTGCTGTGCAGCCGGCATCGTGTCCTGCAAAAGCCACGCAGGCACCAGAACTGAAATTGAAGGGAACCTGTCCCCCCTCCCCCAGGCGTTTGTACGTTTTAAAGGCCACCTTGTACAGCGGTAATGCTGCATGTGTGCAAGGTGGCTCCTAAACGTATTCTCCTCGCACATGTGGAACTGAAAACACGTCTGAAATGTGTCCTCTGTGTGACCATTTAACCGTCCCGGTGGTGTGACTTTCCTTTGTAATGACACGCTGCAACCCCCTTGGTAGCGCTGCCCGTCTTCTGGCATCATTGTTTGGCTGGCTGCGCCTCTGCGGCCGCCCTGACCCACACAACGGCCCTCGTTGTCTTATTTATTGGGACTGCGAGGGTGTGATTGATGGGCATGATCAGTGCATCAGTTCGCCTGTCCCTCATCTCCTTCCGCCTTGTTCAGACTGTGCGGCTTCATGGCCGTGGCATGCGATAAGGGACCAGCTGACGCCGCACAGTCTGAAGCGGGTGTAAGGACCCGAGTGTGAGAGGCGAACATATGTGCTGCGCCAGGCCCTGAATCCCAGCCCCGCAGTGTTTTAACAATGTTAAGACACTGCGGGGCTGGGATTCATGGTCATCGCGAACCGCACCGGCCGACATTACATGATGCCAGAAGATGGGCAGCGCTAACAGCGCTAGGCCAGGGGATAACACGACAGCGCAGACTCCTGTACAGCAAATAACAACGCTCAGGAGGCTGCACCCAGCACCAAGGTGGGATTCTTGACATCTGTGCTGCGTCTCATTACAAAGGGAACTCGCGCCTCCAACACAGTTTGACTGTATAAAGGGCTAAATGTTATGCGTGTTTCATTCAGCGTGTGCAAGGAGAAAAATGAAAAGAGCAACCTTTGACCTGTGCAGCACTGCTGCTGCATGAACTATGTGGCTCTTCTACTTTGTAACCCCTGAGGGGGGGTTAAAGGTTACCTTTGAAATTGGTTCAATTAGGCTTCGGCCTACACTCTGCTCCCCCTGCAGAGCCCGGGCTCCAACAACGCCAGTTGGGGCCCGGTACTGCTAGCTGCACAGAGAAAAACACCTCGCCAATGTGTCAGTGGGGTTCAGCACCGCCAGCTGTTCCCCTGCTGTGCAGCCGGCATCGTGTCCTGCAAAAGCCACGCAGGCACAACAGACCCAAAAGCTGCCGCCAGTGCAGGCTTCGGCCTACACTATGCTCCCTCTCCTCCTCCTGCTCCCTCTCCTCCTCCTGCTGACCCCGGGCTCTAACAACGCCAGTTGGGGCCCGGTACTGCTAGCTGCACAGAGAAAAACACCAGCCAATGTGTCAGTGGGGTTCAGCACCGCCAGCTGTTCCCCTGCTGTGCAGCCGGCATCGTGTCCTGCAAAAGCCACGCAGGCACCAGAACTGAAATTGAAGGGAACCTGTCCCCCCTCCCCCAGGCGTTTGTACGTTTTAAAGGCCACCTTGTACAGCGGTAATGCTGCATGTGTGCAAGGTGGCTCCTAAACGTATTCTCCTCGCACATGTGGAACTGAAAACACGTCTGAAATGTGTCCTCTGTGTGACCATTTAACCGTCCCGGTGGTGTGACTTTCCTTTGTAATGACACGCTGCAACCCCCTTGGTAGCGCTGCCCGTCTTCTGGCATCATTGTTTGGCTGGCTGCGCCTCTGCGGCCGCCCTGACCCACACAACGGCCCTCGTTGTCTTATTTATTGGGACTGCGAGGGTGTGATTGATGGGCATGATCAGTGCATCAGTTCGCCTGTCCCTCATCTCCTTCCGCCTTGTTCAGACTGTGCGGCTTCATGGCCGTGGCATGCGATAAGGGACCAGCTGACGCCGCACAGTCTGAAGCGGGTGTAAGGACCCGAGTGTGAGAGGCGAACATATGTGCTGCGCCAGGCCCTGAATCCCAGCCCCGCAGTGTTTTAACAATGTTAAGACACTGCGGGGCTGGGATTCATGGTCATCGCGAACCGCACCGGCCGACATTACATGATGCCAGAAGATGGGCAGCGCTAACAGCGCTAGGCCAGGGGATAACACGACAGCGCAGACTCCTGTACAGCAAATAACAACGCTCAGGAGGCTGCACCCAGCACCAAGGTGGGATTCTTGACATCTGTGCTGCGTCTCATTACAAAGGGAACTCGCGCCTCCAACACAGTTTGACTGTATAAAGGGCTAAATGTTATGCGTGTTTCATTCAGCGTGTGCAAGGAGAAAAATGAAAAGAGCAACCTTTGACCTGTGCAGCACTGCTGCTGCATGAACTATGTGGCTCTTCTACTTTGTAACCCCTGAGGGGGGGTTAAAGGTTACCTTTGAAATTGGTTCAATTAGGCTTCGGCCTACACTCTGCTCCCCCTGCAGAGCCCGGGCTCCAACAACGCCAGTTGGGGCCCGGTACTGCTAGCTGCACAGAGAAAAACACCTCGCCAATGTGTCAGTGGGGTTCAGCACCGCCAGCTGTTCCCCTGCTGTGCAGCCGGCATCGTGTCCTGCAAAAGCCACGCAGGCACAACAGACCCAAAAGCTGCCGCCAGTGCAGGCTTCGGCCTACACTATGCTCCCTCTCCTCCTCCTGCTCCCTCTCCTCCTCCTGCTGACCCCGGGCTCTAACAACGCCAGTTGGGGCCCGGTACTGCTAGCTGCACAGAGAAAAACACCAGCCAATGTGTCAGTGGGGTTCAGCACCGCCAGCTGTTCCCCTGCTGTGCAGCCGGCATCGTGTCCTGCAAAAGCCACGCAGGCACCAGAACTGAAATTGAAGGGAACCTGTCCCCCCTCCCCCAGGCGTTTGTACGTTTTAAAGGCCACCTTGTACAGCGGTAATGCTGCATGTGTGCAAGGTGGCTCCTAAACGTATTCTCCTCGCACATGTGGAACTGAAAACACGTCTGAAATGTGTCCTCTGTGTGACCATTTAACCGTCCCGGTGGTGTGACTTTCCTTTGTAATGACACGCTGCAACCCCCTTGGTAGCGCTGCCCGTCTTCTGGCATCATTGTTTGGCTGGCTGCGCCTCTGCGGCCGCCCTGACCCACACAACGGCCCTCGTTGTCTTATTTATTGGGACTGCGAGGGTGTGATTGATGGGCATGATCAGTGCATCAGTTCGCCTGTCCCTCATCTCCTTCCGCCTTGTTCAGACTGTGCGGCTTCATGGCCGTGGCATGCGATAAGGGACCAGCTGACGCCGCACAGTCTGAAGCGGGTGTAAGGACCCGAGTGTGAGAGGCGAACATATGTGCTGCGCCAGGCCCTGAATCCCAGCCCCGCAGTGTTTTAACAATGTTAAGACACTGCGGGGCTGGGATTCATGGTCATCGCAAACCGCACCGGCCGACATTACATGATGCCAGAAGATGGGCAGCGCTAACAGCGCTAGGCCAGGGGATAACACGACAGCGCAGACTCCTGTACAGCAAATAACAACGCTCAGGAGGCTGCACCCAGCACCAAGGTGGGATTCTTGACATCTGTGCTGCGTCTCATTACAAAGGGAACTCGCGCCTCCAACACAGTTTGACTGTATAAAGGGCTAAATGTTATGCGTGTTTCATTCAGCGTGTGCAAGGAGAAAAATGAAAAGAGCAACCTTTGACTTGTGCAGCACTGCTGCTGCATGAACTATGTGGCTCTTCTACTTTGTAACCCCTGAGGGGGGGTTAAAGGTTACCTTTGAAATTGGTTCAATTAGGCTTCGGCCTACACTCTGCTCCCCCTGCAGAGCCCGGGCTCCAACAACGCCAGTTGGGGCCCGGTACTGCTAGCTGCACAGAGAAAAACACCTCGCCAATGTGTCAGTGGGGTTCAGCACCGCCAGCTGTTCCCCTGCTGTGCAGCCGGCATCGTGTCCTGCAAAAGCCACGCAGGCACAACAGACCCAAAAGCTGCCGCCAGTGCAGGCTTCGGCCTACACTATGCTCCCTCTCCTCCTCCTGCTCCCTCTCCTCCTCCTGCTGACCCCGGGCTCTAACAACGCCAGTTGGGGCCCGGTACTGCTAGCTGCACAGAGAAAAACACCAGCCAATGTGTCAGTGGGGTTCAGCACCGCCAGCTGTTCCCCTGCTGTGCAGCCGGCATCGTGTCCTGCAAAAGCCACGCAGGCACCAGAACTGAAATTGAAGGGAACCTGTCCCCCCTCCCCCAGGCGTTTGTACGTTTTAAAGGCCACCTTGTACAGCGGTAATGCTGCATGTGTGCAAGGTGGCTCCTAAACGTATTCTCCTCGCACATGTGGAACTGAAAACACGTCTGAAATGTGTCCTCTGTGTGACCATTTAACCGTCCCGGTGGTGTGACTTTCCTTTGTAATGACACGCTGCAACCCCCTTGGTAGCGCTGCCCGTCTTCTGGCATCATTGTTTGGCTGGCTGCGCCTCTGCGGCCGCCCTGACCCACACAACGGCCCTCGTTGTCTTATTTATTGGGACTGCGAGGGTGTGATTGATGGGCATGATCAGTGCATCAGTTCGCCTGTCCCTCATCTCCTTCCGCCTTGTTCAGACTGTGCGGCTTCATGGCCGTGGCATGCGATAAGGGACCAGCTGACGCCGCACAGTCTGAAGCGGGTGTAAGGACCCGAGTGTGAGAGGCGAACATATGTGCTGCGCCAGGCCCTGAATCCCAGCCCCGCAGTGTTTTAACAATGTTAAGACACTGCGGGGCTGGGATTCATGGTCATCGCGAACCGCACCGGCCGACATTACATGATGCCAGAAGATGGGCAGCGCTAACAGCGCTAGGCCAGGGGATAACACGACAGCGCAGACTCCTGTACAGCAAATAACAACGCTCAGGAGGCTGCACCCAGCACCAAGGTGGGATTCTTGACATCTGTGCTGCGTCTCATTACAAAGGGAACTCGCGCCTCCAACACAGTTTGACTGTATAAAGGGCTAAATGTTATGCGTGTTTCATTCAGCGTGTGCAAGGAGAAAAATGAAAAGAGCAACCTTTGACTTGTGCAGCACTGCTGCTGCATGAACTATGTGGCTCTTCTACTTTGTAACCCCTGAGGGGGGGTTAAAGGTTACCTTTGAAATTGGTTCAATTAGGCTTCGGCCTACACTCTGCTCCCCCTGCAGAGCCCGGGCTCCAACAACTCCAGTTGGGGCCCGGTACTGCTAGCTGCACAGAGAAAAACACCTCACCAATGTGTCAGTGGGGTTCAGCACCGCCAGCTGTTCCCCTGCTGTGCAGCCGGCATCGTGTCCTGCAAAAGCCACGCAGGCACAACAGACCCAAAAGCTGCCGCCAGTGCAGGCTTCGGCCTACACTATGCTCCCTCTCCTCCTCCTGCTCCCTCTCCTCCTCCTGCTGACCCCGGGCTCTAACAACGCCAGTTGGGGCCCGGTACTGCTAGCTGCACAGAGAAAAACACCAGCCAATGTGTCAGTGGGGTTCAGCACCGCCAGCTGTTCCCCTGCTGTGCAGCCGGCATCGTGTCCTGCAAAAGCCACGCAGGCACCAGAACTGAAATTGAAGGGAACCTGTCCCCCCTCCCCCAGGCGTTTGTACGTTTTAAAGGCCACCTTGTACAGCGGTAATGCTGCATGTGTGCAAGGTGGCTCCTAAACGTATTCTCCTCGCACATGTGGAACTGAAAACACGTCTGAAATGTGTCCTCTGTGTGACCATTTAACCGTCCCGGTGGTGTGACTTTCCTTTGTAATGACACGCTGCAACCCCCTTGGTAGCGCTGCCCGTCTTCTGGCATCATTGTTTGGCTGGCTGCGCCTCTGCGGCCGCCCTGACCCACACAACGGCCCTCGTTGTCTTATTTATTGGGACTGCGAGGGTGTGATTGATGGGCATGATCAGTGCATCAGTTCGCCTGTCCCTCATCTCCTTCCGCCTTGTTCAGACTGTGCGGCTTCATGGCCGTGGCATGCGATAAGGGACCAGCTGACGCCGCACAGTCTGAAGCGGGTGTAAGGACCCGAGTGTGAGAGGCGAACATATGTGCTGCGCCAGGCCCTGAATCCCAGCCCCGCAGTGTTTTAACAATGTTAAGACACTGCGGGGCTGGGATTCATGGTCATCGCGAACCGCACCGGCCGACATTACATGATGCCAGAAGATGGGCAGCGCTAACAGCGCTAGGCCAGGGGATAACACGACAGCGCAGACTCCTGTACAGCAAATAACAACGCTCAGGAGGCTGCACCCAGCACCAAGGTGGGATTCTTGACATCTGTGCTGCGTCTCATTACAAAGGGAACTCGCGCCTCCAACACAGTTTGACTGTATAAAGGGCTAAATGTTATGCGTGTTTCATTCAGCGTGTGCAAGGAGAAAAATGAAAAGAGCAACCTTTGACTTGTGCAGCACTGCTGCTGCATGAACTATGTGGCTCTTCTACTTTGTAACCCCTGAGGGGGGGTTAAAGGTTACCTTTGAAATTGGTTCAATTAGGCTTCGGCCTACACTCTGCTCCCCCTGCAGAGCCCGGGCTCCAACAACGCCAGTTGGGGCCCGGTACTGCTAGCTGCACAGAGAAAAACACCTCGCCAATGTGTCAGTGGGGTTCAGCACCGCCAGCTGTTCCCCTGCTGCGCAGCCGGCATCGTGTCCTGCAAAAGCCACGCAGGCACAACAGACCCAAAAGCTGCCGCCAGTGCAGGCTTCGGCCTACACTATGCTCCCTCTCCTCCTCCTGCTCCCTCTCCTCCTCCTGCTGACCCCGGGCTCTAACAACGCCAGTTGGGGCCCGGTACTGCTAGCTGCACAGAGAAAAACACCAGCCAATGTGTCAGTGGGGTTCAGCACCGCCAGCTGTTCCCCTGCTGTGCAGCCGGCATCGTGTCCTGCAAAAGCCACGCAGGCACCAGAACTGAAATTGAAGGGAACCTGTCCCCCCTCCCCCAGGCGTTTGTACGTTTTAAAGGCCACCTTGTACAGCGGTAATGCTGCATGTGTGCAAGGTGGCTCCTAAACGTATTCTCCTCGCACATGTGGAACTGAAAACACGTCTGAAATGTGTCCTCTGTGTGACCATTTAACCGTCCCGGTGGTGTGACTTTCCTTTGTAATGACACGCTGCAACCCCCTTGGTAGCGCTGCCCGTCTTCTGGCATCATTGTTTGGCTGGCTGCGCCTCTGCGGCCGCCCTGACCCACACAACGGCCCTCGTTGTCTTATTTATTGGGACTGCGAGGGTGTGATTGATGGGCATGATCAGTGCATCAGTTCGCCTGTCCCTCATCTCCTTCCGCCTTGTTCAGACTGTGCGGCTTCATGGCCGTGGCATGCGATAAGGGACCAGCTGACGCCGCACAGTCTGAAGCGGGTGTAAGGACCCGAGTGTGAGAGGCGAACATATGTGCTGCGCCAGGCCCTGAATCCCAGCCCCGCAGTGTTTTAACAATGTTAAGACACTGCGGGGCTGGGATTCATGGTCATCGCGAACCGCACCGGCCGACATTACATGATGCCAGAAGATGGGCAGCGCTAACAGCGCTAGGCCAGGGGATAACACGACAGCGCAGACTCCTGTACAGCAAATAACAACGCTCAGGAGGCTGCACCCAGCACCAAGGTGGGATTCTTGACATCTGTGCTGCGTCTCATTACAAAGGGAACTCGCGCCTCCAACACAGTTTGACTGTATAAAGGGCTAAATGTTATGCGTGTTTCATTCAGCGTGTGCAAGGAGAAAAATGAAAAGAGCAACCTTTGACTTGTGCAGCACTGCTGCTGCATGAACTATGTGGCTCTTCTACTTTGTAACCCCTGAGGGGGGGTTAAAGGTTACCTTTGAAATTGGTTCAATTAGGCTTCGGCCTACACTCTGCTCCCCCTGCAGAGCCCGGGCTCCAACAACGCCAGTTGGGGCCCGGTACTGCTAGCTGCACAGAGAAAAACACCTCGCCAATGTGTCAGTGGGGTTCAGCACCGCCAGCTGTTCCCCTGCTGTGCAGCCGGCATCGTGTCCTGCAAAAGCCACGCAGGCACAACAGACCCAAAAGCTGCCGCCAGTGCAGGCTTCGGCCTACACTATGCTCCCTCTCCTCCTCCTGCTCCCTCTCCTCCTCCTGCTGACCCCGGGCTCTAACAACGCCAGTTGGGGCCCGGTACTGCTAGCTGCACAGAGAAAAACACCAGCCAATGTGTCAGTGGGGTTCAGCACCGCCAGCTGTTCCCCTGCTGTGCAGCCGGCATCGTGTCCTGCAAAAGCCACGCAGGCACTTGCTCTTGTACCTTCTGCTCCCCATCCTGGTTCCAGTACCGTCAGCTGGTTCCGGGCAGAGCCTTTGGCTTAGGTGCCTCCCTCTGGGTATCCGAGTTCCACCAACGTCAGGTGGTCCTTGGTAGTGCTTTCAGGCACGGGTACCTCCTGCTTAGTAACCGGGTTCCAGTAACGTCAGCTGGTCCTCGGTAGTTCCATTGGCTCTTGGACCTTCGGCTACCCATCCGGGTTCCAGCACCGTCAGCTGGTTCTCGGCAGTGTCTTTTGCTCTTGTACCTTCTGCTCCCCATCCTGGTTCCAGTACCGTCAGCTGGTTCCGGGCAGAGCCTTTGGCTTAGGTGCCTCCCTCTGGGTATCCGAGTTCCACCAACGTCAGGTGGTCCTTGGTAGTGCTTTCAGGCACGGGTACCTCCTGCTTAGTAACCGGGTTCCAGTAACGTCAGCTGGTCCTCGGTAGTTCCATTGCCTCTTGGACCTTCGGGTAGCCATCCGAGTTCCAGTTCCATCAGCTGGTTCTCGGCATTTTCTCAGCCTTCTTGTACCTTCTGCTACATTTCCAAGTTCAAGAGACTAAACACGATGACCCGGAAGACCACCCCTAAGATGACGACGACACCAGAGACGACAACCACCGTGATGACGACGACCCCGGAGACCACCCCGATGACGACGACCCCGGAGACGACAACCCTGGAGACGACGACGACCTGGAAGACCGAGAAGCAGAAGAACAAGAGGCTGCAGAACAAAGAGCAGAAGGACATTAAGCATAACACTAAATATCAGAGCAAAAAATATTATCTAAATTATAAGCAGAAGAAGACTAAGCAGTGTATGGGGGTGAGTCCGTTCCTCCTCGTGGTGCCCCTGGATAAAGCCTGATGCTGCAGGCCAAACTGAACGCGGACAAATGTAACTGTTTTGTGACAGGCAGAACGGAAGGTGTAATCTTCAAACTTTTATAGATAACAACTACGGGAATGCCTGTCACAAATAAGAATATGATGAAGAAGTAGAATATGATGAAGATAATAGTAAAATAAAAAGAATATGAACAATGTAACCCAAAAAATAATAGGTAGAAGATGAAGAAGAAGATGAATAAGGTGAAGAAGTTGATGTCAAAGAAGCTGATGATGAGGATAATGAAGAAGAAAGCGTGGGAGAAGTAAAAAAGAAGGTGCAGGGCGTGGAAGTAGTGAAACATCAATATCTGACATAAAAAAAAAAAAAATTAACATACTCAAATTCTTTCTAACGCCGAACGTCATAAAAAAAAAAAAAAATCCTGCTATTCTATTACATTGGGCTAAACCTCTGTGCCTTTAATATCTCCGCCACGTCCCCCAATACATCCTACATTATTCTTAGTTGTTTTCCTTCATGTAGAATGAACCTACAAGTTTATAAAGGGTTTATTTTAATTCCGATATTTTCGTCCCATTGACTTGCATTGGGATCGGGTATCGGTATCGGATTGGATCCGATATTTTGACGGTATCGGCCGATACTTTCCGATACCGATACTTTCCGATATCGGAAAGTATCGCTCAACACTATCCACCACTGTTGTCTTCCGTGGGCGCCCAGGTCTTTTTGCATTGATGAGATCACCAGTGCTTTCTTTCTTTCTCAGGATGTACCAAACTGTAGATTTTGCCACTCCTAATATTGTAGCAATTTCTCGGATGGGTTTTTTTCTGTTTTCGCAGCTTAAGGATGGCTTGATTCACCTGCAAGGAGAGCTCCTTTGACCGCATGTTTACTTCACAGCAAAACCTTCCAAATGCAAACACCACACCTCAAATCAACTCCAGGCCCTTTATCTGCTTAATTGAGAATGACATAACGAAGGGATTGCCCACACCTGCCCATGAAATAGCCTTGGAGTCAATTGTCCAATTACTTTTGGTTCCTTTAAAAACAGGGTGGCACATGTTAAGGAGTTGAAACTCCTAAACCCTTCATCCGATTTTAATGTGGATACCCTCAAATGAAAGCTGAAAGTCTGAACTTCAACTGCATCTGAATTGTTTTGTTTAAAATTCATTGTGGTAATGTCTGTAACCAAAATTAGAAAAATGTTGTCTCTGTCCAAATATATATGGACCTAACTGTATGTAGCAGAAGCAATCAGACAAGTTCAGCTTCTAGTCTCTCATGGGACTATTGAAGCAAGTAGATATTTAAAAAAAATGTTTTTAAAAATATTAAAAAATAAAAAAATATAAAAGTTCATATCACCCCCTCTCGCCCCCCCAAAACAAAAATATATATATATAAAAAAAAAAAAAATACACATATTTGGAATCACTGCATTCAGAATCGCCTGCTCTATCAATATATAAAAAGAATTTATCCAATCAGTAAATGGCGTAGTGAGAAAAAAAATTGAAACGCCAGAATTATTATTTTTTGGTCGCTGCAACATTGCAATAAAATGCAAAAATGCAATCAAAAGATCGTATCTACACCAAAATGGTAATAATAAAAACGTCAAACTGATGCGCAAGCAATAAGCTCTCATCCAGGTCCTGAAAAATGGAGACGCTATGGGTCTGGGAAAATGGCAACTTTTTTTTTTTTTTTACAAACTTTGGAATTTTTTTTCACCACTTAAATAAAAAGGTTTAGTGTCTGTGAGCTTGTAATGACCTGGAGAATCATAATGTCAGGTCAGTTTTAGCATTTAGTGAACACTGTAAAAAAAAATTAAAAAAACTGTTGTGGAATTGCACTTTTCTTGCAATTTCACCGCATTTAGATTTTTTTCCCCCATTTTCCCTTACATGGTATGGTAAAATAAATGGTGTCTTTCAAAAGTATAACTTGTCCTGCAAAAAACAAGCCCTGACATGGCCATATTGACGGAAAAATAAAAAAGCTATGGCTGTGTGAAGAAGGGGAGCAAAAAATGGAAACTCAAACTGAAATAACCCTGGTTCTTAAGGGGTTAAATAGACCAATCATGAGGAATAAGAAGGGGTTGTCCTAGTAGTGGACAACCCTTTTAAACATCAAAAATCCCACACAGATAGCAGTAATTATTAGCGATGAGCGAGCACTAAAATACTTCAGTGCTCGATATTCTAGTGAACAGGTCGCATGCTCAGCAGACTTTTCCAGGAAGACTGAGGGGGCAGGAAAATTGCTGAAATGGATGAAAACTGCGCTAAATTGGAATGAGAACAGCATGGGGAAGATGGCTGGATGCATCTCTGACTCTCAGGTCTCTTTTGGGATCAATGTTGTCGGAGTATTACGCCACTTTTAAGGAGTGACAACAAAACATCCAAAACTGAAAATAAAATGTACAGGGGGATTGGCCCCTACACACGTCCGTCATTAACGGACAGGTGACGTCACCGTTCAGTCACGCCCCCCGCTCACCACGCTACTCCTACAGCGGCGCCATCGGCTGAGGCTAACAGCTGTGAACACCAGCGTTTTCACGGGGTGTTCCAGCTTTGGGAGGACGCTCCCGCATCTGATACAAGTGGACATTGGGCAGGAAACTACCACGCAAGTCCGACCACCCTTTACAGGACCAGTACACACCACACCTGTCGGATTGGCTGCTGCTTTGGCTTCAGACACATTGTGACTAGCGCCATTGTGATTTGCTGGTTCAGCATTTGCATTACGAAAATATAATGTGCTTTACAAGTAAAACCATTCGTTCTTGTATATAAGGCAATTTAAAAAAGAGAAAAAATAATCTTCCTTCACCCCTTTGTGTTTACACGTAGCCTCTTTGCTGCATTTTTCCATTTTCTCATTGATTTCAATGGTGAAAAAAACATTCACTGTAAATGTAATTTTAACATTTTACTACCTTATCTGGACATGTGGTGTGTGACATAGTGAGACATATCCTGTTTAATTTATGAAGGGACTTTGAAAATCACAAATCCTATGTGGACAATGCAACAACTTCCAAAAATTAGTAGGAAGAAGGACTCTGATACTCCCTGTATTAGACATAAAGGAGGGTCTCATAAACATTCTTTTGAAATTGTGAGGAAGTGGGACTCTAGACTCATAAAGTCTATGCACTAAGTGCAAGGTCTAGCAAAAATTTAAATGAGGGTGTGATGAGGGTGTAGTTGGCCCTGGAAGCTCTGAAGCCACAGCTGCTCTTATCTCAGCGAGTCAGTGGGTGAGACTGTAATTTGCACCATCTTGGGTATTTTGCTGGTACTGTTCTATGTGTTTTTTAGAAGTATAAAATGAAAATAGTGGCGCAAGTGTTAAGGTTTTATCTGCAGCGAATAAGACAATTACCGGAAAACTAAAGTATTATGAATATTTGCGCTGATACACCTTGGTAAAATTGAAAATTGACTGGTGAACAGTGTGAGCTAGCTTTGGGCCTTGTACCTGTTCACACCAGTCAGTACAAAGAGGACCCATAAGATAGTATAACATATAGAATGATCTATGGGCAGTGTGGATAAAGGGGGGTAGGGACAAGGATTAAAATACTGTAGACCTTGTGCCTATTCACACTAGTTTAATTGTAAAAGTTAGTTGTGCATATAAATGCTGGTAGGTACTGTTAGATAAAAGGGCTGTATTCATTAACCCCTATTTCCACAAGAAAAGGTTATGCAATTATACACAATAAAGAACAATGTAAATATATAGATCAGAGCAATAAAAGAATCATAAAAAATCTGGAAATATTGACAGGAACTCCTAATTACATGCAAAATTCGAAAAACTACTGTCTACAAAATACAGAAAAGCATTTATTAAATAAATAACACCGATAAAGTAAAGTCCGACCAGAGAATTCAAGTTCTTAAGGCTAATAAGCCGTATAATGAAGTACATGTATGTCTTAAAAACCTCTAGTCAGATCAATTAGCCCAAGACTGATCCTCACCCATATTGGTCGCAGTGTGGAAGAGGGGCTGGCAGTCCGCTTCCAGACTGCGACCATTATGGTTGAGGGTCAATCTTGGGCTCATTTATCTGACTAGTGGTTTTATAAGACATACATACACTTCATTATAAGGCTTACTAGCCTTAGCCCCTTAATGACCGCCAATATGTCTTTTAACTGACCTGACATATAAGAGAATAGCCTCCCCATACGGGTGACAATCCAGCATCTGTCGGTTGTGCACTATAGCTGACAACTTTCTGCATCAGCCACGATCAGTGTTTGCACCATCCATATCTGTTTAACCCCTTAGATGCTGTTGTCAATAGTGACCGCATCATTATATATAGTTAACAGAGTGTGGGGGCTTCCTCTTTATCCCAATTGGTGCCCTCAGATCATGATTGTGTGGTCCTGATGTTCGCCGTGGCAATTCATGACCAAATAGTGGCCTTACAGTCTGACGGCTGTAGTAACCTGTTCAGAAGTTAGAGGCATTTAGGTGGTAAAAATACACATTTTCATTTCTGTCATGCCACTTTGCATTAATTCCTGTAAAGCACCTGAAGGGTTAATAAAATACCTGACAGCAGTTTTTGATATGTCAGGGGGTGCTGTTTTTAAAATGGTATCACGTTTGGGGGTTTCCCAATATGTGAGACCCCTAAAGTCACTTCAAACATGGATAAGTCCATAAAAAAATTAATTTAGTAAATTTCCTTGAAAAAATGAAAAAATTGCTGCTACATTTTTAAACCTCCTAAAATGCTAACAAAATAAAATAACATTTTACAAATGGTGCTGATGTAAAGCCGACATGTGGGAAATGTTATTTATTAATGGTTTGCTGTGGTATGATCATCTGGATTAAAGGGATAATCATTAAAATTTTAAAAATTGCTAATTTTTAACATTTTTCTCAAATTTTTGATATTTTTTATAAATAAACACAAAACATATTGACCTAAATTTACCATTATCATAAAGTATAATTTGTCACGAAAAACCAATCGCCGCACTATGTCCTGGAAGTATTTTGCTGAGTTCCGGGACATAGTGCGCCGGCGCATGCGCACTAATGCTTTTCGGCTTTGCCCGCAGTTGGGCAAAGCATACTGCGTGTGCGCAAGGCAAGATTGCATTGTGCACGCGTGTACTACGGAGGCAACCTAATCCAATTCAAGATAATATTGTGGCCTGGCGGGAAAGGAAGGGGTGAATGAAAGCACAGAAAACACCGTCCATTGGACCGTAAACAGAGCCCGCCAAATTCAGGTGACAGTCTCTTTAAGAACTTGAATCATCTGGTCGGACTTTACTTTATCAGTGTGGTTTTCTGGACTCTTTACCTGTGTCCTTCTTGCTTTTGAGACCCATGTGATGGTTATATGTATCTAATTGTGCTTTTGTAACTTTTACTTTATTATGTGACATTGCTATTTATTAAATGCTTTTTTGTATTTTGTAGACAGTAGTTTTGACTCCATATTTTTCGAATTTCACAATAAAGAACAATGCATATTCATTATGCTGCACAGTGTATTAAAGGTAGATGTTGGTACGGTAAAAGCAGTGTTAGTCTGACTGCTACCATACAGAATATGGCTCAGTCTCAGCACTGAAGGATCAAATGTCTTCCTTGAATTGTTGCCTGCAGGCAATTGCATAAGAGAAATAGTGGAGAGCTGCCCCGGCCAGTGCCAGCAAATCTCTGTTCAGTATCTTCTAAGATCAGCGGTGGGTCCCGTCACAGTGCCTCGGTGCTGCGCCTCGATACTGCGATCGTTGTGGCTAGTGCAGGTTCCGATGATGCTTCTCAGTTCCTGTGTACTCCACGTGCCTGTAAGGCAATTGCTGCGGCTGGAGCAGGGCCTGTGTGATGTGTTAGACCAGGTGATATCCGCGTGACTTGAAAGAGGTGCAGAACGTAGTAATGACCATTCAAACCAATGCGTTTCGGATAACAGGCCACCCTTTCTCTAAACATTTAGTTGAAAAACATGGGGGTCTGGCACGGGATATGGTGACTTAAAACATCTACCTTTAATAGACCCCGTGCATCATAATGAATATGTATTGTTCTTTATTGCCTATAATTGCATAACTTTTTTCTTGTGGAAATAGGGGTTAATGAATACAGCCCTTTTATCTAACAGTACCTATCAGTATTTATATGCATGAACAACTAACTGGGAATCTTTCACAATTAAACTAGTGTGAATAGGCACAAGGTTAAACTAGTGTGAATAGGCACAAGGTCTACAGTATTTTAATCCTGTTCACTTCCCCCTTTATCCACACTGCCCACAGATCATTCTATATGTTATACTATCTTATGGGTCCTCTTTGTACTGATTAGTGTGAACAGGTTCAAGGCTCAAAGCTAGCTCACACTGTTCACCAGTCATTTTTCAATTTCACTTTGGTGTATCAGCGCAAATATTCATAATACTTACCTGTAGGGTTGAGCGAAACGGATCGGACAAATTGAAAAATCGCCGACTTTCGGCAAAGTCGGGTTTCGTGGAACCCGACCCAATCCCACTGTGGGATCGGCCATGAGGTCGGCGATCTTCACGCCAAAGTCGCGTTTCGCTTTCAGCGCCATTTCTCAGCCAGTGAAGGAGGACGCAGAGTGTGGGCAGCGTAATGACATAGGTCTCGGTCCCCACCATCTTAGAGAAGGGCATGACAGTAATTGGCTTGCTTTCTGCGGCATCACAGGGGCTATAAAGGGGCGTGCACGCCGACCGCCATCTTACTTCTGCCGATCTGAGCATAGGGAGAGGTTGCTGCTTCATCAGAAGCAGGGATATTGTTAGGGAGGAAAGATTAACCCCCAAACCGCTTGTGCTGTAGCGATTTCCACTATCCAACACCACCTTTCCTTTGCAGGGATAGTGGAGGCTAGATTTTTGTGCTTCAGCTCTGTAGCTTATAAGGCTCCCTGATCGCTGCGTTGCTGTTTGTACGCCGCTGTGCAAACCAACTGCTTTTTTAAAAGCAAAAATCCTGTTGCTCCTTTCTGCACAGTTCTATTGTTTATTTGTCCACACTTTTGTGTTCAGCAGTCCTTTTTATTGCTGCCATACTTGTCCTGAGATCATTGTAGGGAGATTGTTATTGTAGTAAGGTCCCTTTTTTATATATATATATATATATATCTGCCTGCCACGTTCTGCCACTTACATTGTGTAGTGTAATACAGTGGGCCTGGTCTTTTGCAGCAGTCTCCCACATAATAAAGGGAGATTTAAATTGCCACTAAGTGGATCTGCGTCAGTTCTTTTTGTCGTATATCTGCCTGCCACTTTCTGCCACTTACATTGTGTAGTGTAATACAGTGGGCCTGGTTTTTTGCAACAGTCTCCCACATAATGAAGGGAGATTTAAATTGCCCCTAAGTGGATCTGCGTCAGTTCAGTTCTGTTTGTCATATATCTGCCTGCCACGTTCTGCCACTTACATTGTGTAGTATAATACAGCGCGCCTGTTTTTTTGCAGCAGTGTCCCACATAATAAAGGGAGATTTAAATTCTCAACAAGTTTATATACACCTTCTACCTTGTTTTATAGTACCATATTAACAGTTGTTAGTTTGGTTACATTTTCCAGAAAATGAGGAAGTCTGGTGGAAGAGGCCGTGGGCGGTCATTGCCAGCTGGTAATGATGGTGGTGGTGGTGGTGGTGGAGCATTTGGTGGTAGTGGGAAAAGCAAAATAGCACCTAAGGCTCGAGTTGTTCAGACAGCGTCATCGCCTGGCTACACAAGGCCTCGAAGGCTCCCTTATCTGGGAGTAGGAAAACCGCTTTTAAAGCCGGAGCAGCAGGAACAAGTTTTGGCTTTCATTGCTGACTCAGCCTCTAGCTCTTTCGCCTGCTCTTCCGAAAGTTCGAAATATAAAAGCAGCGAGTCGTCAGTGGATGCCCCCGGTCAGGAACAAGTCGCTTCCTTGTGTCCTTCACCCAAAGCAAAAGTGAAGGATGTGGCAGGCGACACTGCAGTTTACTCCATGGAGCTCTTTACACATACCGTGCCAGGGCTAGAAAGGGAAATAGTTATCAGCCCATTACAAGATGAATCGGACATGGAGTGCACAGATGCACAGCCCCAGCTAGATTATTATGCTGTTCCATTGACTCACATCACTACATTGCCCTTGCAGTGTACTGAGCCAGAATCTGACCCTGATGAGACTATGGTGCCCCGTCCCGAACGCTATAGCACCTTACATGGTGTCACAGACGACGGTGCACAGGACATTGAAAAGGAGATGATAGATGACCCAGTTGTTGACCCAGATTGGCAGCCATTGGGGGAACAGTGCGCCGCTGGCAGTAGCTCTGAAGCGGAGGAGGATGATCCGCAGCAGGCATCAATATCGCAACAGCTTTCATCTGGCAGGCCTGTATCAGGCCCAAAACGTGTGTCTAAAACAAACAGTTTTGGGACAGCGTGGCCATCCATTGAAAGTAGCACAGCGTGCAATGCCTGAAAAGGTATGCGATAGTAGGAAGATTGCAGTGTGGCAATTTTTTAACCAAGATCCGAATGATCAGTGCAAAGTTATCTGTAAGAAATGCTCAAAGACCTTTAGCAGAGGGAAGAATCCCCTAAATTTAATTACAACGTGCATGCGTAGACATTTAACCAGCCATGCACTTGCAAGCCTGGACTAACTACCAAACGTCCCGTAACGTTGGTGCACCCACTCAGAATGAAGGTAGTCAGCAACGCTACATTGCTTCCCTCACTGTAAGCCCACCGTTTAGGACACCACCTGCAGCAAATGTGAAGGTATCGTCGCAAGGCCAAGGCAGTCAGGGAATCACCAGGTTCTTGGGAGGAAACACTGCATGTAGGCCAACATCAAGAATACCATCACCAACCCTCTCTCAATCTGCCATGTCCACACCACCCACGCTAGTTCCACCATATGCAGCTCTCCAGTCCAGCTCACTCTACAAGAGACTCTCGTTAGGAAAAGGAAGTACTCATCCTCTCATCCCCGTACACAGGGTTTGAATGCCCACATTGCTAGACTAATCTCGTTAGAGATGATGCCCTGCCGGTTGGTTGAAAGCGAAGCTTTCAAAGCCCTGATGGCCTACGCAGTACCACGCTATGACCTACCCAGTCGACACTTTTTGCGAGAGAAGCCATCCCAGCCCTACACCAGCATGTCAAGGACCGCATTGTCCATGAACTCAGGCAATCAGTCAGTAGAAAGGTGCACCTCACAAGAGATGCATGGACTAGTAGGCATGGCCAGGGACGTTACGTGTCCATCACTGCGCACTGGGTTAATGTGGTGGATGCAGGGTCCACAGGGGACAGCCATAGTGGGACAGTTCTGCCGAGCCCATGGTCTAAGAAACAGTTGGCAGTAGGCGTTCGACACCCCTACTCCTCCTCCTCCACCTCCAGAAGCGAAAGGTCGTCCACAGAGCGCAGTCGCCCTACCACTCCATCCGCAGCTGCCAGTGTTGCACACGAGGTGTCCCATTATGGAACAGCTAGTGGTAAGCGTCAGCAGGCTGTGTTGGAAATGAAGTGTTTGTGCGACAACAGACACACCGTGAAAGTACTGGCAGAGTACTTGCAGCAAGAAATTCAGTCGTGGCACATGAGAACCTTGAGCAAATATTGGCTACCAAACAAGCAACTCTTGTAGACCGTTTGGTTCGGGCATTCCCAGCACACAGCGGCGCTGATGGTTCTCACACGAGCTGCAGGGGGTAACATGGCAGAGGTGTTAGAGGTGCACAAATCAGAAGTGGCGTTGGAGAGAGGGGTTTTATGAACAGGTTGTGGAGTGATTTCGCAATGACCGCAGACATGACAGGTACTGCTGCAACAATTCAAAGTGACAGGAGAAAACATTTGTCCAGTATGGTTATGAACTATTTTTCCTCCCATATCGATGTTCTCCCTCACACGTCATTCCCCTTTGATTAATGGGCATCTAAAATAGACACCTGGCCTGAATTGGCAGATTATGCATTACAGGAGCTCGCTTGCCCAGCTGCTAGTGTGCTATCATAAAGAGTGTTCATTGCTGCTGGCTCAATACTGACCGAAAAAAGGACTCGTCTTGCTACCCAAAATGTTGATGATCTAACCTTCATTAAAATGAACCAATCATGGATTTAAAATTATTTTGCCCCACCTTCCGCTGCTGACACATAGCTTGCCTGAAAAATGTCTTGCTTTTGGCCTTCTCTTACTGACTGCTCCAATTCCTCCATTTGCAGCTGCTGAATGTCCACCATAGGCCATTTTTTTACCTCCCTAAATGGGCTGACTCCCCTCACAGGGCCGTGGTCACCACCTAGCGCAAGCACCTGTGCGAGTGCCATTTGCCTGGACAGGTGGGTGTGCCCACTCTTTGGCGACGGCACTGGCACAAGGTCCCTCATAGGACAATGAAGTGTCTCTGACGGTGGTGGTGCACAACCAACGTCAGACACACCGTCGTATTATGAGGGGCCCTGTGCTAGTACCGCCGCCCACGAGAGAGTGTTCCCACCTGGTCGAACAGTGCTCTACCACTTGCAATACTTACCTCTCCCTGCTCCACCACAGTGTAGTCTGTGCTGATAAATCCTTCAATGGCACTGCCAATACAAATTTGTTGAAATGATAGATGATAGTTAAAATATACAGGGGCCCTGGCCTCCATTTAGACCATTTAATACTTTGCTCCAACTACCAGTGTCTGCTACTCAGCAGAGGAGCCCACCCCTGTACCTAGCTATGCCACCTGTTTATTTTTGAAAATTGTTTTGGCAGACATTTACCTCACTTTATTATTTTGGCCTACTAACTGTGTCAGACACTCCTTACAGTTGACCTCCAGTGAACTATCCAATGCCGCCTGTGTACCCCTGTAAGCAATTTTAAACTGCATTTGGCCTACTTGTTTGGTTGGGCCTACTAACGGTTTCTGCCGCTGCCTGGTGTTCTCCACTGAACAAAGCAGAGCTCAATTTTCAGGCTTTCAGCCTATATCAGATATTAAACTGCATTTGGCCTACTTGTTTGGCTGGGCCTACTAACGGTGACTGCCGCTCCTTGCTTTTCTCCTCCACTGAACAAAGCTGAGCTTCAATTTTCAGGCTTTCAGCCTATATGAAATATTAAACTGCATTTGGCCTACTTGTTTGGTTGGGCCTACTAACGGTGTCTGCCGCTGCTTGTTGTTCTCCTCCACTGAACAAAGCAGTGCCGCCTGTTTACTCCTGTAACCAATTTTGAACTGTATTTGGCCACCTTTATTATTTGGGCCTACTAACTGTGTCTGCCACTCATTACAGTTGTCCTCCACTGAACAAAGCAATGCTGCCTGTTTAATCCTGTTACCACATTTTAACTGCATTTAGCCTACTTTATTATTTCGGCCTACTAACTGTTTCCTTCTCATCCTGCCCATTGCCCAGCCACTGCTAGATCAGTCTGCTGGTACTTTGACCCAGACCACTACATTCCCCTTGCACTCTACACAGCCAGAATCTGACCCTGCTGAAAGTCAGGTTCCCCTTCCCGCATACTATACCACCTTACACGGGGACAAAGAGGAAGGTGCAGATGAAAGTGCAAGTTCCTTCATCAGGTGGGGGGCATACTCGTTGGCGACGTCACTGGCACAGGGCCCCTCATAGTACGCAAAAGTGTCTCTGCCGGTGGGAGGCACCCCATCGTCAAACACACCGCCGTACTTTGAGGGGCCCTGTGCCAGTGCCAATGCGAACGAGTGTGCCCCCCCTGCTTGCTCAGAATCACAGCACTTGCAAAGTTGAAATACTTACCTCTCCCTGCTCCAACGCCGTGACGTAGTCCGCGTTTCCTGGGCCCACGGAAAACTTGAGCCAGCCCTACCCCCCCACAACTTTAGCCAAATGACCCCCAATTTTCAATGCCTAACTATTATTATAAGGCAAATTAAGATTGACAAGCTTAAGTAACAAGAATTGATGTTTTGGGCATTAAAATGGGCACTGTAGGTGTTTTCCTGTCCTCCACTCACTACTGACTTTGCTTCCCCATTGACTTGCATTGTGTTTCGTGTTTCAGTCGGATCCCCGACTTTTCGCAATAATCGGCCGATTTCACCGGTCCCAACTTTTGACAAAGTCGGGCTTCACGAAACCCGACTCGATCCTAAAAAAGTAAAAGTCGCTCAACTCTACTTATCTGTGTTATTTGCCTGTTTTGTGGTTCAATAAAGAATTGCCACATTGTTTTATCCTCATCCTGCGTTGTCTGAATAGTACAGGTCCTTCTCAAAAAATTAGCATATAGTGTTAAATTTCATTATTTACCATAATGTAATGATTACAATTAAACTTTCATATATTATAGATTCATTATCCACCAACTGAAATTTGTCAGGTCTTTTATTGTTTTAATACTGATGATTTTGGCATACAACTCCTGATAACCCAAAAAACCTGTCTCAATAAATTAGCATATCAAGAAAAGGTTCTCTAAACGACCTATTACCCTAATCTTCTGAATCAACTAATTAACTCTAAACACATGCAAAAGATACCTGAGGCTTTTAAAAACTCCCTGCCTGGTTCATTACTCAAAACCCCCATCATGGGTAAGACTAGCGACCTGACAGATGTCAAGAAGGCCATCATTGACACCCTCAAGCAAGAGGGTAAGACCCAGAAAGAAATTTCTCAACAAATAGGCTGTTCCCAGAGTGCTGTATCAAGGCACCTCAATGGTAAGTCTGTTGGAAGGAAACAATGTGGCAGAAAACGCTGTACAACGAGAAGAGGTGACCGGACCCTGAGGAAGATTGTGGAGAAGGACCGATTCCAGACCTTGGGGAACCTGAGGAAGCAGTGGACTGAGTCTGGTGTGGAAACATCCAGAGCCACCGTGCACAGGCGTGTGCAGGAAATGGGCTACAGGTGCCGCATTCCCCAGGTAAAGCCACTTTTGAACCATAAACAGCGGCAGAAGCGCCTGACCTGGGCTACAGAGAAGCAGCACTGGACTGTTGCTAAGTGGTCCCAAGTACTTTTTTCTGATGAAAGCAAATTTTGCATGTCATTCGGAAATCAAGGTGCCAGAGTCTGGAGGAAGACTGGGGAGAAGGAAATGCCAAAATGCCTGAAGTCCAGTGTCAAGTACCCACAGTCAGTGATGGTGTGGGGTGCCATGTCAGCTGCTGGTGTTGGTCCACTGTGTTTCATCAAGGGCAGGGTCAATGCAGCTAGCTATCAGGAGATTTTGGAGCACTTCATGCTTCCATCAGCTGAAATGCTTTATGGAGATGAAGATTTCATTTTTCAGCACGACCTGGCACCTGCTCACAGTGCCAAAACCACTGGTAAATGGTTTACTGTCCATGGTATTACTGTGCTCAATTGGCCTGCCAACTCTCCTGACCTGAACCCCATAGAGAATCTGTGGGATATTGTGAAGAGAAAGTTGAGAGACGCAAGACCCAACACTCTGGATGAGCTTAAGGCCGCTATTGAAGCATCCTGGGCCTCCATAACATCTCAGCAGTGTCACAGGCTGATTGCCTCCATGCCACGCCGCATTGAAGCAGTCATTTCTGCCAAAGGATTCCCGACCAAGTATTGAGTGCATAACTGAACATTATTATTTGATGGTTTTTTTGTTTGTTATTAAAAAACACTTTTATTTGATTGGACGGGTGAAATATGCTAATTTATTGAGACAGGTTTTTTGGGTTATCAGGAGTTGTATGCCAAAATCATCAGTATTAAAACAATAAAAGACCTGACAAATTTCAGTTGGTGGATAATGAATCTATAATATATGAAAGTTTAATTGTAATCATTACATTATGGTAAATAATGAAATTTAACACTATATGCTAATTTTTTGAGAAGGACCTGTATTATGCACACGGTAAAAAGAGAGCGGGCATTCAGTGGGATGAGCTCTGGTCCATGAGATTTCGGCTAGCGGACTAGAGCACTCACTGACCCCAATGTCTCCACAGAGGGACTGCAATACACTATGGAAGACTGTGAGGGACAAAGTAAATGTCTCTCCACTCCTGAAATGAGCCCCTACCCTCGGCATTCATTCCCCAGGATCATTGTTTACCTCCAATTAACTCAAGCTCTTTGAAGCTCTTGACACAATGGTGTGAAATCTTCTGCAGCTGCAAGCCAGCTGGCCCCTTTGTGTGACTAAGCACATGGTACAAGTCGCAGCAAGCTCTGAGGTATTGAATCTGGAAAATGATTTATAATAGCAGAATGCAATATCTCTGAGACTAGCCAAGCACATAATCCGAATCGGCATTCCTTTCCCCACGCGCCCATATTATTTAGCCACATGAAGCACTCTGGATTATGGAGTTATAAAGCATAGCTACCAGGAATTACATACGGTAGGCAAATTTAGTCTCTATGCACAGATAACATCCAGCGGAATCTAGTGGCGTTACAACCAACCCATTCAGAGCTTTGGCGGCAAAGTTATGGGCCAGTCACAGTTCTGGACAGATAATCATTTTCTCAGAGATGGGAGGAGAGAGGCTGCACCACCCAGGGGTGGGAGCAAATGTGTGAGGTAGCAGCCTAGGAGAAATAAGGCAGCCCCTCATTTTGCACTTAGTTTTTCTGATGTCCGGAGGATGCATTAGCTGACATAGCCCGGAAAGCCTGTTACTAAGATTTGGATCTGTGATCCATCAGCGCCTTCCTGTGGTCACATGATACATACCCAATCTTTGTACTACACTCCTGACTGTATATATTAGCTCTTGTATATATAACTAGTTTCTAGTGCTCCTCCTCAGCGATTAAATATAAAATTAATCTTGAGCTGCTCTTTTATCTCTATCCTCGAATCCCCTTGTCCTCACGCTCAGTTGGCCCGATATAAGCCTGCTGTCGGAAGAGGCTTATTTCAAATGAGGAACTGGTGTCAGAATACCATACTGTTTTAGTGAGGAACTCTGGCAGCGACGTCCGGGAGGTTTAGAAATATATCCCCAGCCTGGACTGGTGATATACATCCCCCTCACTGGGAGCGCCTCACTAACTCGTATCTATAATGGAAGCCTTTCCAGGGACTGTTTGCCCTCGGTGCAGTTCCCTGACTGACCTGAAGCAGGTGGTGGCACCAGAGAGCCGACCCCTGCTGGGTCCTTCTCTCCCTCGAGGTGAGCGAAGTCGACTCACCCCCTTCCCCTGTGAGATCCCTTACAAAGACACTTGGATGACGTCGGGATAATTTTTTTGACAATTTTATAAAGATTGTGATGGAGCCCTCTCCCATGACTACCTCCTTGGGCCACGTTACATTTTGCTGCATTGTGAATATCTGTCTACAGATGACCACAAACAGCCTACATTTGTCCAAGAATTCATGGAAACCAGCTGTCATGACTGTGGAAGAGATTTATGTGACCAGAAGGAATACTCATTTCCATTAGATGATAATGGGACCATGAGAAATAGAACAAGATGGGAAAAAGCAAGAACTTAACTTGAATGAAAGAGAGAATTTTCAAAACAGTGGGACTCCTAGACTGCTAAAGCCTATGATCTATGTACAAAGGCTGCCAAAAAATAGAGGGAGGGACTGCAATATACCCTGGAAAAGATGTAGAAGAGGGCCTTAGAATAATTTTTTGACAGTTTTAAAAAGAGTGCTCTCCCGCAGCAAGCACAGTTTATCCTGGCCTGCAGGCACGGCCTACAGCCATCTTCCCTTACCTCACGCCTTGCACATTTTAAAGTCGATAGATAATAAATACCTGCAAACTTTACAGTATTATTTGGTAAAATATAATATGTAGTCTTGAAAAGTACTTTTGTTTTAAGCTTGCCTCAGCTGTAGACCTATGAAAGGAGTGGAAGCCCATAAACCCTTCCTATATGCCTCTCATACTATACTATCCCTCCTAGAGCAACCCTCCCTATAATCAGTGCAGGTAACAGCAGTATTACCATGGAAAAGAATAGATGTCGCCCGAAAAAAGGACTTTTGGTTTTAACTTGCAGCAGCCAGGACTGTAAGGCAATAAACCCTGCCTATATGCCTCTAATGCTAATCTATCCCTTATCCAGCAGCTAGCCCTACAATAATATAGCCTCCTCATAAAGCCTAAACACTAAGTGCAAGAGCTGCCAAAATTTAGAAGGACTAGTAAAATAACTTGTAGGAACAAGGAGTGCAGATAGTGTTTTATCTCACAAATTATAGATTTACCTGTAAAATTAACTGCTCACCTGATGTAGAATATTCACAAGAATAAATTGTTGGCTGCCGCAGATCCACTGGTCGGCATGCGACCGTAGCTAAATCGCAGAATAGGAGGATTTGTGGGTTATGATCCGCGCTGCCAGCTAATCCAAAACCAGACCAATTGTATAGTTGAAAAGTGGTTTATTCTACGCATTTCGGAGTATTTGTGGTATTTCCTGAAGGAGGAGTCATGTGTACTCCGAAACGCGTAGAATAAACCACTTTTCAACTATACAATTGGTCTGGTTTGGGATTAGCTGGCAGCGCGGAACATAACCCACAAATCCTCCTATTCAGCAAAAATTAGAAGGAGGGACTGCAACACACCCTGGAAGACATGCAGAGGAGGGTCTGAGAAAACATTTTACCCCATTAATAATACACTGAATGCAAATGGTGAAAAAAGGGGATATATATAGGACCTTTATAAACCACTAGATGGTGGCCTGATTCGAACGCATCGGGTATTCTAGAATATGTATGTCCACGTAGTATATTGCCCAGCCACTTAGTATATTGCCCAGCCACGTAGTATATTGCCCAGTGACGTAGTATATTGCCCAGCCACGTAGTATATTGCCCAGTTACGTAGTATATTGCCCAGTGACGTAGTATATTGCCCAGCCACGTAGTATATTGCCCACTTCCGTTGCATATTGCCCAGTTACGTAGTATATTGCCCAGTTACATTGTATATTGCCCAGTGACGTAGTATACAGCACAGAGCCACGTAGTATATTGCCCAGCCACGTAGTATATTGCACAGCCCATGTAGTATATTGCCCAGCTATGTAGTATATTGCCCAGCCACGTAGTATATTGCCCAGCCACGTATGTCACAGGTTAAAAAAATAAAAAATAAACATATACTCACCTTCCGCAGGCGCGTTGTAGCTCTGTCTCCTGTGTGGGGTGCAAGTGGCAGCTTCCGATCCCAGGGTGTGATGACGTCGTGGTCACGTGACCGTGTCGCGGTCACATGACCGTGACATCACGGCAGGTCCTTCTCGCTCAGGCGCGCAGGACTTGTGATGACGTCATGGCAGGTCCTTCTCCCAGACCATCCTTGCCACCGGAACGTGCCGCTTGCATGGACAGGCCGGAGCATCGTGAGGAGCAGGAAAGGCGGAGTAGGTGAGTATATAATGATTTTTTATTTTTTTATTATTTTTAACATTAGATGTTTTTACTATTGACGCTGCATAGGCTGCGTCAATAGTAAAAAAAACTTGGTCACACAGGGTTAATAGTGGCGGTAACGGAGTGCGTTACCCGCGGCATAACGCGGTCCGTTACCGCCGGCATTAACCCTGTGTGAACGGTGACTGGAGGGGTGTATGCGGGGACCGGGCAGTGAGTGCGGGGAGTAAGGAGCGGCCATTTTCTTCCGGACTGTGCACATCGCTGATTGGTCGTGGCAATGGTCGTGGGCGTTTTGCCAAGACCAATCAGCGACTTGGATTCCATGACAGACAGAGGCCGCAACCAATGAATATCCGTGACAGACAGACAGAAGGACAGAAAGACGGAAGTGACCCTTAGACAATTATATAGTAGATTAGGAAGCCTTTGCAGATGTTTTTTGTTCATTATTCTAATTTTCTCAGATAATGACTTTTGGGTTTTCATTGGCTGTAAGCCCTAATCATCAATATTAACAGAAATAAACACTTGAAATAGATCACTCTGTTTGTAATGACTCTATATAATATGAGTTTCAATTTTTGTATTGAAGAACTGAAATAAATTAACTTTTTGATGATATTCTAATTTAGTGAGAAGGATAAATATATATATACACAATACAGTACAGACCAATAGTTTGGACACACCTTCTCATTTAAAGATTTTTCTGTATTTTCATGACTATGAAAATTGTACACACTGAAGGCATCAAAACTGTGAATTAACACATGTGGAATTATATACTTAATAAAAAAGAGTGAAACAACTGAAAATATGTCTTATATTCTAGGTTCTTCAAAGTAGCCACCTTTTGCTTTGATGACTGCTTTGCACACTCTTGCAAGTGACACCGGTTTAAAAACAACAGTGTCACTGTGCTTGATTGGCCAGCAAACGCGCCTGACCTTAACCCTATAGAGAATTTATGGGGTATTGTTAAGAGGAAGATGGGAGAAACCAGACCCAACAATGCAGACGAGCTGAAGGCTGCTATCAAAGCAACCTGGGCTCCCATAACACCTCAGCAGTGCCACAGGATGATCGCCTCCATGCCACGCCACATTGATGCAGTAAGGCTATGTACACATTTGCGTTCGACAGCCCTGCGCAAGGCTGCATACTTTTTCCCTTCACATCCGCACAGCTGCTCATGCGTCCTGCATACCTATCTTTAACATTGGGTACCCAGGAACATGCGTTTGTCTGCAGATACGTCAGCATGCATCATTTTGACGTGCCTGCCGACTGCACGGGAACGTAACATGTTGCGTTCAGAAGCACGTCAAAACGACGCATGGGGAAACATCTGCAGAAAAACTCATGTCCCTGCATACCCAATGTTAAAGATAGGTACGCAGGACGCACGCGCAGCTGTGCAAATGTGAAGGGAAAAAGTATGCAGCCCTACGCAGGACTTCCGAATGCAAATGTGTACTTAGCCTAATTGATGCTAAAGGAGCCCTGACCAAGTATTGAGTGCATTTACTGATCATACATTTCAGTAGGCCAACATTTTGGATTTTAAAATCATTTTTCTAGCTACTGTTCTAAAGTATTCTAATTTACTGAGATAATGACTTTTGGGTTTTCATTGGCTGTAAGGCTGGTTTCACACTTGCGTTTTGATCTGCAGCGGTTTTGGAAAAAAAAACGCATGTGTTTTTTTCCCCTATGTTTAACATTAAAAACGCATGTGGTTTTTTTTGTCCGCGTTTAACGACCCATGCGTTTTTTGGCTGCATGCGGCATGTTGCAGAAATGCAACATGTAGTAATTTTCAGAGGCTTTTTTTGCTGCAAAAAAACGCATGCGTTCATTTGCATTTGATTTGCGTCAAAAAATACATTGATGTCAATGGAAACGCATGCGTTTTTGCGTACATGCGTTTGCTTGTGTTTTAAATGCATGCGTTTTTATAGAAAAAAACAAGAATACACCCTGATAAGCCACCCCCCACTATCAGGGTGATAAAGGGATCCTAACCCTAACCCTAGGGATCCTAACCCTAACCTTAACCCTACCCCTAACCCTACCCCTAACCCTAACAATATGACAGTGAATACTCTCCGAGTTTATATTTTTAGTACTCTATAACAATACCGTATATCTTGGGGTGTCCACATTGAACAAAGCTTTTTATTAGAAGAATGTCCTGGTCTCCAGGTCAACATAATAACCAATCCCTATGGATCCCTAAGATCCCTTGGGGTAGGGTTAGGGTTAGGGTTTGGATCCCAAGGGTTAGGGGTAGGGTTAGGGGTAGGGTTAGGGTTTGGATCCCTAGGGTTAGGGGTAGGGTTAGGGTTAGGGTTTGGATCCCTAGGGTTAGGGGTAGGGGTAGGGTTAGGGTTTGGATCCCAAGGGTTAGGTTTAGGGTTAGGGTTTGGATCCCAAGGGTTAGGGGTAGGGTTAGGGGTAAGGTTAGGGTTAGGGTTTGGATCCCTTTATCACCTTGATGGTGGGGGGTGGCTTATCAGTGACCTGGTGACCAGGACATTCTAATAAAACCCCTAACCCTAGGGATCCTAACCCTAGCTAATTTTATTAATAGTGGGTTTTCTAGTTGATTTTGATGATTGGCAGCTGTCACACACTTCTCAGCATGTGTTTCAAAAACGCAAACGCAGGAAAAAACGCATGTAAATGCGTCAAAACGCCGCGTTTTTTTTCTGCATGCAAAAACGCATGCGTCTAAAAAATGCAGCGTTTGCATGCGTTTACATGCGTTTTTTCACCACCTGCGTTTTTAAAAAAAACGCCGCAGATCAAAATGCAAGTGTGAAACCAGCCTAAAACATAATCATCAAAATTAACAAATTAGAACTCGAAATAGATTGCTCTGCTTATAATGACTATAGAATAGAGGAGTTTCACTTTTTGTATTGAAGAACTGAAATAAATTAACTTTTGATGATATTCTAATTGTCAGATGCACGTGTGTGTGTGTGTGCGTGCGTGCGTGCGTGCGTGTGTGTGTGTGTGAGAATTTTCATTCAGTTGCTTAATTTTGTAGAAAAAAAAGCAGATCACAGACATGGCACAAAACTAAAGGAATTTCAAATGGCAACTTTCTGGCTTTGAGAAACACTAAAAGAAATGAAGAACAAAACAATGTGGTAGGCGGGGGCGGGGCTAGCAGCTGAAGGAGCAGGACGTGTCTCCATTAGGATCCTCTGCTAGCTGAAATTATCCAGCTGAATCAACGGCTTAATTAGCCCATCCATCATTCAGGAGGGCTTAGATCAACTCCTGGCTAGCCCAGAAGACTAATCTGCCTCATTTGTCTCATAAATCAACGCTAAATTGCATACTTAATCTGAGGCCTTCACACAGGCTTGAGGCCTGCTGGAGGAGCGCCCTTCCCACCAGGGGTGGGCTACATGCGGCGCCAGGCCCGGTGACCCGGCCTGCCTAACTAACAGCGGAATCCCCCACCACCCTCTACAAGTGAGATCCCGGTCCATCGTCTGAGGGGTCTTGCGGTGTCTGGAGGACTGATACACGGTGCCAGGAGGAGGTAAGAAGACCGGCGAGGGACGCACACCTTGCGGCCTTGCCGGCAGCGCTAACTGCGGATCCCTCCACCCGCCGAGACCGCCGCGACCCCGTCACACTCCTTGCTGTGGGCATACTCTGCGGCGCCTCACCGGGACCTTCATCTATCGGCGGCGAGAGGCATCCGGAGCGGTCGCGCTACCTCTCCGGCAGTGGGAGCCGCGGTGCCTGTCTCACAGCGGCCACGTCTGGATAAGTCCGCCATAGGCCCTGGAGGTATCCCCTGCCGCCCGCCTCGGCCATTCAGTGTCGGCACCTGCAGGGGGTTTAGAAGCAAGTGAGCGACTTACCGGTGCGGAGCGCTCTGCCTCTCTGGACCAGAACTAGGTCCCAGCTGGAGACGGCCTGAGAGGGTCTTGGGGCTGCCATTGTCCGCTCTGCCTTCTCTTTTCCCGCCATTCGCCGCCATCTTAGATCCTTGAGGCAGGATCACTGGGGCCTGTGACCTACAGGAGAGGAGGACCTGTTCTCTGGGATCGAGCGCTCATCCCCTGCTGTCCCATACCCAGGACAAAAACAAAACCATACATAGTGTTTGCTGCCTGCCTGTACTCCCTGTTGCCCCATACCCAACAGAAACAGAGACTTCACTAGCCTGTTGTGTGATGAGAGACTGTCTGTGGTGCGGTGGTGTGGTGTGGTAAAGATATGTAATAAATATCTTTAATAAATCACTAATGAAGGCACAAGAGTTTTTCAGAATCTTACTCATCTGTAGTGTTGAGCGATACCGTCCGATACTTGAAAGTATCGGTATCGGAAAGTATCGGCCGATACCGGCAAAGTATCGGATCCAATCCGATACCGATACCCGATACCAATACAAGTCAATGGGACTCAAGTATCGGACGGTATCCCTGATGGTTCCCAGGGTCTGAAGGAGAGGAAACTCTCCTTCAGGCCCTGGGATCCATATAAATGTGTAAAATAAAGAATTAAAATAAAAAAATAGGGATATACTCACCCTCTGACGCTCCCTGGACTTTACCGCCGTAACCGGGAGCCTTCTTTGCTTCAAACGCGCGCGTTTAATGGTTTCCGTGACGTCACGGCTTCTGATTGGTCGCGTGCCGCCCATGTGACCGCGACGCAACCAATCACAACAAGCCGTGACGTAATTTTCAGGTCCTGATGCCTAATTCTAGGCATTCAGGATTTGAAAATTACGCCACGGCTTGTGATTGGTCGCGTCGCGGTCACACGGGCGACGCAACCAATCACAAGCCGTGACGTCACGGGAGGCTGGACACGCGCGCATTTTAAAATGCGCGCTTGTCCTGCCTCCCGTGACGTCCCGGCTTGTGATTGGTCAGGTCGCCCATGTGGCTGCGACGCGACCAATCACAGCAAGCCGTAACGTAATTGTCAGGTCCTTCTGTATTTTAAAATTACGTTCCGGCTTTGTGATTGGTCGCGTCGCGGTCACATGGGCGACGCAACCAATCACAAGCCGTGACGTCACGGGAGGCTGGACACGCGCGCATTTTAAAATGCGCGCGTGTCCAGCCTCCCGTGACGTCTCGGCTTGTGATTGGTCGCGTCGCCCATGTGACCGCGACGCGACCAATCACAAGCCGGGACTTCAAGTAAGGAAGTAAACGCGCGAAATTTAAGCACACAATGCTGCCGGTTCCCTCGGTGAGGTCCAGGCTGCGTCGGAGAGGTGAGTATAGCAATATTTTTTATTTTAATTCTCTCTTTTACACATTTTTACATTAATGTTGTTTCGATACCGATACCACAAAAGTATCGGATCTCGGTATCGGAATTCCTATACAGCAAATATCGGCCGATACCCGATACTTGCAGTATCGGAATGCTCAACACTACTCATCTGCATTGCAAATCTCTAAATTGCATGGTGTTCCTCTGCCACCTAGTGGTAACATGGGATTTTGACTCTGTACATCTATATTATTTTTTAGAAATTGTGCTTCTGTTAACCAACGATCAAACACTATGTCCATCCATTTGGTGGTAATGTCCACCACTAATATGTTCACCTAGCTCTTTTCTTCTCATATGCACGAGTGGTGATCTCATTAGCACACGCTATAATAATAAATGATGGTTAAAATAAATAAAGAGCGTGGAAAAAGCTTGGATACAGCTCTCTACCAGGGCAAGCAGAGCGAAATGGACACATTTTTGAAACAAAAATCTACATCGACCTGGGCTACCTCCAAAAATTCTCACTCCAACACAGGCATGGAGGAGCGCGAAGATGACTCTGACTCGAGCGACGGGGCCTCAGGTAGTGACATGGCCCAATCTGACTCGGGCAAACTTTCTAGATCTTTTCTGAAGAAATCTTTAGCCCAAGCCATGAAACCACTGATTGCAGAAATATCTGGCATGAGAGCAGACTTACTGCAAATTGGCAACAGGGTGGAGTCACTTGAAACGTCACAGACCTCTCTGATTACCCACTCTAACCACATGAAGGATCACCTAGACTTTCATAGAGCACAACTGAATACTTCACTTCTTGCCCTGGAAGACCAGGAGAATAGGAGCCGCAGGAAAAATATAAGAATAAAGGGTCTGCCCGAGAGTGTCGCCACAGAAATATTAGAAAAAGCAACAAAAGAGATCTTTGCTTTATTAATTCCACAGGAGAGATGCAACCAGATTGTTATAGAAAAGGTGCACAGGTCCCTCAGACCCAAACCGAAATCCACTGACCCTCCAAGGGATGTGATATGCGGCTTGTTGAATTACCTCGACACCTCCGATATCCTATCAGCTTCTAGAGACTTCAAGTCTCTTGCTTACGAGGGGGCACTTATTCAGTTATACCAAGACATAGCTCCGTCAACTCTAGCAAAACGAAGGATCCTCAAACCCCTCCTGGATGTTCTGCGCTCCAACAAAATACTTTATAAATGGCTGTTTCCGTTTGGATTAACAATACATGGAGGCGGAAAACAGGTTACAGTCAAAAGCCCGAGAGATTCGTCCAAAGTGTGGGATACCTTCAATTTAGCTGAAATGGACATCCCCTCATGGTTTCCCTTAGATATGGACCAACACTCACCCTCCCCTCTTCAAGCCTTCACTAGTGCCCAGGGCGATTGGACACCGGTGAAGAGACACATGTCCCCTAAACAGGGGAAAAGCAGAATGAAGAAGAAACCGCCCCCCTGAGTTGAGTTGGTTCAGTATCTCTTGGATACGTCACATAACTCATGACTTTGAGTTCCTACTTGCCAGAAACATATGATGGCTCTGTTTTGTTTTTTTTGTTTTTTTTTTCTCAATATGTTATTAGAATGTTTTATGTTGCTTGTTATTATTCTCTTTCCTCAAAATTCACAGACTGCCACTCGTGCATTCATTATTATTCTGCCTATCTGCAATGGGAGGAAGTTCTGACCCCCCCGCCTCTGCAGCGGATAGGTATCTTCTTTGTATATATAAGTTGTATTGTTTTTTTGGTTACCGTTAATAATGCAGCCTTTATTGACTTGTTGGTATGGAAAGCATACAAAAAGCTTTTCACTATGTTACTTTCACAGCATGAGAGGGGATGACACTCCTTAATGGCTTAGGATCACAAATCTGACCAGCTAAGTAAGAACATAGGACGAGCTCTGGGGATGTGGTAACTGGACTGACCGCAAACCTGATCCTAACCGCACACACTATAGGCAGCCGTGGAACGTACCTAGAAATCCTAGACGTCTCTTCACAGCCTGAGAAACTGACTACCCCTAGAGGGAAATAAAAGCCTCACTTGCCTCAGAGAAATAACCCCAAAGTATAGAACAGCCCATCACAAATAATAACGGTGAGTAAAGGAGAAAGCACAAACGCAGTAATGAAAACAGGTTCAGCAAAGGAGGCCCACTAATCACTAGATAGAAAGAGGACAGCAAGGAATCTATGCGGTCAGTACAAAACCCTATCCAAAAATATCCACGCAGAGGATGCAAGAACCCCCACACCAACTAACGATGTGAGGGGAGCACCTCAGCACCCCAGAGCTACCAGCAAGCAAAAAGATCACATACTAGCAGGCTGGACTGAACTCATCATATACCGAGAAAACATATTGAACAAGATGAGCAAAAATGAACTAGCAAACTTAGCTTCTCTTGGAGAGACTGATAGCGAATGAAGTCAGGAGAGATCAGAACAGCACTGAATACAATGACAGCAGGCAACAAATGAAAGTCCAGGTGAGTTAAATAGGAAACCTAACTAGCAGGTGACGAGGCAGCTGATCCCAGCCACAGACCCGCAGAATGACAAAAGAGCCACCAGAGGGAGCCCAAAGACACAACTCACACAGTACCACTCGTGACCACAAGAGGGAGCCCGAGAACAGAGTTCACAACAGGTGGCGTCTTACAATGTTAAGGGCATACGATCACCATTCAAGAGAGGTCAAATCATGAATCTCTTGCACTCTAAAAAATCCCATATAGTCTTCCTACAAGAGACACATTTTAAGAGAGATAGAGTTCCAGACATGTCTAGATCTCGCTACCCAGTTTGGTTCCACAGCACAGGGAGTTCATCTTCTAGAGGAGTGAGCATAGCCATCAAAAAAAATGTACCCTTCACCCCACAGGATAGCCTATCGGATCCAGAAGGTAGATATATTATGCTAAAAGGCCTCTTGGCAAACACTAGGGTCACCTTGTGCAATCTTTACGCTCCTAATAAAGATCAGGTCAGCTGGTTATGCAAAACACTAGACACATTAAAATTGTTCTCTGAGGGTCTTTTAATAGTGGGAGGAGATCTCAACGTATCTCTCAACCCATTCTTGGATACATCTTCTGGTAAGTCTACTATCTCCCAAAAAACTTTGAAAAAACTACACCTCTCCCTGCAAGCTTTAAACCTTTTAGATCCCTGGAGAACCCTTTTCCCTTCCCGTAAAGACTACACTTTTTTCTCTCACCCACATAATAGTCACCATAGGATTGACTATTTACTAATACAATCATCAAACTTGCCATTAGTAAAATCCGCAGAGATCGATATCATTTCCCTATCGGACCACGCCCCCATTTTCCTCGAGTTGTCCATCTTAACGTTACCACAGCCTGCTAGATCTTGGACACTAAACGAGACATTGCTTGATTCCAATTTCCAGCTTACAAAGTTAGCAGACACTCTTGACCTTTTCTTCCAAGAAAATATACATTCAGGCCCACCCATACCTATGGTGTGGGAGGCACACAAGGCGGTGATAAGAGGGGAACTCATTGCGCTAAGTTCACACTTAAAGAAAGAAAGGCTGAAACAGACATTATCTATCTTGCACCAGATCAATTCCCTTGAAAAGATACATAAAAGGTCTCGGGCGCAAGGGACTCAAGAAGAATTGATATCCCTTAGGAATGACCTGAAAAATCTATTGAACATCCAATCAGCCAAAATATATATGAGGAGTAAACAGAGGTTCTATCTCCATGGCAATAAAAGCAGCAAGCTTATGTCTTCTTTGCTTAAGAAACGTAAAGATAAGACATTTATCGCACAACTTAAAGCCGAGAACGGTTCTTTATTGTCAAAAACTGCTGACATTGCCAGGGAGTTTAGGTCCTTCTATGAGAATTTCTACAACTTAAGCCCCCCAGATCTTATACGAGATCCTGAGTCAGCTATTGAGAAAATCAATGAGTTTCTAACCCCTTTAAAACTCCCCAAACTAACTAAAGAAAGTCACCCCTTGTTGACGTCCCCCATTTCTTCCAAGGAAATCTTAGACACCCTCTCTACTATCCCCAATGGCAAGGCCCCGGGCCCAGACGGTCTACCCAAAATTTATTATAAAAAACTTATAAAACCCCTATTGCCTCATTTGGTCACATTATTCAACTCCTATCTCCAAGGACAACCTATACCCAAACAATCTTTAGAAGCCTTCATCACTGTTCTACCGAAGGAGGGAAAAGACCCCAATTTATGTTCCAGTTATAGGCCAATATCACTACTCAATGCAGACATTAAACTGTGGGCAAAAATTTTAGCGGGAAGGCTTAGTAACATTCTGCCCAAACTGATCCACCCAGACCAGGCGGGGTTTGTTAAGGGTAGGGAGGGCAAGGACAACTCGACCAAAATCATACAGGCTACGATGTTTGCTAGAAGCCGCAGTGTCCCCTTGGTTCTCCTGTCAACGGACGCTGAGAAAGCGTTTGACAGGGTGAGCTGGGGCTATATGGAAAAAGTTCTGATTAAATTTGGCTTACCAGAGCAATACATTTCAGCAACTCTCTCCCTCTATTCCCAACCTACAGCTAGAATTCGAATTAACGGCACCCTGTCTGATAGTTTTGATATCAATAATGGAACTAGGCAGGGTTGCCCGTTATCACCGTCACTGTTCATTTTAGTAATAGAGACGCTGATACAGAGCATTAGACAAGGAGAAGGGATAGGGGGACTGAAAATTGGCTCCGTGGAACTTAAAACACTAGCTTTCGCAGACGACTTGCTCTTCCTCATCTCTAACCCGCTTCAGGCCTTCCCGATCATTCTCAATATATTCCATCAATTTGGCCTTATCTCGAATTTTAAAATTAATACAGGGAAATCCGAAGCCCTAAACATCACTCTTTCAAGATCCCAAATAACTTCTCTTAGCACCCAGACCCCTTTCTCATGGACCAAGTCTTCTATTAAATACTTAGGGATCTTAATAACCGGAAACCCTGCAGAACTCTTCCAAGCCAATTATCCCCCATTATTAAAAGGGGTTGAGGCTCTAATGAAGTCCTATGGCTTACCCATGCTATCTTGTATGGGGCGCATTAATGTATTCAAGGCATATATTATGCCAATAATACTATATACTATGAATATGGTTCCTATCCGGATACCTTTGACCTTCTTTCAGGGACTAAAATCATCTATCTCTAAATTCATTTGGAAGTCGAAACCAGCCAGATTACCCTACAAATTAATATCCTACCCCATCTCCTCGGGGGGGCTGGGAGTTCTTGATCCATACCTCTACTACAAAGCTATACATCTTAGCAGATGGCTGAAGATGATATCTTGTTGAGAGGGGTGTGTTGGAGATAATGTTGACCTAGCTCTGCTGGGCTCTCGAGGCGTCCCCTATCTTTGGTCCGGTGCAAAGCCGCTAGCTACTTGGGGATTGGACGAGGTGACCCTGACAACCTTGAGAATTAAAAGGCTTCTGAATAAGGAGCTCCCATTGGACACCTTCCCTTCCACGTTGACACCAATTTGCGCTATACCTTTTTTGATTGATCCAACTTTTAGGGACCCATACAAACTTTGGACGAATCTACCTAAAGAAACCTTAAACGGATTCTATAACAAAAAAATCCTCCAGAATGGGACATGGCCTCTAGGCACATCGGCCCAACCTAAAAACTTCCTCCAGATATTACACGTTAAACGAACCGTCCTACAGTTTATGCAGAAATACCCGACCAGGTCAAACTGGTCTTGGTTGGATGTGTTAACTAAATTTCCGCTTCCACGACTTAACATTATATCCCGAATATATTCTCACCTCTCTGCCCCTCCCTTACCAAACAAACCCTCATTTATACACTCATGGGAAATGGAACTTGGGGCCTCTTTCTCAGAGGATCAGGTTTCTAGAATGCTATCTAGTGCTAGTGGTTTTTCTAGGTGCATACTTTTGCAGGAGAATGCATACAAGATCCTGACTAGATGGCACTTAACCCCAGCAAAGCTCTTCCAGAGGGGACTTGCTGATAATGAGATCTGCTGGAGATGCCTAAACTCGGTAGGTCACCACACCCATATATTCTGGGATTGCCCCAAAATAAGACACTTCTGAGAAGGAATTAGCTCTATTCTCAAGAAACTGGATTTAATTAAGTCAAACCTTCGGGCGGCGGAGGCTCTCCTCTCCTGTCCATCCGCAAACTACCAAAAAAGCATGGCCTGCTCCCTCTCCTGGTGAGTGCTGCGAAACACCTGATTGCGTTACACTGGAGGGACATTTCTCCCCTCACTGTGTCGGAATGGTATACTAAAGTTGATCAAATCTCGCGACTCGATGAGTTGTCAAGTTGGGAAATCTCTAACCATGACTCACACTTGTCTATATGGGCTCCCTGGAAAAAATTTAGGGAAGAAAGTGCTCTTAATTGCCCTTAGTATCTCGTTTTGCTAGAAAACTTCTCAAGCAACTTAGTTTTACCTATTTTCAACTGTATGTAACCATGCCAATGACTAATTTCTGTTTTTGAAATTTTATGTTTTCTCCCTTCCTTCTTGTCTCCTTTCCCGGACCCTTCCTTCTCCTTTTCCCCTTCCCCACTTATGCCCTTTCCAACCCCATCTTACCCAACCCTTTACCTCCTCTTTTCTCTCAATTATTTGACTCATTGTCTTTAGCGTTTGATAAGACCGTTTTCACATGCATAGCAGACAAGAGAAAATCTGTTTTATCGTTGTAATGTTCATTGTTTATTTGATAAATAAAGAATTAAAAAAAAAAAATGTGGTAGGCAGTAATGGTTACGTTTTTTTAGCCAAGCATAAGGGAAAAATTCTGGAATCACTCAATTCTGAGGAGAAAATTCTGGAATCACCCTGTAAATTTTCCTACCCAAAAATAACACCTGCATCAAATTAGATCTGATCGTTAGTCTGCATCTAAAAAGGAGTGATCACACTTTGGAGAGCTGTTACACCAAGTGGACTGACATGAATCATGGCTCCAACACTAGAGTTGTCAATTGAAACAAAGGAGAGGATTATCAAACTTTTAAAAGAGGGTAAATCATCAGTCAGCTGTGTCTAAAATCTGGACCAAATACAAACAACATGGGAATGTTGTTAAAGGCAAACATACTGGTAGACTAAGGAAGACATCATAGCGTCAAGACCAGAAATTTAAAGCAATATGTCTCCAAAACAGGAAATGCACAACAAAACATATGAGGAACGAACGGGTGGAAACTGGAGTCAACGTCTGTGACCAAACTGTAAGAAAACACCTAAAGGAAATGGGATTTACATACAGAAAAGCTAAATGAAAGCCATCATTAACACCTAAACAAAAAAAAAACAAAGTTACAGTGGGCTAAGGAAAAGCAATCGTGGACTGTGGATGACTGGATGAAAGTCGTTTTCAGTGATGAATCGCAAATCTGCATTGGGCAAGGTGATGATGCTGGAACTTTTGTTTGCTGCCATTCCAAAGAGATTTATGATGATGACTGCCTGAAGAGAACATGCACATTTCCACAGTCATTGATGATATGGGATTGCATGTCAGGTAAAGGCACTGGGGAGATGGCTGTCATTACATCTTCAATAAATGCACAAGTTTATGTTGATATATTTGACACTTTTCTTATCCCATCAATTGAAAGAATGTTTGATGAAATCATTTTCCAAGATGATAATGCATCCTGCCATAGAGCAAAAACTGTGAAAACATTCCTTGAAAAAAAGACACATAAGGTCAATGTCATGGCCTGCAAATAATCCGAATCTCAAACCAATTGAAAATCTTTGGAAGTTGAAGAAAATGGTCCATGACAAGGCTCCAACCTGCAAAGCTGATCTGGCAACAGCAATCAGAGAAAGTTGGAGCCAGATTGATGACGAGTAATGTTTGACACTCATTAAGTCCATACCTCAGAGACTACAAGCTGTTATAAAAGCCAGAGGTGGTGCAACAAAATACTAGTGATGTTTTGGAGTGTTTGTTTGTTTTTCATGATTCCATAATTTTTTCCTCAGAATTGAGTGATTCTATATTTTTTCCCCTATGCTTGGTTAAAAAAAGTAACCATTACTGACTATCACATTTTTTGTTCTTGATTTCTTTAAGTGTTTCTTAAAGCTAGAAAGTTGCCATTTGAAATGATTTGGGAAATCTTGAAAAACGAGATTCTCAAAGCACAATAGTTAACAATTCCAAGAAGAGAGAAGAATAGGAAGCATTTAAGGAAACCAGGATGGATGAACACAGACCTTAAACACATGCTAAAAAGGAAGAAAGAAATGTTTATCAAATGGAAAGAGGGAGGCATATCTAAAGAAGAATATAATGCTGTCTGCAGAACTTGCAGGGCACGAATCAGATTATTAAAGCTGACAATGAATTAAGGCTTGCAAGAGATGTCAAAAGCAGTAAAAAAGGATTTTGGGGATATGTCAAAAGTAAAAGAAAAGTCAAAGATGCTATAGGATGTTAACAGGATGGAAATTATAAAATGGTAAGAAAGGATGTTGAGAAGGACGAACTTTTAAATTCCTATTTTGCATCTGGTTTCTCTCAGAAAGGAAATGTAACATCAACTGATTTTCACTGTCCTATTAAGGGAATAGAAGAATACGGGATATCTACAAACAGAAAGATAGCGAGGAAACACTTAGCTAACATAAATGAATTCAAATCTCCATGTCCAGATGCATTACACCCCAGAGTACTGAAGGAGATAGCAGAAGAAATTTTTGAACCACTCTCTATAATCTTTGGAAATTCTTGGAGAACAGGAGAAGTCCCACAAGACTGGAGAAGAGCAAATGTTGTTCCTATCTTCAAAAAGGGGAAGAAGGTGGACCCAGGGAACTATAGGCCAGTGAGACTGACTTCTATACCAGGAAAGATTTTTGAACAAATTATTAAACAACATGTATGTAAGTACTTGGACAAGAATTAAGTGATTAAACAGTCAGCATGGTTTGTAACTAATAAGTCATGTCAGATTAACTTAATTTCCTTGTATGACAGAATCACTGACTGGGTGGATCAGGAAAATGCTGTAGATATAGTATATCTTGACTTCAGCAAAGCATTTGACAAAGTATCTCACACAAATCCTTATTGAACAAATGACTAAGTATGGAATGGACAAGGCAACTGTTAGGTGGATTTATAACTGGCTTAGTGATCGGACCCAAAGAGTGGTTGTAAATGGTTGCACATTCAGTTGAAAGAATGTCTCAAGTGGGGTACCACAGGGCTCTGTCATCTTTATCAATGATTTAGATGAAGGAATTGAGGGTAAACTGATTAAATTTGCTGATGACACAAAGCTAGGAGGGATACCTAATACTAGACGAGAGAGAGAGAGAGGATTCTAAAAGATATAAATAAACTGGAGCAGTGGGCAGCAACTAACAAAATGGATTTTAACAAGGAAAAATGCAAAGTACTACATCTGGGCAATAAAAATGAAACAGCATATACAGAATGGGAATAATAGGGCTAAGCAACAGTACATGTGAAAAAGACTTGGGTATACTAATTGATCACAGACTGAACATGAGTCAACAGTGTGATGTAGCAGCAAAAAGGCAAATTTCATTCTGGGATGTATTAACAGAAGCATACAGTCTAGATCACCTGAAGTCATTATTGTCCTCTAGTCCTCTTTGGTCAGACCTCACCTGGAATACTGTGTCCAGTTTTGGGCACCACATTTTAAAATAGACATCAACAAACTGGAGCAAGTTCAGAGAAGAGCGACCAGAATGGTGACCGGTCTGCAAACCATCTCCTATGAGGAACGTTTAGAGGATTTGGGATTGTTTAGCTTGCAAAAAAGAAGACTGAGAGGAGACTTAATAGCTGTCTACAAATATCTCAAGGGCTATCACATTGTAGAAGGATTGTCACGATTCCCACCGTGCTGCCACCAATATGTCACAGATCAGGGGTGACTTTTGGCCAGCACACGGCTTTCACATGTGCAGGGGGCTTATCTTAGTAATCCCTCCACTTGCAGCTCTCCGGCGCCCCCCTTACCCTCAGGTCAGTCAGGGAACTATACCTGGGCTAATTAGTCGTCGGACGTGCCGCTTCACTGTGGACTGGCAAGCAGGCACACTGCAGCGAGGGAATTATAAATGCCACAGCCAGACAATAGCTTAAAAAACCCCATTCCATCACTGCCAGCAGTACCCACCTAGCTCAGAACACACTTCGCTGCCACCAGCTCAGATTTCTCACAGAGAGGGGTTCAGAGCCAACCCAATTTAGTAGCGTAATTATCTTCGGAGGACTTAGGGTTTTAGAGCAAGGAAAACAAAACTAGTAGATTTTTTATATTTTACTCCATAAAAGACTAGGCAGTGTTTAAAAGAGGTATACAAAGATTTTACAATATGAGACAATTTAAAGTATGTACAGCTTTTTAAAAAAAAAAAAAAAAATTAAAGAAAAATAAAACTCACATTTGCTTAGATCATCTCAGCTAACCATGCTGGTAGGCAGAGCCAAATATCCCAGTGCATCAGGGCGTCTTTCTGTAGTGAAATCCTAGGCAAGAAAAACCTGGGTTGAGTGCAGTAACTTATACCTGCAGGCTTGTGACATCACTAAAGGGGCTGGTTTGCCTATGCCCTCCCCTAGCTGCCACGGTGCACATTTTGGTAAGAAAACTTATAAAACTACTAGATGTGCTTGCGATCCTAGCAGAATCACGGCACACACATCCCTCATCTTATATCGAAATTAACTTTCTATCGAAACCAAATGTGATCTAACTATCCCACATGGTTCAGGAGAAATCAGTTTCTCTGGTTTTCTTGAGGCCAGACTCACGCAAGAGCCCCAGCTGTGAAGCTCTATTAAATCACATTCCGAATATGTATCCAAAATATTCCTGTCATACACTGGCGGCGGCGTAAGGCTTATTGAATATCTCTCCCACACACAGCAACCACATGGAGTTAGACAAAGAAATTCCTACGGGAGGGGGGGGGAAGGAGCAGAGAGGAGTTTCAAGGTCTCATGCTTCTTGTGGACAGAGCCAGCTCTGGGTTAATTGACATTCCGACGGGAGGGGGAAAGAGCAGAGAGGAGTTTCAAGGCTCCCCGCTGGGTTTCAGTTACACAGGTGTTGTGAATTCCGCTCTTGGGCTCCCTCCGGTGGTTGTAAGTGGCACTTTTGTGAGTTCTGCTCTTGGGCTCCCTCCAGTGGTTTTAAGTGGTACTGCTGCTCCTTGGATTTAGTAGTCAGCAGCTGCTTCAACTGATTGTCTTTCTGGCTCGGCTATTTAGCCTGGTTCTATCCTTCAGCCTGTGCCAGTTGTCAATGGTTCCTGGTTGGATTCACATCTCTGCTTGGATTTCCCTGATATTCTGACCAGTTCAGCAAAGATAAGTCCTTGCTTTGTTCTTTTGCAGTCCACTTGTTGTGGACTTAATCTTTCTGCACTTTCTATGTTTTTTCTAGTCCAGCTTGTCAGTATGGATTTATTCAGTTAAGCTGGTAGCTCTGGGAAGCAGATTTACCCTCCTGTTATGATCCTAGTGGTAGAGGATCTCAGGAGTTCCAGCTAAGTCTGCAAACACAAAAACCAGCTCATAGGGAGGTGGTAACTTGGCTGACCGCATACCTGATCCTAACACACAACTAGAAGTAGCCGGTGAACGTACCTACGTTGATTCTAGACGTCTCGAGCCAGCCGGAGAACTAACTAACCCTTTCAGAGAAAATCAGACCTCACTTGCCTCAAGAGAAAGGTACCTCAAAGTTAAATACAAGCCCCCAACAAATAATAACGGTGAGGTAAGAAGAAAAGACAAACGTAGAAATGAACTAGATCCAGCAAAGAGAGGCCCACTAATATTAATAGCAGAAAATAGAAAGTGGACTTATGCGGTCAGCAAAAACCCTGCAAAAACATCCACGCTGAATATCCAAGAATCCCCGCACCGTCTAACGGTGTGGGGGGAAAATATCAGCCCCCTAGAGCTTCCAGCACAATCAGAAATCACATTTTGAACAAGCTGGACAAAAATAAGAACAATGCAAATAAACAAAAATGAGAAAGCAGACTTAGCTTATCTTGCAAAAATCAGATGGCCAGGTGTCAGGAGAAAACAGACAAGGACTGATTACATCGATACCAGGCACCAGACTGAGTTTCCAGGAAGACTAAATAGGAACACCCATAGCCTAACGAAACAGGTGAGTGCCAGCCTGGGGAAAAAACAATGCTCATGCCATACCGCTAGTGACCACAAGAGGGAGCCCAGAAATATAGTTCACAACAGTACCCCCCCCCTTAAGGAGGGGTCACCGAACCCTCACCGAGACCACCAGGGCGATCAGGATGAGCAGCGTGAAAGGCACAAACCAAATCGGCCGCATGAACATCAGAGGCGACCACCCAGGAATTATCCTCCTGACCATAGCCCTTCCATTTGACCAGATACTGAAGCCTCCGTCTAGAGAGACAAGAATCCAAGATCTTCTCCACCACGTACTCCAACTCGCCCTCAACCAACACCGGAGCAGGAGGCTCAACAGCCGGAACCACAGGCACAACGTACCGCCGCAACAAAGACCTATGGAACACGTTGTGAATGGCAAACGACACCGGAAGATCCAAACGAAAAGAAACCGGGTTAAGAATTTCCAAAATTTTATAAGGACCAATAAAGCGAGGCTTAAACTTAGGAGAGGAAACCTTCAGAGGGACATACCGAGAAGACAACCAAACCAAATCCCCAACACGAAGTCGGGGACCCACACCGCGGCGGCGGTTGGCAAAACGCTGAGCCTTCTCCTGTGACAACTTCAAGTTGTCCACCACATGATTCCAAATCCGCTGCAACCTATCCACCACGGAATCCACCCCAGGACAGTCAGAAGACTCAACATGACCTGAGGAGAAACGAGGATGAAAAACCAGAGTTGCAGAAGAATGGCGAAACCAAAGTAGCAGAGCTAGCCCGATTATTAAGGGCAAACTCAGCCAATGGCAAGAAGGTCACCCAATCATCCTGGTCCGTAGAAACAAAACCTCTCAAATAAGCCTCCAGCGTCTGATTAGTTCGCTCCGTTTGACCATTAGTTTGAGGATGGAAGGCAGATGAAAACGACAAATCAATGCCCATCTTGGCAGAAAAAGATCGCCAGAATCTGGACACAAACTGGGATCCTCTGACGGACACGATATTCTCCGGAATGCCGTGTAAACGAACCACATTCTGAAAAAACAAAGGAACCAGATCGGAAGAGGAAGGCAACTTAGGCAAGGGCACCAAATGGACCATCTTGGAAAAACGATCACACACCACCCAGATGACAGACATTCCTTGAGACACCGGAAGATCAGAAATGAAATCCATGGAAATGTGTGTCCAAGGCCTCTTTGGGACGGGCAAGGGCAAAAGCAATCCGCTAGCACGAGAACAACAAGGCTTAGCCCGTGCACAAGTCCCACAGGACTGCACAAATGACCGCACATCCGGTGACAAGGAAGGCCACCAAAAGGACCTAGCCACCAAATCTCGGGTACCAAAAATTCCCGGATGCCCTGCCAACACCGAGGAATGAACCTCGGAAATGACTCTGCTGGTCCATTTATCAGGAACAAACAGTCTGTCGGGTGGACAAGAGTCAGGTCTACCAGCCTGAAATCTCTGCAACACACGTCGCAAATCAGGAGATATGGCTGACACGATTACTCCCTCTTTAAGAATACCAGCTGGCTCTGAGACTCCAGGAGAGTCAGGCACAAAGCTCCTAGAAAGAGCATCAGCCTTAACATTCTTCGAACCAGGCAGGTACGAGACCACAAAGTCAAAACGAGAGAAAAACAATGACCAGCGAGTCTGTCTAGGATTCAGGCGCTTAGCAGACTCGAGATACATCAGATTTTTGTGATCAGTCAAGACCACCACACGATGCTTAGCACCCTCGAGCCAATGGCGCCACTCCTCAAATGCCCACTTCATGGCCAATAACTCCCGATTACCAACATCATAGTTCCGCTCAGCAGGCGAAAACTTCCTAGAGAAAAAAGCACATGGTCTCATCACAGAGCAACCAGAGCCTCTCTGCGACAAAACAGCCCCAGCACCGATCTCAGAAGCATCCACTTCAACCTGAAAGGGAAGTGCGACATCAGGCTGGCACAAAACAGGCGCCGAAGTAAACCGGCGCTTCAGCTCCTGGAAGGCCTCCACGGCTGCAGGAGCCCAATTAGCCACATCAGAACCTTTCTTGGTCATATCCGTCAAAGGTTTAACAACGCTAGAAAAGTTAGCGATAAAGCGACGGTAGAAATTAGCAAACCCCAAGAACTTCTGAAGACTCTTAACAGACGTGGGTTGAGTCCAATCATGAATAGCTCGGACCTTGACTGGGTCCATCTCCACAGCAGAAGGGGAGAAAATAAAACCCAAGAAGGAAACCTTCTGCACTCCAAAGAGACACTTTGAGCCCTTCACAAACAAAGCATTATCACGCAAAACCTGAAACACCATCCTGACCTGCTTTACATGAGAATCCCAATCATCAGAAAAAAACAGAATATCATCCAGATAAACAATCATAAATTTATCCAGATACTTCCGGAAGATATCATGCATAAAGGACTGAAACACTGAAGGAGCATTAGAGAGTCCAAAGGGCATCACCAAGTACTCAAAATGACCTTCGGGCGTATTAAATGCAGTTTTCCATTCATCTCCCTGCCTAATGTGCACAAGGTTGTACGCACCACGAAGATCTATCTTGGTGAACCACTTGGCACCCTTAATCCGAGCAAATAAGTCTGACAATAGTGGCAAAGGATACTGAAACTTAACAGTGATTTTATTCAGAAGCCGATAGTCAATACAAGGTCTCAAAGACCCATCTTTCTTGGCCACAAAAAAGAATCCCGCACCAAGAGGGGAAGAGGATGGACGAATATGCCCCTTCTCCAAAGACTCCTTGACATAAGAACGCATCGCGGCATGCTCGGGTACAGACAAATTAAATAATCGTCCCTTAGGAAATTTACTGCCAGGAATCAAATCTATAGCGCAGTCACAGTCCCTATGAGGAGGAAGAGCACTGGACCTGGACTCACTAAATACATCCTGATAGTCACACAAATACTCAGGAACTTCTGAAAGAGTAGAAGAAGCAATAGACACCGGCGGAGACTCGCAATGAATTCCCTGACAACCCCAACTCGACACAGACATAGCCTTCCAATCCAAAACTGGATTATGGGTCTGTAACCATGGCAGACCCAAAACGACTAAATCATTCATTTTATGCAAAACAAGAAAACGAATCACCTCCCGATGTTCAGGAGTCATACACATGGTCACTTGTGTCCAATACTGCGGTTTATTTTCCGCCAATGGCGTAGCATCAATTCCTCTGAGAGGAATAGGAACGTTTAAAGGCTCCAGGACAAAACCACAGCGCTTGGCAAACGACAAGTCCATAAGACTCAGGGCAGCACCTGAATCCACAAACGCCATAACAGGGTAGGAAGACAATGAGCAAATTAAAGTCACAGACAAAATAAATTTAGGCTGCAAATTACCAATGGTGACAGGACTGACAACCTTGTTTAGGCGTTTAGAGCATGCTGAGATAACGTGTAGAATCACCACAGTAAAAACACAACCCATTCTGACGTCTATGATTTCGTCGTTCGGTTCTAGTCAGGATTCTATCACACTGCATTGAGACAGGTGTCCATTCAGACAACACCGCGAGAGGATTAGCGGATTTGCGCTCCCGCAAACGCCGATCAATCTGAATAGCCAGCGCCATAGAATCATTCAGACTTGTAGGAATTTTGAAACCCACCATCACATTCTTAATTGCTTCAGAAAGGCCATTTCTGAAATTTGCGGCCAGAGCACATTCATTCCATTGAGTAAGCACGGACCATTTCCAAAATTTTTGGCAGTACACCTCAGCTTCATCCTGGCCCTGAGAGATAGCCAGTAGAGCTTTTTCTGCCTGAATTTCAAGATTAGGCTCCTCATAAAGCAATCCGAGCGCCAGAAAAAATGCATCAACATCCGCCAATGCCGGATCTCCTGGCGCCAATGAGAAAGCCCAATCCTGAGGGTCGCCACGCAAGAAGGAGATAACAATTTTAACTTGCTGAGCTGAATCTCCAGACGAACGAGGTTTCAAAGATAGAAACAATTTACAATTATTCCTAAAATTCCTAAATTTAAATCGATCTCCAGAGAACAGCTCAGGAATAGGTATCTTAGGCTCTGACATAGGACTGCTAACAACAAAATCCTGAATGCCCTGCACTCGTGCAGCAAGCTGATCCACACTAGTAATCAAGGTCTGAACATTCATGTCTGCAGCCAAGCTTCAGCCACTCAGAGGTAAAGGGGAGGAAGAAAGAAGAAAAACAAAAAAAAACTCAGAACTTCTTTTCTTTTAATCCCACTTCTGCAATGCATTAACTATTCATAGGCCTGGCATACTGTTATGATTCCAATGGCAGAGAATCTCAGAGATGACAGCAAAGTCTGCAAACATAAATACCAGCTCATAGGGAAGTGGTAACTAGGCTGACTATATACCTGATCCTAGCACAATCAACTAACAGCGTGCCTACGTTGATCCTAGACGTCTCGCGCCAGCCGGAGAACTAACTAACCCTGTCAGGGAAAATAAGACCTCTCTTGCCTCCAGAGGAAAGACCCCAAAGTTATAGTAAGCCCCCAACAAATAATAACAGTGAGGTAAGAAGAAAAGACAAACGTAAGAATGAACTAGATTTTAGCAAAGAGAGGCCCACTGACTAATAGCAGAATATAGTAAGATGACTTATATGGTCAGCAAAAAACTCCTGCAAAATATCCACGCTGAATATCCAAGAACCCCCAAACCGACTAACGGTGAGGGGGGAGAATATCAGCCCCCTAGAGCTTCCAGCGATATCAGGAATCACATATTGTACAAGCTGGACAAAAATAAGAACAATGCAAATAAACAAAAATAAGAAAGCAGGACTTAGCTTATCTTGCAAAGAACCAGGACCTGAAGACAGGAGCAAACAGAAATGAACTGATTACAATGATGCCAGGCACTGGACTGAGAATCCAGGAAGTTTAAATAGCAACACCCCAGGCCTAACGAAGCAGGTGATTACCAACCTGGGAAAAGACAATCCAAGTGCCAAATCACTAGTGACCACAAGAGGGAGCCAAGAAGTAAGTTCACAACACAAGCCACTCAGAGAAAAAGGGGATGAAGAAAAAAAAAACAAAAAAACTCAGAACTTCTTTTCTTTTAATCCCGCTTCTGCAATGCATTAAATATTCTCTTTTTGGCCTGGTATACTGTTATGATCCTAGTGGTAGAGGATCTCAGGAGTTCCAGCTAAGTCTGCAAACACAAAAAACAGCTCATAGGGAGGTGGTAACTTGGCTGACCGCATACCTGATCCTAACACTCAACTAGAAGTAGCCGGTGAACGTACCTACGTTGATTCTAGACGTCTCGAGCCAGCCGGAGAACTAACTAACCCTTTCAGAGAAAATCAGACCTCACTTGCCTCAAGAGAAAGGTACCCCAAAGTTAAATACAAGCCCCCAACAAATAATAACGTTGAGGTAAGAAGAAAAGACAAACGTAGAAATGAACTAGATTCAGCAAAGAGAGGCCCACTAATATTAATAGCAGAAAATAGAAAGTGGACTTATGCGGTCAGCAAAAACCCTGCAAAAACATCCACGCTGAATATCCAAGAACCCCCGCACCGTCTAACGGTGTGGGGGGGGGAATATCAGCCCCCTAGAGCTTCCAGCAAAATCAGGAATCACATTTTGAACAAGCTGGACAAAAATAAGAACAATGCAAATAAACAAAAATGAGAAAGCAGACTTAGCTTATCTTGCAAAAATCAGATGGCCAGGAGTCAGGAGAAAACAGACAAGGACTGATTACATCGATACCAGGCACCAGACTGAGTTTCCAGGAAGACTAAATAGGAACACCCATAGCCTAACGAAACAGGTGAGTGCCAGCCTGGGGAAAAAACAATGCTCATGCCACACCGCTAGTGACCACAAGAGGGAGCCCAGAAATATAGTTCACAACACCCTCCACACCTTTAGTCAGGTGTGGAGATTTGTGTAAACTCTGGTGGATTTTTCTAGTTTTTAATACTGACCGCACAGTATTCTGTCCTGTTATATCTATCTAGCTAGACTGGCCTCCTTTGCTACATCCTGGTTTCATTCTGCGTATGTCATTTCCCTCTCCACTCACAGTCAATATTTGTGGGGGGCTGTCCTATCCTTTGGGGATTTTTTCTGAGGCAAGATAGCTTTCCTGTTTCTATCTTTAGGGATAGTTAGTCCTCCGGCTGTGACGAGGTGTCTAGGGAGTGACAGGAACATCCCACGGCTACTTCTAGGGTTGTGTTAAGCTCAGGAACTGCGGTCAGTACAGGTACCACCCGCTTCAGAGCACGTCCCATGTTGCTCCTAAACCACCAGCTCATAACAGTACAACTGGCCCAAAATGAATTAAATGCATCTCAAAAGAAGGAAAAGGAAGTTCTGAGCCATTTTTTTTTCTGCAGTCTGTTTTGTCTTTTTTTTCCTCTTAATCTCTGGGTGGTTCAGGATTTTGGCGCTGGCATGGATGTTCAGGGTTTGTTTTCTCGTGTGGATCAACTTGCTGCAAGAGTACAGAGTATCCAAGATTATGTTGTCCAGACTCCGGCTTTAGAGCCTAGAATTCCAACCCCTGATTTGTTTTTTGGGGACAGATCCAAGTTTTTGAACTTTAAAAATAACTGCAAATTGTTTTTTGCCTTGAAACCCTGTTCCTCTGGTGATTCCATTCAGCAGGTTAAAATTGTCATCTCTCTGCTGCGTGGTGACCCTCAGGACTGGGCATTCTCCCTTGAATCAGGGGATCCGGCATTGCTTAATGTAGACGCATTTTTTCAAGCGCTCGGATTATTGTATGACAAACCTAATTCTGTTGATCATGCAGAAAAGACCTTGTTGGCCCTGTGTCAGGGTCAGGAAGTGGCAGAAGTATACTGCCAGAAATTTAGAAAATGGTCTGTGCTCACTAAATGGAATGAGGAGGCTCTGGCAGCAATTTTCAGAAAGGGTCTTTCTGAAGCCCTTAAAGATGTTATGGTGGGGTTCCCCACGCCTGCTGGTTTGAGCGAATCTATGTCTCTAGCCATTCAGATTGATCGGCGCCTGCGCGAGCGCAAAGTTGTGCACCATATGGCAGTATCCTCTGAGCAGAGTCCTGAGCCTATGCAATGTGATAGGATTTTGACTAGAGCAGAACGGCAGGGATTCAGACGCCAGAATAGGCTGTGTTTTTACTGTGGTGATTCTGCTCATGTTATTTCTGATTGCCCTAAGCGTACTAAGAGGGTCGCTAGGTCTGTTACCATCAGTACTGTACAGCCTAAATTTCTCTTATCTGTGACCTTGATTTGCTCATTATCGTTCTTTTCTGTCATGGCATTTGTGGATTCAGGCGCTGCCCTGAACTTGATGGACTTGGAATTCGCCAGGCGCTGTGGTTTTTCCTTGCAGCCTTTGCAGAGCCCTATTCCTTTGAGGGGCATTGATGCTACACCGTTGGCCAAGGATAAACCTCAGTATTGGACTCAGCTGACCTTGTCCATGGCTCCAGCACATCAGGAAGATTGCCGTTTTCTGGTGTTGCATAATTTGCATGATGTTGTTGTACTGGGTTTTCCATGGTTACAGGGACATAATCCGGTGCTGGATTGGAAATCTATGTCTGTGACTAGTTGGGGTTGTCAAGGGGTACATAGTGACGTTCCTTTGATGTCAATTTCCTCTTCCCCCTCTTCTGAAGTTCCTGAGTTTTTGTCGGATTTCCAGGATGTATTTGATGAGCCCAAGTCCAGTTCCCTTCCTCCACATAGGGACTGTGATTGTGCTATTAACTTGATTCCTGGCTGTAAGTTCCCTAAGGGCCGACTTTTCAATCTGTCTGTGCCAGAGCATGCCGCCATGCGGAGTTATGTTAATGTTATGTTATTCTGATTTGTTTGCTCGGATCAAGGGGGCTAGTTGGTTTACTAAGATTGACCTTCGAGGGGCATATAATCTTGTTCGTATTAACCCCTTCCCGACATTTGACGTACTATCCCGTCAAGGTGGGGTGGGCCCGTATGACCACCGACGGGATAGTACGTCATACGCGATCGGCCACGCTCACGGGGGGAGCGCGGCCGATCGCGGCCGGGTGTCGGCTGCATATCGCAGCTGACATCCGGCACTATGTGCCAGGAGCGGTCATGTACCGCCCCCAGCATATTAACCCCCGGCACACCGCGATCAAACATGATCGCAGTGTACCGGCGGTATAGGGAAGCATCGCGCAGGGAGTGGGCTCCCTGCGGGCTTCCCTGAGACCCCCTCCTTCCTCGCTGCAGGTCCCGGATCCAAGATGGCCGCGGCATCCGGGTCCTGCAGGGAGAAAGGTGGCTTACCGAGCGCCTGCTCAGAGCAGACGCTGGTAAGCCTGCACCGATGTAAGTGAGATCGGTGATCTGACAGAGTGCTGTGCACAGTATCATATCATCGATCTGTAATTTTCCCCCCCCTGGGACAAAGTAAAAAAGCAAAAAAAAAAATTTCCACATGTGTAAAAAAAAAAAAAAAAAATCCGAAATAAATAATAATAAAAAAACAAAATATTATTCCCATAAATACATTTCTTTATCTAAATAAAAAAAAAACAATAAAAGTACACATTTAGTATCGCCGCGTCCGTAATGACCCAACCTATAAAACTGCCCCACTAGTTAACCCCTTCAGTAAACACCGTAAGAAAAAAAAAAAACGAGGCAAAAAACAACGCTTTATTACCATACCGCCGAACAAAAAGAGGAATAACACGCGATCAAAAAGACGGATATAAATAACCATGGTACCGCTGAAAACGTCATCTTGTCCCGCAAAAAATTAGCTGCTATACAGCATCATCAGCAAAAAAATAAAAAAGTTATAGTCCTGAGAATAAAGCGATACCAAAATAATTATTTTTTCTAGAAAATAGTTTTTATCGTATAAAAGCGCCAAAACAGAAAAAAATGATATAAATGAGGTATCGCTGTAATCGTACTGACCCGAAGAATAAAACTTCTTTATCAATTTTACCAAACACAGAACGGTATAAACGCCTCTCCCAAAAGAAATTCATGAATAGCTGGTTTTTGGTCATTCTGCCTCACAAAAATCGGAATAAAAAGTGATCAAAAACGGTCACGTGTCCGAAAATGTTACCAATAAAAATGTCAACTCGTCCCGCAAAAAACAAGACCTCACATGACTCTGTGGACCAAAATGTGGAAAAATTATAGGTCTCAAAATGTGGAGACGCAAAAACTTTTTTGCTATAAAAAGCGTCTTTTATTGTGTGACAGCTGCCAATCATAAAAATCCGATATAAAAAATACTATAAAAGTAAATCAAACCCTCCTTCATCACCCCCTTAGTTAGGGAAAAATAATAAAATAAAAAAAATGTATTTATTTCCATTTTCCCATTAGGGCTAGGGTTAGGGCTAGGGTTAGGGTTTGGGCTAAAGTTAGGGTTAGGGCTAGGGTTAGGGCTAGGGTTAGGGTTGGAGGTAAAGTTAGGGTTAGGGTTTGGATTACATTTACGGTTGGGATAAGGGTTGGGATTAGAATTATGGGTGTGTCAGGGTTAGGGGTGTGGTTAGGGTTACCGTTGGGATTAGGGTTAGGGGTGTGTTTGGGTTAGGGTTTCAGGTAGAATAGGGGAGTTTCCACTGTTCAGGCACATCAGGGGCTCTCCAAACGCGACATAGCGTCCAATCTCAATTCCAGCCAATTCTGCGTTGAAAAAGTAAAACAGTGCTCCTTCCCTTCCGAGCTCTCCCGTGCGTCCAAAAAGGGGTTTACCCCAACATATGGGTTATCAGCGTACTCGGGACAAATTGAACAACAACTTCTGGGGTCCAAGTTCTCTTGTTATCCTTGGGAAAATAAAAATTTGGGGGGCTAAAAATCATTTTTGTGGGAAAAAAATATGTTTTATTTTCACGGCTCTGCGTTGTAAACTGTAGTGAAACACTTGGGGGTTCAAAGTTCTCACAACACATCTAGATAAGTTCCTTGGGAGGTCTAGTTTCCAATATGGGGTCACTTGTGTGGGGTTTGTACTGTTTTTGTACATCAGGGGCTCTGCAAATGCAACGTGACGCCTGCAGACCAATCCATTTAAGTCTGCATTCCAAATGGCGCTCCTTCCCTTCCGAGCTCTGTCATGCGCCCAAACAGTGGTTCCCCCCCACATAGGGGGTATCAGCGTACTCAGGACAAATTGGACAACAACTTTTGGGGTCTATTTTATCCTGTTACCCTTGTGAAAATACAAAACTGGGGGCTAAAAATAATTTTTGTGAAAAAAAAAAGAATTTTTATTTTCACGGCTTTGCGTTATAAATAGTGTTGAGCATTCCGATACCGCAAGTATCGGGTATCGGCCGATACTTGCGGGTATCGGAATTCTGATACCGAGATCCGATACTTTTGTGGTATCGGGTATCGGTATCGAAACAACATTAATGTGTAAAATAAAAAATTAAAATAAAAAATATTGCTATACTCACCTCTCCGACGCAGCCTGGACCTCACCGAGGGAACCGGCAGCATTCTTTGCTTAAAATGCACGCGTTTCCTTCCTCCCGTGACGTCACGGCTTGTGATTGGTCGCGTGCCGCCCATGTGGCCGCGACGCGACCAATCACAAGCCGTGACGTCACGGGAGGCAGGAAATGCACGCATTTTAAAATTACGTTCCGGCTTGTGATTGGTCGCGTGCCGCCCATGTGGCCGCGACGCAACCAATCACAAGCCGTGACGTCACGGGAGGCAGGAAACGCGCGCATTTTAAAATTACGTTCCGGCTTGTGATTGGTCGCGTGCCGCCCATGTGGCCGCGACGCGACCAATCACAAGCCGTGACGTCACGGGAGGCAGGAAACGCGCGCATTTTAAAATTACGTTCCGGCTTGTGATTGGTCGCGTGCCACCCATGTGGCCGCGACGCGACCAATCACAAGCCGTGACGTCACGGGAGGCAGGAAACGTGTGCATTTTAAAATTACGTTCCGGCTTGTGATTGGTCGCGTCGTGGTCACATGTGACCGCGACGCGACCAATCACAGCAAGCCGTGACGTAATTTAAGGTCCTTAATGCCTAATTCTAGGCATTCAGGATTTTAAAATTACGTTCCGGCTTGTGATTGGTCGCATCGCGGTCACGTCGCGGTCACGCGACCAATCACAAGCCGGAATGTAATTTTAAAATCCTGAATGCCTAGAATTAGGCATTAAGGACCTGAAATTACGTCACGGCTTGCTGCGATTGGTCGCGTCGCGGTCACATGGGCGGCACGCAACCAATCACAAGCCGTGACGTAATTTTAAAATGCGCGCGTTTCCTGCCTCCCGTGACGTCACGGCTTGTGATTGGTCGCGTCGCCCATGTGACCGCGACGCGACCAATCACAAGCCGGAACGTAATTTTAAAATCCTGAATGCCTAGAATTAGGCATAAAGGACCTGAAAATTACGTCACGGGTTGCTGTGATTGGTCGCGTCGCGGCCACATGGGCGGCACGCGACCAATCACAAGCCGTGACGTCACGGGAGGAAGGAAACGCACGCATTTTAAGCAAAGAACGCTGCCGGTTCCCTCGGTGAGGTCCAGGCTGCGTCGGAGAGGTGAGTATAGCAATATTTTTTATTTTAATTCTTTATTTTACACATTAATATGGTTCCCAGGGCCTGAAGGAGAGTTTCCTCTCCTTCAGACCCTGGGAACCATCAGGGATACCGTCCGATACTTGAGTCCCATTGACTTGTATTGGTATCGGGTATCGGTATCGGATTAGATCCGATACTTTGCCGGTATCGGCCGATACTTTCCGATACCGATACTTTCAAGTATCGGACGGTATCGCTCAACACTAGTTATAAACTGTAGTGAAACACTTGGGGGTTCAAAGTTCTCACAACACATCTAGATAAGTTCCTTGGGAGGTCTAGTTTCCAATATGGGGTCACTTGTGTGGGATTTGTACTGTTTGGGTACATCAGGGGCTCTGCAAATGCAACGTGACGCCTGCAGGCCAATCCATTTAAGTCTGCATTCCAAATGGCGCTCCTTCCCTTCCGAGCTCTGTCATGCGCCCAAACAGTGGTTCCCCCCCCATATATGGGGTATCAGCGTACTCAGGACAAAGTGGACAACAACTTTTGGGGTCCAGTTTATTCTATTACCCTTGTAAAAATACAAAAGCTGGGGGCTAAAAAATCATTTTTGTGAAAAAAAAAAAGAATTTTTATTTTCACGGCTCTGCGTTATAATCTGTAGTGAAACACTTGGGGGTTCAAAGCTCTCAAAACACATCTATATAAGTTCCTTAGGGGGTCTAATTTCCAAAATGGTGTCACTTGTGCAGGGTTTCAATGTTTAGGCACATCAGGGGCTCTCCAAACGCAACATGGCGTCCCATCTCGATTCCAGTCAATTTTGCATTGAAAAGTCAAATGGCGCTCCTTCCCTTCCAAGCTCTGCCATGCGCCCAAACAATGGTTTACACCCACATATGGGGTATCAGCGTACTCAGGACAAATTGCACAACATTTTTTGGGGTCCAATTTCTTCTCTTACCCTTGGGAAAAGAAAAAATTGGGGGCGAAAAGATCATTTTTGTGAAAAAATATGATTTTTTATTTTTACGGCTTTGCATTATAAACTTCTGTGAAGCACTTGGTGGGTCAAAGTGCTCACCACGCATCTAGATAAGTTCCTTAGGGGGTCTACTTTCCAAAATGGTGTCACTTGTAGGAGGTTTCAATGTTTAAGCACATCAGGGGCTCTCCAAACGCAACATGGGGTCCCATCTCAATTCCAGTCAATTTTGCATTGAAAAGTCAAATGGCGCTCCTTCCCTTCCAAGCTCTGCCATGCGCCCAAACAGTGGTTTACCCCCACATATGGGGTATCAGTGTACTCAGGACAAATTGTACAACAACTGTGGGGGTCCATTTTCTCCTGTTACCATTGGTAAAATAAAACAAATTGGAGCTGAAATAAATTTTGTGTGAAAAAAAATTAAATGTTCATTTTTATTTAAACATTCCAAAAATTCCTGTGAAACACCTGAAGGGTTAATAAACTTCTTGAATGTGGTTTTGAGCACCTTGAGGGGTGCAGTTTTTAGAATGGTGTCACACTTGGGTATTTTGTATCATATAGACCCCTCAAAATGACTTCAAATGAGATGTGGTCCCTAAAAAAAAAAGGTGTTGTAAAAATGAGAAATTTCTGGTAAAATTTTAACCATTGTAACTCCCTAACAAAAAAAAATTTTGGTTCCGAAATTGTGCTGATGTAAAGTAGACATGTGGGAAATGTTACTTATTAAGTATTTTGCATGACATATGTCTGTGATTTAAGGGCATAAAAATTCAAATTTGGAAAATTGCGAAATTTTCAAAATTTGTGCCAAATTTCCGTTTTTTTCACAAATAAACGCAAGTTATATCGAATAAATTTTACCACTAACATGAAGTACAATATGTCATGAGAAAACAACGTCAGAATCGCCAAGATCCGTTGAACCGTTCCAGAGTTATAACCTCATAAAGGGACAGTGGTCAGAATTGTAAAAATTGGCCCGGTCATTAACGTGCAAACCACCCTTGGGGGTGAAGGGGTTAAACAGGGTGACAAATGGAAAACTGCATTTAATATGCCCGAAGGCCATTTTGAATACCTTGTGATGCCTTTTGGGCTCTCTAATGCTCCTTCTGTATTTCAGTCCTTCATGCATGATATTTTCCGCAATTATCTTGATAAATTCATGATTGTGTATTTGGATGATATTTTGATTTTTTCCGATGATTGGGAGTCTCATGTGAAGCAGGTCAGGATGGTATTCCAGATCCTTCGTGATAATGCTTTATTTGTGAAGGGGTCTAAGTGCCTATTTGGAGTTCAGAAGGTCTCTTTTTTGGGTTTTATTTTTTCTCCCTCGTCTATAGAAATGGATCCTGTTAAGGTCCAAGCCATTCATGACTGGATTCAACCCACATCTGTGAAGAGTCTTCAGAAATTTTTGGGCTTTGCTAATTTTTATCGCCGTTTCATTGCCAACTTTTCCAGTGTGGTTAAGCCCCTGACCGATTTGACAAGAAAGGCGCTGATGTGACGAATTGGTCCTCTGCGGCTGTTGAGGCCTTTCAGGAGCTTAAACGCCGATTTACTTCTGCCCCTGTGTTGCGTCAGCCGGATGTTTCTCTTCCTTTTCAGGTTGAGGTTGACGCTTCTGAGATTGGGGCAGGGGCCGTTTTGTCTCAGAGGAATTCTGATGGTTCTTTGATGAAACCGTGTGCCTTCTTTTCCAGAAAGTTTTCGCCTGCGGAGCGCAATTATGATGTCGGCAATCGGGAGTTGTTGGCCATGAAGTGGGCATTTGAGGTGTGGCGACATTGGCTTGAGGGAGCCAAGCACCGCGTTGTGGTATTGACCGATCATAAGAATCTGATTTACCTCGAGTCGGCCAAGCGGCTGAACCCTAGACAGGCTTGATGGTCCCTGTTTTTCTCCCATTTTGATTTTGTGGTCTCGTATGTTCCAGGATCTAAGAATGTTAAGGCTGATGCCCTCTCTAGGAGTTTTTTGCCTGATTCTCCTGGAGTCCTTGAGCCGGTTGGCATTCTTAAGGAAGGGGTGATTCTTTCTGTCATCTCCCCTGATTTACGGCGGCGGGTCCTTCAGGAATTTCAGGCTGATATACCTGACCGCTGTCCTGTGGGGAAGCTGTTTGTTCATGATAGATGGACAAGTAAGGTAATTTCTGAGGTTCATTGTTCGGTGTTGGCTGGTCATCCTGGGATTTTTGGTACCAGAGATTTGGTTGCTAGGTCCTTTTGGTGGCCTTCCTTGTCACGGGATGTGCGTTCTTTTGTGCAGTCCTGTGGGACTTGTGCCCGGGCCAAGCCTTGCTGTTCCCGCTCGTGGGTTGCTTTTGCCTTTGCCGGTCCCTTAGAGGCCCTGGACGCATATTTCCATGGATTTTATTTCGGATCTTCCTGTTTCCCAGAAGATGTCTGTTATCTGGGTGGTTTGTGACCGGTTCTCTAAAATGGTCCATTTGGTACCTTTGCCTAAATTGCCTTCCTCCTCTAATTTGGTTCCATTGTTTTTTCAGCATGTGGTTCGTTTGCATGGCATTCTGGAGAATATTGTGTCTGACAGAGGTTCCCAGTTTGTTTCTAGGTTTTGGCGGGCCTTTTGTGCTAGGATGGGCATTGATTTGTCTTTTTCTTCGGCGTTTCATCCTCAGACAAATGGCCAAACTGAGCGAACTAATCAGACCTTGGAAACCTATTTGAGATGCTTTGTGTCTGTCGATCAGGATGATTGGGTGGCTTTCTTGCCGTTGGTCGAGTTTGCCCTTAATAATCGGGCTAGTTCGGCTACTTTGGTTTCGCCTTTCTTTTGTAATTTTGTTTTTCATCCTCGTTTTTCTTCGGGGCAGGTTGAGCCTTCTGATTGTCCTGGTGTGGATTCTGTAATGGACAGGTTACAGCAGATTTGGACTCATGTGGTAGACAATTTGACATTGTCTCAGGAAAAGGCTCAACGTTTTGCTAACCGCCGTCGGTGTGTTGGTCCCCGGCTTCGGGTGGGGGATTTAGTCTGGTTATCTTCTCGTCATGTTCCTATGAAGGTTTCTTCCCCTAAGTTCAAGCCTTGGTTTATTGGCCCTTATAAGATTTCTGAGATTATCAATCCGGTATCTTTTCGTTTGGCCCTTCCAGCCTCTTTTGCCATCCATAATGTTTTCCATAGATCTTTGTTGCGGAGATATGTGGTGCCCGTTGTTCCCTCTGTTGATCCTCCTGCCCCGGTGTTGGTTGAGGGGGAGTTGGAATATGAAGTGGAGAAAATTTTGGATTCTCGTTTTTCGAGGCGGAAGCTTCAGTATCTTGTGAAGTGGAAGGGTCATGGCCAGGAGGATAATTCTTGGGTTGTTGCCTCCGATGTCCATGCCGCCGATTTGGTTCGTGCTTTTCACTTGGCTCGTCCTGATCGGCCTGGGGGCTCTGGTGAGGGTTCGGTGACCCCTCCTCAAGGGGGGGGGTACTGTTGTGAATTCCGCTCTTGGGCTCCCTCCGGTGGTTGAAAATCGCATTTTTGTGAGTTCTGCTCCTGGGTTCCCCCCGGTGGTTTTAAGTGGAATGGCTGCTCCTTGGATTTAGCAGTAGCAGCTGCTTCCACTGATTGTCTCTTCTGGCTCGGCTGTTTAACCTGGCTCTGATCATCAGCCATTGCCAGTTGTCAATGTTTCCTGGTTGGAGTCACATCTCTCCTCGGATTTCCCTGATATTCTGTCCAGTTCAGCAAAGATAAGTCCTTGCTTGTTCTTTTGCTGTTCACTTGTAGTGGACTTAATCGTTCAGCTCAGCCTATGTTTTTCCTAGTCCAGCTTGTCAGTATGTATGTATTCAGTTAAGCTGGAAGCTCTGGGGAAGCAGATTTGCCCTCCACACCTTTAGTCAGGTGTGGAGATTTTGTAAACTCTGTGGTGGATTTTTCTAGTTTTTTATACTGACCGTGCAGTGCCCCAGAGTCCTGGTCATTGCAGTACTGATGCTCTGCCGCTAAGGGGGGCTATGGTACGTCTGATGGCACTGAAGGAGTTCACCTGACCAGGTATCACAGACACCAATACATTTCACAGTCTGGCCTCCAGGGGGAGCTAAGGGCACTATGCATTAGGCCACTCCTCACAATCTGGTAAAACTGGGGGTTAGATAGGAAGTTAGATCAGAAAGCTGACTGGGAATCGAACAGGCAACACATTGTGGCAGAGGGTGTTGCAGGGAGAGACTCAGGGGGGTTCCTGTCAGGGGTGGGATCCTGACAGAGGCCTAGCGAACAGAGAGAACGTAACGGGACCGCGCCTGCACGATATAGCGGCGGTACCCTAAGAAAGGACAAGAAGCGAGGTTTATTGTGCTGAGTGAGAAACGAGATCAACGCAACAAGGAGTAACACCAGTAGGAGTCGTGCTGTAAGACGAGGCAACATCCTACTGAGGCGCACAGCCGGTGGCCGGAACGCCGAGGAAGTACAGAGCTCCAAGCAATACTTCAAACCTACGGCAGGACAGTCAGTTATAGGCGGGCTGTCTCACCCAAATCACCTAAGAAGACATAGGGGGCAACAATAGGAGAGGGGTGACTCTAGGGTCCCGGAAGACCTCCAAGCCTACCCGTCATATGGGTGCATCCTTTCCATATCATCTGGGGGACAGAGCAGAACATCATATAATCGAGTTGTGAGGGAACACGAGAAACAGACACAACAGTTGTGGGGACTATCCCGTAAGCACAGCAGGGGAGGACCACAACACACAAGCGCTAGTAGGTAGGCACCGATTTCCACCTGCAAAGGGAACTCTGGAGGTGCCATCGGACCGGCCGGACTTGTGCAGCCCGGTTAACCGTATTCCGGACTGAGGATCCTGAAACCTTCAGTAAAGAGGTAAAGAGACTGCAACCTGGTGTCCTCGTTATTTACTGCGACCTACGCCGCACCACAACAGCACCACCATTCACCACACTTTTCATTGGACGCCCCTCAGCAGGGTCACGGACCGGGTCTAGCCACCGTGACAACCTCAGAGCAGAGACTCAGAGGCCTGGTACCGGGTACCCCTCGGCCCTGTGGCAGTGGGGGCGCTCCAACTTGGCGTCACGAACAGGATCTACTTAAGCCTGAAGAATCAGGTCATATGTGCCTTGGAGCTGTGATTTGTTGTGCTTAGACTGTGACTTATTGCAAAGACTGTGTGTTGCCACTTGCCGCCAAAAGTTCCCGCCAAAAACCGCCGCCATTGCAGCGCCACAGGGAGCGCAGAGGGAGAAGAAGGGCGTGCCATGGGAGGAGACTACCAAAGTGGCGCCAAAAGTAGCGACCGCCCCCTCCGACTTCTGCTGCGAGATGACGACCTGCCCAGCAGCGCAGGAGGACCGCCCCCCGATTTGCAACGGTGGGGACGAGGTGAAGAGGGAGCTCGACCTCGGAGGAATGGTGGAGCCAGGTGCATGCGATGCCGCCGAATGCCGGACAGCGATGATGATCAGCAAGTGCCCGAGCGACGACGAAGTGATCCCGGCTTGCCCTCACCCACCAGAGGCAGACCCGTGTCCACCGCAGCGGAAGGATCTGAACTCCTTGGAACCGCCGGCGGAGGAGATGAGCCTACCTATCCCAACCACGGAGCCATGGAGGGCGGAGCCACATTGGGAGGCCGCCTTGGAGGAGCCACGGTCCGGGCTGCAGCCGAGTCCTCGTCAACGGAACGGATCGACATCGGTGGAATCACATCAGGCGCAGGTATGGAAGACGCCCCTGCTCCCCCGACCGATCCTGCTCCCCCGACCGATCCCGCTCTTGCGACCGCTCCTCATCCCAACAGTAACCGCCTCTTCTTGGTTGAGTGGGTGATCCTCACCCCCGACGCGATGGGGAAGCTGGTACCTCCACTACCGACCAAGATGGGAGAACCCTTAGACATGGGCCCAGACGGGGTGATCCTCCAGTGGGACACTGTTGTGAATTAGACTTTTTGGCTCCCTCTAGTGGTTACTAGTGATTTGACACTGGGAGTGTCTTTCATCTCTTGGACACTCACCTGGGCCATTAGTCCAGGGGTGTTGCTATATAAGCTTCCTGGATCTTTAGTTCAGTGCCTGGCATCATTGTAATCAGAGCTTATCTGTTGTGCTCTTGTCTACTGATCCTGGTTCCTGCGAAATTAAGCTAAGTCTGCTTCCTTGCTTTTTGGCTATTTGTTTTGTTTTCATTTTTGTCCAGCTTGTACTAAATTTGTTTCCTGACCTTGCTGGAAGCTCTAGGGGGCTGGTGTTCTCCCCCCGGGCCGTTAGACGGTTCGGGGGTTCTTGAATATCCAGCGTGGATTTTTGATAGGGTTTTTGTTGACCATATAAGTCATCTTATTATATTCTGCTATTAGTTTAGTGGGCCTCTCTTTGCTAAAACCTAGCTCATTCCTACGTTTGTCTTTTCCTCTTACCTCACCGTTATTATTTGTGGGGGGCTTGTATCCTACTCTTGGGGTCTTTCCTCTGGAGGCAAGAAAGGTCTTTCTTTTCCCTTCTAGGGTTAGTTAGTTCTCCGGCTGGCGCGAGGCGTCTAGAATCAACGTAGGCACGTCCCCCGGCTACTTATAGTTGTGCGCTAGGATTAGATATATGGTCAACCCAGTTACCACTGCCCTATGAGCTGGTTTTTGGTTTTTCAGACTTTGCTTATAACTCTGAGACCCTCTGCCATTGGGGTCATAACAGGACACCCCCTGGATCGAGCCGGATGGAGCTCGGGGGGAAGGCCTCACCCTTGCTGTGCTCACTTGGGAACAGTATAAACAATGTCTGATCCTACATTGGAAAAACCGAAACGAGACAGAGCAACCTGCCACGCCAAAAATGCAACGCAGAAAGCCTGCGCACGGCAGGAAAGACGTGGTAAAGCGGGGAACTGTGCTGGCCTTCCATCCGAAGAGGGGATGGGGCTCCATACAGGAACCGGGGCTGCCGACTGATGTCTTCGTTACCAGTTACAACGTGAAGACTCCCTGCTGCAACCAATATGGTGACCCATTGCAAAGGGGGGATCAGGTGATCTACACCCGCCACCGGAGTGCACAAGGATGGTGCGCTCGGAACGTCCAACGATGTGGGCCTGAGGGGGCGTCACCTGTTGCCCCGACCATGACTGATCCGGACTTGACAGTTCTTGTTACTATCACCACCATACGCCTTGTTGCGGTTACCGAGCTTGCAGCCAGGGTTAGCCTTCGAATCCAGACACCGGGTGATCTGACTGCACCCGAGAGACCAACCACCGATACTGACACCGCATTAGCCGGGGACCAGGAGACCGCTTCCTGCCCTGCTAGAAACTGAGTAAGCAAGAATGCTTCTTCGAATGTAAATAGTTAACTGTTTCTGCTGTTTTGCTGCTAAAACCCGTCTAGGGTTATTCTTAAAGGGATCCCTTAGTTTACCCGGGATCCCTATTGCTTTTTGTTTGTTTTCTACTTTTGCACTAGTTATCAAGAGACTGCCGAATCATGGACGGTGAATGATTCACAAACTGATGCTGTAAATAGTTTGCACCTTCTTAAAGGTGCTCTCTACTGGTTTTACACAAAGAAAGGACTCTTTGCGAAGAAACTGTTCCTGGAAACAGCATCGGAGTCCTTACTGCAAACAGACTTGCAGCTTGAGAAGTTGCACTACCTCATAGAGACTTGGTCCCCTCTTAAAGGGAATGTTCACATAATGCACTTAGGAATAGTGTTGCCTTAAGATAGTTGAACGGTAATGATGTCTTGAAAGAAGAAGTAATAATGCTAATATGTAGAAGTTAAATGTAGCTAACTAGTTAATTGTGAGAGATGTTTAATGATGTTGATAGAAGAATGAGGACAGAAAGTGAACCCGGATAGGGTTAGTCAGTGAGCCCTCCTAGGAGCCATATAGAGATGGCTCAGTGATCCTGAACTGAGAGATGGATGATGAGTTCTATACTGTGTATAGTAGCAGAAAGGCAGTAGGCCCGGGCGGAAAGGGGCGGTCCTGTAACAGAACGAGAGGCAGTAGGCCTGGGACAGATAGACAGGCGGTCCTGCAGATGTAAAGATGGGAAATGAAGAAAAGTTGATTAGTATTATAATGTGTTATGAGTAATTCTTTAGTGGTTTCAGCTTATACGCCCTTAAAGGAAAAGTTAGTTTTATAGTAGGTCTTTAGTGGATTGAGCATGTACGTCCTTAAAGGCAATGTTAAATTATTGTTCAAAGTTTGCACTAAGTAGAATACCCGGTTGGGTAAAAGAAGTTATTTTAAATATTTAACCATGTTTGTAACGTTCAAGTGCCCTCACCTCCCATAAAGGGAAGCTCTGTTAAAGTTTACTTGTTATTGCATTTCAAAATTGTATGTCTTTTTGCTGACATGTATTGTTGTTTTCTTCCCAGTCCAGGAGTACTGGATTTAACTGGGGGGGAGTGCAGCGCCCCAGAGTCCTGGTCGTTGCAGTACTGATGCTCTGCCGCTAAGGGGGGCTATGGTACATCTGATGGCACTGAAGGAGTTCACCTGACCAGGTATCACAGACACCAATACATTTCACAGTCTGGCCTCCAGGGGGAGCTAAGGGCACTATGCATTAGGCCACTCCTCACAGTCTGGTAAAACTGGGGGTTAGATAGGAAGTTAGATCAGAAAGCTGACTGGGAATCGAACAGGCAACACCTTGTGGCAGAGGGTGTTGCAGGGATAGACTCAGGGGGGTCCCTGTCAGGGGTGGGATCCTGACAGAGGCCTAGCGAACAGAGAGAACGTAACGGGACCGCGCCTGCACGATATAGCGGCGGTACCCTAAGAAAGGACAAGAAGCGAGGTTTATTGTGCTGAGTGAGAAACGAGATCAACGCAACAAGGAGTAACACCAGTAGGAGTCGTGCTGTAAGACGAGGCAACATCCTACTGAGGCGCACAGCCGGTGGCCGGAACGCCGAGGAAGTACAGAGCTCCAAGCAATACTTCAAACCTACGGCAGGACAGTCAGTTATAGGCGGGCTGTCTCACCCAAATCACCTAAGAAGACATAGGGGGCAACAATAGGAGAGGGGCGACTCTAGGGTCCCGGAAGACCTCCAAGCCTACCCGTCATACGGGTGCATCATTTCCATATCATCTGGGGGACGGAGCAGAACATCATATAATCGAGTTGTGAGGGAACACGAGAAACAGACACAACAGTTGTGGGGACTATCCCGTAAGCACAGCAGGGGAGGACCACAACACACAAGCGCTAGAAGGTAGGCACCGATTTCCACCTGCAAAGGGAACTCTGGAGGTGCCATCGGACCGGCCGGACTTGTGCAGCCCGGTTAACCGTATTCCGGACTGAGGATCCTGAAACCTTCAGTAAAGAGGTAAAGAGACTGCAACCTGGTGTCCTCGTTATTTACTGCGACCTACGCCGCACCACAACAGCACCACCATTCACCACACTTTTCATTGGACGCCCCTCAGCAGGGTCACGGACCGGGTCTAGCCACCGTGACAACCCCAGAGCAGAGACTCAGAGGCCCGGTACCGGGTACCTCTCGGCCCTGCGGCAGTGGGGGCGCTCCAACCGCACAGTATTCTATCCTGTTCTATCTATCTAGTTAGAAGTGGCCTCCTTTGCTAAATCCTGTTTTCATTCTGTGTATGTCATTTCCCTCTCCACTCACAGTCAATATTTGTGGGGGGCTGTCTATCCTTTGGGGATTTTCTCTGAGGCAAGATAGCTTTCATGTTTCCAGCTTTAGGGGTAGTTAGTTCTCCGGCTGTGACGAGGTGTCTAGGAGTGACAGGAACATCCCACGGCTACTTCTAGTGTTGTATTAGGTTCAGGAACTGCGGTCAGTACAGGTACCACCTCCTCCAGAGCTCGTCCCATGTTGCTCCTTAATCACCAGACCATAACAGTTTACCAAGCTTGACCTCAGGGGGGCGTACAACCTCATAAGAGTCCGTCAAGGTGATGAGTGGAAGATGGCTTTTAATACCCCTGAGGGTCATTTTGAAAATTTGGTAATGCCATTTGGGTTGACAAAGGCACCTGCAGTGTTTCAGCTCTTCATAAATGATGTGTTTTCGCATGTTTTGGGGAAATTCGTTATTGTGTACCTAGATGACATTCTCATATATTCTTGCGATCGTGAGTCTCATTTAGATCATGTCAGGCAGGTGTTACAGCTTCTCAGAGAGAATAAACTCTATGCAAAACTTGAGAAATGTGTATTTTCAGTTCAGGAGTTGCCTTTCTTGGGCTATATTGTGTCTGCTGCTGGGTTTAAAATGGACACCGCTAAGGTGCAAGCGGTGTTGCGTTGGGAACGGCCTGATAACCTAAAAGCTCTTCAGCGGTTCCTTGGCTTTTCTAACTACTATAGGAAATATATCAAAGATTTTTCTATCATTGCCGCTAAACCGCTAACTGACATGACTAAAAAGGGTACCAATTTCTCCGTTTGGCCTGAGGCTGCAGTATGCGCATTTGAATTTCTTAAGAATAGTTTTGTTTCGGCCCCCATTCTTGTACAGCCAGACGTATCGAAACCTTTTGTCGTGGAAGTCGATGCGTCTGAGGTTGGTGTGGGGGCGGTGCTGTCACAAGGCTCATCCTTGAGCGATTTGCGTCCGTGCGCCTATTTCTCCAAGAAACTGTCTCCCGCCGAACGTAACTACGATATCGGCAACAGTTGTTGGCAATCAAGTTGGCCTTTGAGGAATGGCGACACTTCTTGGAGGGGTCGGTTCATCAGATTACTGTTATTACCGACCATAAGAATTTGCTTTATTTGGAGTCTGCCAAGCATCTCCCAGGCAGGCTCGCTGGGCATTGTTTTTCACACGGTTCAACTTTGTTGTTACTTATAGACCTGGGTCTAAAAACACTAAGGCGGATGCTCTGTCCAGGTGATTTCCGGGGGGAGAACCTCGGGAAGATCCGGTACCCATCCTCCAAGAGGGTGTAGTGGTTTCGGCTCTCACAACCGAGGTTGAGGCTGAGATGGCCGAGGCTCAGGAGGAGGTACCATCTGAACTTCCCATCAACAAATCGTTTGTACCGCTTCATCTCCGCTTAAAGGTTTTGGCGGAGCATCATGATGCTGTTCTGGCTGGCCACCCAGGGGTCAGGGGTACTTTGGAGTTGGTGTCACGTCGGTTTTGGTGGCCCAAAATCCGATAGGACGTGGTTTCATACGTGTCTGCTTGCACCACGTGCGCTAGGCATAAGATGCCCCGTTCCCGTCCGGTTGGCACACTACTTCCTCTCGAGGTACCTAGTAAGCCATTGACGGAGATCTCCATGGATTTTATCACTGACTTGCCCTCCTCAGCTGGGAACACGGTCATTTTGGTGATTGTTGATCGGTTCTCAAAGATGTCGCACTTTGTGTCCTTGCCTTCGTTGCCTAACGCTAAAACTCTGGCTCAGGTATTTGTGCAGGAGGTGGTCAGACTTCATGGGATCCCGTCTGACATCGTTTCTGATAGAGGTACTCAGTTTGTGGCAAAGTTTTGGAAAGCATTTTGCTCACGGCTGGGGATCAAGTTGTCTCATTCTTCGGCGTTTCATCCTCAGTCAAATGGTCAGATCGAGCGTATGAACCAGAATTTGGAGCAGTACTTACGCTGTTTTGTTTCTGACAATCAGGAGGAGTGGTCGACGTTCCTTCCTTTGGCTGAGTTTGCCATCAATAATCACCGCCAGGAGTCTTCTGGGGAGTCTCCGGTTTTTTGTGTTTATGGGCTACATCCTCAATTTTGTACCTTGAGTCAGGGGGGCTCTTCCGTCGTTCCGGAGGAAGACCAGTTAGGAGCACAACTGTCATCAGTCTGGAGGAGAGTTAAACAGCACCTGTTGAGCGTGGGTGCTAGGTACAAACGTGTGGCTGACAGTAGGCGTGTGCCAGGTCCGGACCTGAGTGTGGATGACTGGGTGTGGTTATCCACAAGAAATATAAGACTCAAAATACCATCCCTTAAATTGGGTCCCAGGTTTATCGGTCCATTTAGGGTCGCCGCCGTCGTTAACCCTGTAGCGTACCGATTGGAGCTTCCTATGGTGTATAAGATTCACAACGTATTCCACAGATCTTTATTAAAAAAGGTGATGGGTTCCGTGGATGCGACGCCGACGCCTTCTCCAGTCTTGGTGGATGGTAATTTGGAATTTGAGGTTTCCAAGGTGGTTGACTCTCGTGTTGTGCGCCTCATTTTACAGTACTTGGTACACTGGCGTGGTTATGGGCCTGAGGAGAGGTCTTGGATACCAGCTTCGGACATTCATGTGGATCGGCTCGTCAGTATGTTTCACCGCCGTCATCCGGACAAGCCGGGTCCGATGAGTCGAGAGGGCCCTGGGTTCCCTCGTTGAAGGCGGGGTACTGTCATGTCGGACGCTGTTCATATTAGGGCGTTCGACAGACAGCGGTAATTCCGCTTTTGTCCACTATGTGCTCAGTGGCATCGGCTAGATTTTATCTAGCTGGTCCGGGGGTTAAGTTAGCTGGTGTTCGGATTGGAAGCTGGGTCACGCCCTCTGCCTTTAAATAGTTCTTCTAAACATTGGGCGTCACCGATTATAGCTTCTGTTTTGTGCTTGGTTATCTCGGTCTGGAGTGGTGGTCTAGGAGAAGGAGTTTCGTATCTGGTGGTGTATTTCCCTTTGTCATATTTTCTCCTTCCCTTATTTGTATTTATTTTGCCCTGTTCACTTATAGTGTTATCCTGAGTGACTGCGGCTTGGTGCATATTTTCTGTTATCCTTGTCTGTGCTAACTGTGGGTATTGGTATATGGTCTCTTCACTGGGTGGTGGTTGGTGGTTTCAGCCTAGGGTTGAAACAGGAGACAGGGAGAGGATGGAGGCCCAGACATGCACACCATCAGTGTAAACTCTGGGAGAAGGGTCAGTCAGAGTTTCCCAGAGTTGAGGGAAATCACAGGGGCCTGGGTTGTTAGCTCTTGTCCACCTAGATTTCCCGTGACAAATGCTTTATTAAGCCATGGTATAGCAGCAATGTTTCGACCAAAACCTGGTCTTTGTCAAGCATACACTACAGCATAAAGGGCTGTCTTAAGTAGTGTGGATGCCACACAGTGCACCAATCACCACCAAGTACTGCCCACATAACACAATTAACAAATATCCCATATACAATAGACATCAGTTATAAAACATGCACATTTCCCATTAATGTCCACTCATCTAGCCATAAAAAGGTCCTATTATTCACTATAAATCAGAAGATCTTCCCATATTTATTCCTGATCGGCGAGTCACCACTTCCTGCATCTTCATCTCCATGGGGACAATCAGCCAACCGGCAATTCCGTAGTCACAGCGTCATTAGTATTGCAGTATCCAATTCCGGATCCTGGCGCCAGAAAAGGAAACATCCTATCGCCGCGCCCAATACATAACACCCCACGGTTTCACCCAATCTAGAAGATTCTTCAATTATAATAAAATCCCACACTCAATGCCTGTATTTCATTACCAGGTCACCGAAGTTCAACCGAGACGTCACAGGAGAGTGCCAGACGAGCGTCCACCACATGACTGCAGCAGCGGTCCGCCTCCATCACAGCATGCGCACGCGCCACCCCTCAGCCGCCTAGCACAGAGGCGCCATAGGGGAGCGCAAGCGCATGATGCATGGGACGAGCCCCTACCACATGACCGCAGCAATCGCCCACCCTTGCTACACAGTGCGTACGCTCCACCACTTAGCCGCTCTAAACTATACTAAATAATCCCCATCACAGGTATAAGGGGAGCTATCGCATAGACGCGCAGGCGCACCCTACCTCAGACAAAAACCCAGCAAAGCAAGGGTTCGTCAAAGAAGCGAAATGCGCATGCGCAAACCACACGGGCTCAACCCATACATAAACCATAATATAAAAATATACAAACACCAAAACAAAACACCCATTATACAGGAAATACAAAAAAAGGTGAAAATAACCATAATAGCAGTACAGTGAGACAGTCGGAAGGCAAAGGAGGAAGAAAGATAATGTATAAAAATCCATTTATTACTATATAGAACATGTAATATAAATCCACTACCGACTTAATCCATCCAGCCACCGACTGCCCCAGAGTATCCTGCAAAAATAAAACCGAAACATTAACAAAATTGTTCTCGAATCCAATTCTCGTGCGCAGATGGGGATCGCGGCGGCCATTTTCTTGAAGTTCTTAGCTTAAGGAAAATGGCCGCCGCGATCTCCATCTGCGCACGCGCGGCCTCCTGCGGCCATTTTCCTGAAGCCCCGGGAAGCAGAAGGCATCATCTGCGCACGCGCGGCCCCCGGAAGATGGCCGCCACCACCGCTAACATCAGGATTCACCCGGCTCTGCTGTTTACCGGGCTGCTGCATCACCTCACCGGGGAAAGGGACCCCTCATCCCAGCACCTCCTCATCCCAGCACCTCCTCATCCCTGCACCTCCTCATCCCTGCACCTCTTCATCCCTGCACCTCCTCATCCCTGCACCTCCTCATCCCTGCACCTCCTCATCCCTGCACCTCTGCCGGTAACCACTGCTGCAACCCTCCCATGGACACCAGGCCGTGGCGTCGCCCACCTAAGCAGGAAGGGACGCTGCTCAGGTGCACGCCGTACTGCATCACCCCACCTCTGCCGACACTATGCCTCCTGTGACCCTGCTCTGCCACTGCCAGCCCTCAGGTAAGATACTGTAAATTCGGACAATAAGACGGACCTCCATCTTATAAAAAAATCTTTTTTTCTGAAATTTTCACCCCAAATTTGGGGTGCGCCTTATGGTCCGGTGCGTCTTATAGTCCGAAAAATACGGTATACAAAATTTAGGCTCAGAATATGCCCCCTCATGCACCCTAAGAATTCCAATGAAAGCAAAACAATGTATAAGATCTTAACCAGAAAACTGGGGGTAAGATAACCACGTATTAGATAAAGATATACCACCCAGAAACAATACCCAAGTTGTAAAGGAATATATCACCTAAAGACCAGGAGCGAGGCAGATAGTAAACTCCAAAGGAGCCAAGTAGAGATGAGGTAGTTCAAATGTAAAGTGCTAGTACTGGGGAGAACTTGATCCCCACGCGTATCGATGCTACAAGGGCATCTTCCTCAGGGGAAAGGCTGTCTAACAGAAGGCTTATTCCGAATACTCGCACGTGACAGGTTGCAAGCCCTAGTTTTAAACCTATCCACCTCCATTCTTATGTAGCCTCTCCTCATAAATTTAGCACACATCTCATCAAGCCATAAATCAACCCTCCCCTCGTCTGACACAATCCGCCAGACCCGCAACAGTTGACTCCAAGGCAAGGAGCCAACCATCTTTCTTGGTTGATTACTGATAAACAACAAAAGGCTATTTCTGTCCGTTTCCTTGATGTAAATATGTCTTCAATTCCGTCCCGTCTTTGTATACCAAAGTATCCAAAAACTGTATCTGTATCTGCTTAATAAAGCGTTGTTTGGAGACTTCTACACCTGGGTGGAGCACTGTTCATTTTTGCATTAAAGGCCAGTACACCAGGAGACGTAGAGGGGGACATAGGAGTGCAACAACCCAGCAGCAAGACCGCTACCTCAGCTTTTGTGCAAGGAGGAACAGGAAGAGCACTGCCAGAGCCCTGCAAAATGATCTCCAGCAGGCCACAAATGTGCATATGTCTGCACAAATAGTTAGAAACCGACATCATGAGGATGGTCTTAGTGCCCGACGTCCACAGATGGGGTTGTGCTCACAGCCCAACACCTTGCAGGACTCTTGGCATTTGCCACAGAACACCAGGATTGGCAAATTCGCCACTGGCACCCTGTGTTATTCACAGATGAAAGCAGGTTCACACTGAGCACATGTGAGAGATGGGACAAAGTCTGGAGATGCCATGGAGCGTGATCTGCTGCCTGCAACATCCTTCAGCATGACCGGTTTGGCAGTGGGTCAGTAATGGTGTGGGGTAGCATTTCTTTGGAGGGCCGCACAGCCCTCCATGTGCTCACCAGAGGTAGCCTGACTGCCATTAGGTACCGAGATGAGATCCTCAGACCCCTTGTGAGACCATATGCTGATGCGGTTGGCCCTGGGTTCCTCCTAATGCAGGACAATGCCAGACCTCATGTGGTTGGAGTATCAGCAGTTCCTGCAAGATGAAGGCATTGAAGCTATGGACTGGCCCGATCGTTCCCCAGATCTGAATCCAATTGAGCACATCATGGACATCATGTCTCGCTCCATCCACCAAGGTCACGTTGCACCACAGACTCTCCAGGAGTTGGCGGATGCTTTAGTCCAGGTCTGGGAGGAGATCCCTCAGGAGACCATCCACCGCCTCATCAGGAGCATGCCTAGGCATTGTAGGCAGGTCATACAGGCACGTGGAGGCCACACACACTACTGAGCATCATTTCCTTGTCTTGAGGCATTTCCACTGAAGTTGGATCAGCCTGCAATTTGATTTTCCACTTTGATTTTGAGCATCATTCCAACTCCAGACCTGCATGGGATATTATTTGTGATTTACATTAATCATTTTTTGATTTTACTGTTCTCAATGCAATCCACTATATAATGAATACAGATTTACAACTGGAATATTTCATTCAGTGATATCTAGTATGTGGGATTTTAATGTTCCCTTTATTTTTTGAGCAGTGTATAAAACTCCTGGCAAAAATTATGGAATCACCGGCCTTGGAGGATGTTCATTCAGTTGTTTAATTTTGTAGAAAAAAGATCACAGACATGGTGCAAAACTAGAATCATAGAATCATAGAATGCTAGAGTTGGAAGGGACCTCCTGGGTCATCTGGTCCAACCCCCTGCTGAAAGCAGGATTCACTAAATCCTCTCAGACAGATGTCCGTCCAGCCTCTGTTTGAAGACTTCCATTGAAGGAGAACTCACCACCTCTCGTGGCAGCCTGTTCCACTCATTGATCACCCTAATTGTCAAAAAGTTTTTTATAATATCTAATCTGTGTCTCCTCCCATTCAGTTTCATCCCTTTGCATCTAGTCTTTCCTTGTGCAAATGAGAGTAAAGATGATCCTTGTCATGTTAATGTATAACATGGCGTATGATTTTTCATGTTCCCCCTGCTAGCACACACGCTGTGGGTTCTAACCCCCCTTCCATTTCCCACTGCCTTCGCTTTGCCTAGGCACAATGTAACTGAAACCCAGCGGGGAGCCTTGAAACTTTTCTCTGCTCTTTCCCTCTGCCTTTGGAATGTCAATAAACCCAGAGCTGGCTCTGTCCACAAGAAGCATGAGACCTTGAAACTTCTCTCTGCTCCTTTCTTTGTCTAACTCCACGTGGTTGCTGTGTATGGGAGAGATATTCAATAAGCCCTACGATGCCGCCAGTGTATAACGAGAATATTCTGCAAACATATTCGAAATGTGATTTAATAGAGTTTCACAACGGGGCCTCTTGCATGAGTCTGGCCCCAAGAGAACCAGAGAAACAGATTTCTCCTGAACCGCGTGGGATAGTTAAATCACGTTTGGATTCAATAGAAAGCTAATTTCGATATAAGATGAGGGATGTGTGTGCCGTGATTCTGCTAGGTTCGCAAGCACATCTAGGAGTTTTATAAGTTTTCATACCAAAACTTGCACCCTGGCAGCTAGGGAAGGGCGCAGGCAAACCAGCCCCTTTAGTGATGTCACAAGCCTGCAGGTATAAGTTACTGCACTCAAGGCAGCCTTTTTCTTGCCTGGGATTTCACTACAGAAAGACTCCCTGATGCACTGGGATATTTGGCTCAGCCTACCAGCATGGTTAGCTGAAATGATCTAAGCAAATGTGAGTTTTATCTTTCTTAAATCCATGTTTTTTATACTTGCTGTACATACTTTAAATTGTCTCATATTGTAAAATCTTTATATATTTTTTTTAAACACTGCCTAGTCTTTTATGGAGTAAAATATAAAAAAATCTAGCTTCGTTTTCCTTGCTCTAAAACCCTAAGTCCTCCAAAGTTAATTACGCTACTAAATTGGGTTGGCTCTGAACCAGTCTCTGTGAGAAATCTGAGCTGGTGGCAGCGAAGTGTGTTCTGGGCTAGGTGGGTACCGCTGGCAGCAACGGAACAGGGTTTTATAAACTATTGTCTGGCTGCGGCCTGAGCACTTATAATTCCCTCTCTGCAGTGTGCCTGCTAGCCAGTCCACAGTGAAGCGGCCCGTCCAGTGAATAATTAGCCCAGATGTAGTTCCCTGACTGACCTGAGGGTAAGGGAGAGCTGCAAGTTCCGAAACGGAACTTGAAAGCGGGATATACATAAATCTCTGCAGTTTTTTATATTATAGCAGCAGTGGGATAACTAAAATAAGCCCCTGCGGTAAATTGATGTTTATTTTTAATTAACGTTTCTGTGTGGTGCAATCCCCATTAGGAAATGTGCTCCACAATTGTTAATGCCATCCAGTGCACATCTTGCCACATGTATGCAGTCCTTGACCAGCTGGTCGAGGGTGCATACTGCTGTGCGAGATGTGAGCACATTGTGCATTTGGAAACCCAGATACTGGATCTAAATATGCAGCTGGCAACACTGAGATCCATAGACAATATGGAGAGGAGTCTTCTGCTCACAGAGCAGACGCTCAATGGGATAGATGAGGAGGGGGATGGTAGGATGGAGCTGCAGGACAGTGTGGCAGTTAGCTGGGTGACAGATAGAAGGCGGGGTAGAGGGAAGAGTGCCAGGGAGGCTAGTCCTGATCTCGCTCACCCCAATAAGTTTGCTAAGTTGGCAGATGAGGGGGGTGCCAGTACAGGGGTAGCACTGCTGCAGCCAGGCATGTCCTCTGAAAGCCGGAGGAGTGACTGCTCCAGTAAGGAGGGAAATAGGAGAGCAGGGCAGGCCAGACAGGTGCTGGTAGTGGGGGACTCAATTATTAGGGGAACAGATAGGGCAATCTGTCACAAAGACAGGGATCGTCGAATGGTGTGCTGCCTACCTGGCGCTCAAGTCCGACACATCGCTGATCGGGTGGACAGATTACTGGGAGGGGCTGGTGAGGACCCAGCGATCATGGTGCACATTGGCACAAACGACAAAGTTAGAGGTAGGTGGAAGGTCCTTAAAGATGATTTCAGGGAATTAGGCTGCAAGCTGAAAGCAAGGACCTCCAACGTGGTATTTTCCGAAATACTGCCTGTACCACGTGCCACGCCAGAGAGGCAACGGGAGATTAGGGAGGTTAATAAGTGGCTCAAGAATTGGTGTAGGAAGTCGGGGTTTGGGTTCCTGCAGAACTGGGCCGACTTCTCAGTTGGCTACAGGCTCTACGCAAGGGACGGGCTGCACCTCAATGGGGAAGGTGCAGCTGTGCTGGGGGAGAAAATGGTTAGAAGGTTGGAGGAGTGTTTAAACTAGGGATTGGGGGGAGGGTATTCATTTTATAGGAGGGGAAGATAGTGCAGATAGAGACCTGGGCACAAATAAGGAAGTTGGGGGTGGCGGTGGCATGGGGGGTGGGGTTAGAACATTTAGTAATTTAAGAAAGAATAGAGGTACAGAGAGTAACATCAAGTGCATGTATACTAATGCCAGAAGCCATGGATGAATTAGAACTAATGTTGTTGGAGCATAATTATGACATGGTGGGGATATTTGAGACATGGCTGGATGAGAGCCATGACTGGGCTGTTAACTTGCAGGGCTATAGCCTGTTCAGAAATGACCGTACAGATAAGCGAGGGGGAGGGGTGTGTCTATATGTAAAATCTTCCTTAAAACCCATCCTGCGTGATAATATAGGTGAATTTAATGAAAATGTAGAGTCCCTGTGGGTGGAGATAAGGGGAGGGGGAAAAATAATAAATTACTGATAGGGGTTTGTTATAAATCTCCAAAACTAATGGAAACAATGGAGAATATCCTCGTAAAGCAAACAGATGAAGCTGCGACTCAAGGAGAAGTCATTATTATGGGGGACTTCAACTACCCTGAAATAGATTGGGGAACAGAAACCTGCAGTTCCAGCAAAGGTAATCGGTTTTTGACAACTATGAGAGACAATTACCTTTCACAACTGGTTCAGGACCCAACAAGGAGGGGGGCACTGCTAGACCTAATATTAACCAACAGGCCAGACCGCATATCAAATATAAGGGTTGCGGGTCACTTGGGGAATAGTGATCACAAAATAATAAGTTTTCATGTAACCTTTAATAAGATGGGTAGTAGGGGGGTGACAAGGACACTAAACTTCAGGAGGCCAAATTTCCAACGGATGAGAGAGGATCTTGGTGCAATTAACTGGGATGATATCCTGAGACACAAAAATACACAAAGAAAATGGGAGACGTTTATTAGCATCCTGGATAGGACCTGTGCACAGTATATACCGTATGGGAATAAACATACTAGAAATAGGAGGAAACCAATATGGCTAAATAGAGCTGTAAGGGTCGCAATAAGGGACAAAAAGAAAGCATTTAGAGAATTAAAGGAAGTAGGTAGTGAGGAGGCATTAAATAAATACAGAAAATTAAATAAATTCTGTAAAAAGCAAATCAAGGCAGCAAAGATTGAGACAGAGAGACTCATTGCCAGAGAGAGTAAAAATAATCCCAAAATATTCTTTAACTATATAAATAGTAAGAAACTAAAAAATGACAGTGTTGGCCCCCTTAAAAATAGTCTGGGTGAAATGGTGGATGAGGATGAGGAAAAAGCCAATATGCTAAATGACTTTTTTCATCAGTATTTACAAAAGAAAATCCCATGGCAGACAAAATGACTAGTGATAAAAATTCCCCATAAAATGTCACCTGCTTAACCCAGCAGGAAGTACGGCGGCGTCTAAAAATCACTAAAATTGACAAATCTCCGGGCCCAGATGGGATACACCCCCGAGTACTGCAGGAACTAAATACAGTCATTGATAGACCATTATTTTTAATCTTTAAAGACTCCATAATAACAGGGTCTGTACCACAGGACTGGCGTATAGCAAATGTGGTGCCAATATTCAAAAAAGGGGCAAAAACTGAACTCGGAAATTATAGGCCAGTAAGTTTAACCTCTACTGTGGGTAAAATACAAGAGGGCATTCTAAGGGATACTATACTGGAGTATCTGAAGAGGAATAACCTTATGACCCAGTATCAGCACGGGTTTACTAGGGACCGTTCATGTCAGACTAATTTGATCAGCTTCTATGAAGAGGTAAGTTCCGGACTGGACCAAGGGAACCCAGTGGACATAGTGTATATGGACTTTTCCAAAGCTTTTGATACGGTGCCACACAAAAGGTTGTTACATAAAATGAGAGTAATGGGGATAGGGGAAAATATGTGTAAGTGGGTTGAGAGCTGGCTCAGGGATAGGAAACAAAGGGTGGTTATTAATGGAGCACACTCGGACTGGGTCGCGGTTAGCAGTGGGGTACCACAGGGGTCAGTATTGGGCCCTCTTCTTTTTAACATATTTATTAATGACCTTGTAGGGGGCATTCAGAGTAGAATTTCAATATTTGCAGATGACACTAAACTCTGCAGGGTAATCAATACAGGGGAGGACAATTTTATATTACAGGATGATTTATGTAAACTAGAAGCTTGGGCTGATAAATGGCAAATGAGCTTTAATGGGGATAAATGTAAGGTCATGCACTTGGGTAGAAGTAATAAGATGTATAACTATGTGCTTAATTCTAAAACTCTGGGCAAAACCGTCAATGAAAAAGACCTGGGTGTATGGGTGGATGACAAACTCATATTCAGTGGCCAGTGTCAGGCAGCTGCTACAAAGGCAAATAAAATAATGGGATGTATTAAAAGAGGCATAGATGCTCATAAGGAGAACATAATTTTACCTCTATACAAGTCACTAGTTCGACCACACTTAGAATACTGTGTACAGTTCTGGTCTCCGGTGTATAAGAAAGACATAGCTGAACTGGAGCGGGTGCAGAGAAGAGCGACCAAGGTTATTAGAGGACTGGGGGGTCTGCAATACCAAGATAGGTTATTACACTTGGGGCTATTTAGTTTGGAAAAACGAAGACTAAGGGGTGATCTTATTTTAATGTATAAATACATGAGGGGACAGTACAAAGACCTTTCTGATGATCTTTTTAATCATAGACCTGAGACAGGGACAAGGGGGCATCCTCTACGTCTGGAGGAAAGAAGGTTTAAGCATAATAACAGACGCGGATTCTTTACTGTAAGAGCAGTGAGACTATGGAACTCTCTGCCGTATGATGTTGTAATGAGTGATTCATTAATTAAATTTAAGAGGGGACTGGATACCTTTCTGGAAAAGTATAATGTTACAGGGTATATACACTAGATTCCTTGATAAGGCGTTGATCCAGGGAACTAGTCTGATTGCCGTATGTGGAGTCGGGAAGGAATTTTTTTCCCCAATGTGGAGTTACTCTTTGCCACATGTTTTTTTTTTGCCTTCCTCTGGATCAACATGTTAGGGCATGTTAGGTTAGGCTATGGGTTGAACTAGGTGGACTTACAGTCTTCCTTCAACCTTAATAACTATGTAACTATGTAATAGCCTTGTTCGTATTTTCAACAGATTGTAGCAGTGGAGGGATAACTAAGATAAGCCCCCCTGCACATGTGATAGCCGTGTGCTGGCCAAAGGTCACCCCCGATCCGTGACATATTGGTGACAGCACGGTGAGAATTGTGACAATCCTTCTACAATGTGAAAGCCCTTGAGATATTTGTAGACAGCTATTAAGTCTCCTCAGTCTTCTTTTTTGCAAGCTAAACAATCCCAAATCCTGTAAACGTTCCCCATAGGACATGGTTTGCACGTAACATGTTGCGTTCGGCAGCACGTCAAAACAACACATGTGGAAACATCCGCAGACAAACGCATGTCCCTGTCCGTCGCCCCCAGGTGCAGGGCAATGGGGCACTCGGCACCGGTTCCATCTGACTCGGTTCTGGGGATGTCACGGTGGCCCAACCCGGTCCGTGGCCCTGCTGAGGGGCGCGCAATCAAAAGTGATAGTTGTTTGTCAAGTGTTCGTGACGCCACCTGTGGTATTCGGTCAGGGTCCGCTGGGGTGATGGAATGGCAGCTAGATGGTATACCTTCCCACAGGTGAAGTATGTCCCCAGGGCTTCCCAAGAGGTGTAGATGGTGATGGTGGATGTTGTATGGCGCAATGAATAACGAGGACACAAAGGTTGCAGTCTCTTTACCTTTTACTGAAGACTTCAGGGTCCACAGTCCAGAGTACCGTTCACAGGGCTGGCTGAGTCCGGCCGGTCCGAAGGCACATCCAGAGTTCCCTTTGCAGGTGGAAATCAGTAGCCTTCCTACTAGCGCCTGTGTATTGTAGTACCTCCCTGCTGAACACCACGGGAAAGTCCTCACAACTTTCGTGTATGTTTCTGATGTTCTCTCTCCATCCCCCAGATGATATGGATAGGACGCACCCTTATGACCAGGTAGGCCTGGAGTTAATTTATAGGGACCCTAGTGACGCCCCTCTACCACAGTTGCCTCCGTTGTCTTCATTAGGTGAAAAGGTTGGGCAGCCAACTTGGAATCGACTATCCAGCCATTGTTTGAAGTAATGCGTAGAGCCTATTACTCCCTCGGTGTTCCGGCCACCGGCTACGTGCCTCAGAAGGATGTTGCCGATTTTAAGGCAGGACTCCTCCTGGTGTTATCTCTTAGTGCTGTGATCTCGTTTCTCACTTCTCCATAATATACTTCGCTTCTTGTCCTTTCTTAGGATGCTGCCGCAATAAGGTGCAGGCGCAGCTCCGTAACGTTCTATCTCTTGCTCTGTCTCTGTCAGGATCCCACCTCTGACAGGGACCTCTGTCTGCAGCTCAGATGTTCCTCCTTCTCCCCCTGTCTGCCTGACAGGTCTTCTCTGGGTCTCACCCAGGCAGCTTTCTGACTAGCTTCCTATCCAACCCCCAGTTTTACCCGAGTGTGAGGAGTGCCCTAATAGATAGAACCCTTTGCTCCCCCTGGTGGCCGGAGTATGAAGTGTAGTGTGTTACTGTGATACCTGGTCAGGTGAACTCTTTTAGTAACATCAGACGTACCATCACTCCCCCTGGTGAGAGAGCGACGTTACTGCAACGACCAGGACTCTGGGGCGCTGCACCTGCATACCCAATGTTAAAGATAGGTTCGCAGGACGCATGCACAGCTGTGCGGATGTGAAGGGAAAAAGTATGCAACCCTACGCAGGACTGCCGAATGCAAATGTTTACTTAGCCTAATTGATGCAAAAGGAGCCCTGACCAAGTATTGAGTGCATTTACTGATCATATATTTCAGTAGGCCAACATTTTGGATTTTAAAATCAATTTTCTAGCTACTGTTATAAAGTATTCTAATGGACATTAGACCAGTGGAAATCTGTGCTTTGATGAGTCCAAATTTGAGATCTTTGGTTCGAACCACCGTGTCTTTGTGTGACGCAGAAAAGGACTCTACATGCCTGGTTCCCACCGTGAAGCATGGAGGAGGAGGTGTGATGGGGTGGGGGTGCTTTGCTGGTGACACTGTTGGAGATTTATTCAAAATTTAAGGCATAGTGAACCAGCACGGCTACCACAGCAGCATGCTATTCCATCCGGTTTGCGTTTAGTTGGACCATCATTTATTTTTCAACAGGACAATTACCCCAAACACACCTCCAGGCTGTGTAACGGCTATTTGACCAAGAAGGAGAGTGATGGGGTACTACGCCAGATGACCTGGCCTCCACAGTCACCAGACCTGCCTTCAGTGTGAATTTACAATTTTCATCGTCATGAAAATACAGAAAACTCTTTAAATGAGATGGTGTGTCCAAACTTTTGGTCTGTACTAATATATAGAATAGATAGAATATCATCAAAAGTTAACTTATTTCAGTTCTTCAATACAAAAAGTGAAACTCATATTACACTGTGTTACAAATTATTATGCACAAAGAGTTTAGGAGTGATGAGGTTAGAATTTTTTTGTTTGTCATTTAAACTCATTGATGGTGATGTGTGTCAGGGCTCTTTATATCACTGAAAGCAATTGCAGATACCTGTGCAAATTAGTTTGGCAGGTGTATCCAAATAAAGGCAAGACTACTTAAGAAGGCTGTTCCACATTATTATGCAGCCTACATTTTTTGCCAAAATGGGAAAGAAAAAGGATGTGTCGGCTGCTGAGAAGCAACAAATTGTGGAGTATTTAGGTCAAGGCATGACTACAATCAACATTGCCAAGACACTTCATCGTGATCATTGCACAATCAAGAAGTATGTAGCTGATTCCCAGCACACACGTGTGCGTGCTGATAAGGAAAAATTGAGGACCCTTTCCAACAGGCAATTGTGTAAGGTTAAAAGAGCAGCTGCAAAAATGCCTTGTCATAGCAGCATACAAGTTTTTGAAGCTTCTGGTGCCTCCAACGTCCCCAGAACAACAAGATGCAGGGTCCTTCGGAGGTTTGTAGAGGTCCTTCAGAGGTTTGCAGCTGTGCGTAAGCCATCCTGTCGACCACCTCTGACCTCAACCCCATTGAGAACCTCTGGAGCATCATCAAAAGGAGTGTCTATGATGGCAGGAGGCAGTTCTCATCTAAGCAACAGCTCTGGGAGGGTATTCTGTCCACATGCAAAACAATTGAAGCAGAAACCACCCAAAAACTGATAAATTCAATGGACGAGAGAGTTCAGAAGCTTCTTTCGAACAAGGGGTCCTATGTGCAAATGTAACATCACCTAGAATAAAGTTTTCACTTGAAAACTGTTTGATTTCATTTTGTAATAAGCTGATAATGCTTATAACTTCACAATTGGCCATTTTTTTGTTCAAAATAAAAAAAAAGGTTGAAAACTCTGCAGTGCATAATAATTTGGAACATGCATTTTTGAGTGTTTATTTTTTTTTAAAAAGATACTGTTTTCATAGGCAGTTTGTTCCAAAACATTGCAATTATACTAGAATAGTAGATGACTGGAAAATAACAATGACTGCAATTCAGATAGGTAATTTAGAGAAAATATGAGGAAATATTATTTGAATAATAACTTGGAACACAGTGTATATACAGTCATTACAAACAGAGTGATCTATTTCAAGTATTTATTTCTGTTAATGTTGATGATTATGGCTTACAGCCAATGAAAACCCAAAAGTCATTGACTCAGTAAATTAGAATAATTAACAAAAAACATCTACAAAGGCTTCCTAATCTGCTATATAATTGTCTAAGGGGTACTTCCGTCTGTCTGTCTGTCTGTCCCGGATATTCATTGGTCACGGCCTCTGTCTGTCATGGAAATCCAAGTCGCTGATTGGTCGTGGCAAAACGCCCACAACCATTGCCACGACCGATCAGCGATTGGCACAGTCCGGCGGCAACATGGCCGCTCCTTCCTCCCCGCAGTCAGTGCCCCCTCCATACTCCCCTCCAGTCAGCGCTCACACAGGGTTAATGGCAGCGTTAACCGACCGTGCTATGCCGCAGTGTAACGCACTCGGTTAACGCTGCTATTAACCCTGTGTGACCAACGTTTTACTATTGATGCTGCCTATGCGGCATCAATAGTTAAAATATCTAATGTTAACCCCTTAACGACCGCCGATACGCCTTTTAACGGCGGCCGCTAAGGGTACTTAAACCACAGCGCCGTTAATTAACGGCGCTATGGAAAAAGTGAATAGCGCCCCCCAGAGTTGGATTTTCTCTGGGGTCTCGGTTGTCGAGGGTAGCCGAGACCCCAGAGAACATGACTCGGGGGGTTTTTACCGACCCCCGAGTTGCGATCGCCGGTAATTAACCGTTTACCGGCGGTCGCAACAAAAAAAAAAAAACAACGCAATTTGCCATTTATTTTCTCTGTCCTCCGATGTGATCGCACATCGGAGGACAGAGAAATAGGGTCCCCGATCGCCCCAATAGCCCCCCAATACGCACCTATCTCCCCCGGTGCTCCTCGTGGCTCCCAATGGGCGCCGCCATCTTTTTTCCGGGAAAAAATGGCGGGCGCATGCGCAGTGCACCCGCCGCCCGGCTCCCGTAAGGGTAGCCGAGACCCCAAAGAACATGATCGGGGTCAGTTTTGACCGACCCCTGTTTTGCGATCGCCGGTAATTAACTGTTTACCGGCGACCGCAAAAAAAAAAAAAGCGATCTGTAATTCTTTGTCCTCTGATGTGATCGCACATCAGAGGACAGAGAAATAGGGGGATTCGGGGACCCTATCATACTCACCCGGTGTCACTGGGTCCTCCTGCGTCTCCTCCTGCCGGCCGGCTTTTTCCTCGGTAAACAAAATAGCGGGCGCATGCGCAGTGCGCCCGCCATCTGCTGCCATCTACCGGCCGGCAGGAGAGACGAGTTGGGGCTAAAATTAGGGTTAGGGTTAGGGTTAGGGCTAGGGCTAGGGTTAAATTTAGGGTTAGGGTTGGGGCTAAATTTAGGGTTAGGGTTAGGGCTAGGGTTAGTGTTAGGATTAGGCTACTTTGACACTAGCGTTTTTTGGCTTCCGTCGCAATGCGTCGTTGGAGAAAAAAAGCATCCTGCAAAAGTGCTTGCAGGATGCGTTTTTTCTCCATTGACTTGCATTAGCGACGCATTGCGACAGATTGCCATACGTCAAATCCGTCGTGCGACAGATGCGTCGTGCTTTGGCGGACCGTCGGCACAAAAAAAGCTACATGTAACTTTTTATGTGCGACGTGTCCGCCATTTCCGACCGCGCATGCGCGTCCGGAACTCCGCCCCCGCCTCCCCGCACCTCACAATGGGGCAGCGGATGCGTTGAAAAAACAGCATCCACTGCACCCGTTGTGCGGCGCTTACAACGCTAGCGTCGGTACGTGAGTCCGACACACTGCGATGGGCCGAGTACGACGTTAGTGTGAAAGTAGCCTTAGGCTTCTTTCACACTTGCGTCGGTACGGGGCGGTCACAATGCGTCGGCCCGACGTACCAACGCACGTTGTGAAAATTGTGCACAACGTGGGCAGCGGATGCAGTTTTTCAATGCATCCGCTGCCCAGTCTATGTCCTGGGGAGGAGGGGGCAGAGTTACGGCCACGCATGCACGGAAATGGCAGACGCGACGTACAAAACAAAGGTTACATTGAACTTTTTTTGTGACGACGGTCCGCCAAAACACAACGGATCTAGTGCACGATGGACGCGACGTGTGGCCATACGTCGGTAATACAAGTCTGTGGGCAAAAAAGGCATCCTGTGGGCACATTTGCAGGATCCGTTTTTTGTCCAAAACGACGGATTGCGACGGATGCCACATGACGCAAGTGTGAAAGTAGCCTTAGGGTTAGGGTTGGGGCTAAAGTTAGGGCTAGGATTAGGGTTAAATTTAGGGTTAGGGTTGGGGCTAAATTTAGGGTTAGGGTTAGGGCTAAAGTTAGGGTTAGGGTTGGGGCTAAAATTAGGGTTAGGGTTGGAGTTAGAATTTGGGGGTTTCCACTGTTTAGGTACATCAGGGGGTCTCCAAACACGACAGCCAATTTTGCCCTAAAAAAGTCAAATGGTGCTCCCTCCATTCTGAGCTCTGCCGTGCGCCCAAACAGTGAGTTACCCCCACATATGGGGCATCAGCGTACTCGGGATAAATTGCACAACAACTTTTAGGGTCCAATTTCTCCTGTTACCCTTGTGAAAATAAAAACTTGGGGGCTAAAAATCTTTTTTGTGGGAAAAAAAATATTTTTTTATTTTCACTACTCTGCATTATAAACTTCTGTGAAGCACTTGAGCATTCAAAGTTCTCACCACATATCTAGATAAGTTCCTTAAGGGGTCTAGTTTCCAAAATTTGGTCACTTGTGGGGGGTTTCTACTGTTTAGGTACATCAGGGGCTCTGCAAACGCAACATAACACCCACAGACAATTCTATCAAAGTCTGAATTCCAAAATGGCGCTCCTTCCCTTCCGAGCTCTGCCGTGCACCCAAACAGTGGTTTACTCCCACATATTAGGTACCAGAATACTCAGGACAAATTGGACAACAACTTTTGGGGTCCAATTTCTCCTGTTACCCTTGTGAAAATAAAAATTTGGGGGCTAAAAAATCATTTTTGTGGGAAAAAAATATATTTTTTATTTTCACTACTCTGCATTATAAACTTCTGTGAAGCACTTGGGCATTCAAAGTTCTCACCACATATCTAGATAAGTTCCTTGGGGGGTCTATTTTCCAAAATGGGGTCACTTGTTGGGGGTTTCTACTGTTTAGGTACATTAGGGGTCTGCAAACGCAACATAACGCCCGCAGACCATTCTATCAAAGTCTGCATTCCAAAACGGCGCTCCTTCCCTTCCGAGCTCAGCCATGCGCCCAAACAGTGGTTTACCCCCACATATGGGGCACCAGCATACTCAGGACAAATTGGACAACAACTTTTGGGGTCCAATTTCTCTTGTTACCCTTGTGAAAATAAAAACTTGGGGGCTAAAAAAATCTTTTTTGTTAAAAAAAAAAATATTTTTTATTTTCACGACTCTGCATTATAAACTTCTGTGATGCACTTGGGCATTCAAAGTTCTCACTACACATCTAGATAAGTTCCATGGGGGGTCTAGTTTCCAAAATGGGGTCACTTTTGGGGGGTTTCTACTGTTAAGCACATCAGGGGCTCTCCAAACGTGACATGGCGTCCGATCTCATTTCCAGTCAATTTTGCATTGAAAAGTCAAATGGCGCTCCTTTGCTTCCGAGCTCAGCCATGCGCCCAAACAGTGGTTTACCCCCACATATGGGGTGTCGGCGTACTCAGGACAAATTGTGCAACAACTTCTGGGGTCCATTTTCTCCTGTTACCCTTGGTAAAATAAAAATTTGGAGGCAAAAAGATCATTTTTGTAGAAAAAATGCGATTTTTTTATTTTCACGGCTCTACGTTATAAACTTCTGTGAAGCACCTGGGGGTTTAAAGTGCTCACCACACATCTAGATAAGTTCCTTAAGGGGTCTAGTTTCCCAAATGGTGTGATTTGTGGGGGGTTTCCAGTTGTTTAGGCACATCAGTGGCTCTCCAAACGTGACATGGCATCCGATCTCAATTCCAGCCAATTCTACATTGAAAAAGTAAAACGACACTCCTTCTCTTCCAAGCTCTGCGGTGCGCCCAAACAGTGGTTTACCCCCACATATGGGGTATCGACGTACTCGGGAGAAATTGCACAACAACTTTTGTGGTCTAAATTCTCCTGTTACCCTTGTGAAAATAAAAATTTGGGGGCAAAAAATCATTTTTGTAGAAAAAATGCGATTTTTTATTTTCACGGCTCTACATTATAAACTTCTGTGAAGCACTTGGGGGTTCAAAGTGCTCACCACACATCTAGATAAGTTCCTTAAGGGGTCTAGTTTCCAAAATGGTGTCATTTGTGGGGGGTTTCCACTGTTTATGCACATCAGTGGCTCTCCAAACGTGACATGGCATCCGATCTCAATTCTAGCCAATTCTACATTGAAAAAGTAAAACGACACTCCTTCTCTTCCAAGCTCTGCGGTGCGCCCAAACAGTGGTTTACCCCCACATATGGGGTATCGACGTACTCGGGAGAAATTGCACAACAACTTTTGTGGTCAAAATTCTCCTGTTACCCTTGTGAAAATAAAAATTTGGGGGCAAAAAGATCATTTTTTGTAGTAAAAATGCGATTTTTTATTTTCACGGCTTTACGTTATAAACTTCTGTGAAACACTTGGGGGTTCAAAGTGCTCACCACACATCTAGATAAGTTCCTTAAGGGGTCTAGTTTCCAAAATGGTATCACTTGTGGGGGGTTTCCACTGTTTAGGCACATCAGGGGCTCTCTAAACGCGACATGGCATCCGATCTCAATTCCAGCCAATTCTACATTGAAAAAGTAAAACGACACTCCTTCTCTTCCAAGCTCTGCGGTGCGCCCAAACAGTGGTTTACCCCCACATATGGGGTATCGACGTACTCGGGAGAAATTGCACAACAACTTTTGTGGTCAAAATTCTCCTGTTACCCTTGTGAAAATAAAAATTTGGGGGCAAAAAGATCATTTTTTGTAGTAAAAATGCGATTTTTTATTTTCACGGCTTTACGTTATAAACTTCTGTGAAACACTTGGGGGTTCAAAGTGCTCACCACACATCTAGATAAGTTCCTTAAGGGGTCTAGTTTCCAAAATGGTATCACTTGTGGGGGGTTTCCACTGTTTAGGCACATCAGGGGCTCTCTAAACGCGACATGGCATCCGATCTCAATTCCAGCCAATTCTACATTGAAAAAGTCAAACGGTGCTCCTCCACTTCCAAGCTCTGCGGTGCGCCCAAACAGTGGTTTACCTCCACATATGGGGTATCAACGTACTCAGGAGAAATTGCACAACAACTTTTGTGGTCTAATTTCTCCTGTTACCCTTGTGAAAATAAGAGTTTGTGGGCGAAAAAATCATTTTTGCGAAAACAAATGCGATTTTTTATTTTCACGGCTCTACGTTATAAACTTCTGTGAAGCAGTTGGGGGTTCAAAGTGCTCACCACACATCTAGATAAGTTCCTTAAGGGGTCTAGTCTCCAAAATGGTGTCACTTGTGGGGGGTTTCCACTGTTTAGGCACATTAGGGGCTCTCCAAACGCGACATGGCGTCCGATCTCAATTCCAGGCAATTCTGCATTGAAACAGTCAAACGGTGCTCCTTCACTTCCAAGCTCTGCGATGCGCCCAAACAGTGGTTTACCTCCACATATGGGGTATCAGTGTACTCAGGAGAAATTGCACAACAAAATTTGTGGTTAAATTTCTGTTTTTACACTTGTAAAAATTAAAAAAAATGGTTCTGAAGTAAAATGTTTGCAAAAAAAAGTTAAATGTTCATTTTTTTCTTCTACATTGTTTCAGTTCCTGTGAAGTATGTAAAGGGTTAATAAACTTCTTGAATGTGGTTTTGAGCAGCTTGAGGGGTGCAGTTTTTAGAATGGTGTCACACTTGGTTATTTTCTATCATATAGACCCTTCAAAAGAACTTCAAATGTGATGTGGTCCCTAAAAAAACATGGTGTTGTAAAAATGAGAAATTGCTGGTCAACCTTTAACCCTTATAACTCCCTAACAAAAAAAATTTTGTTTCCAAAATTGTGCTGATGTAAAGTAGACATGTGGGAAATGTTATTTATTAACTATTTTTCGTGACATATCACTCTGATTTAAGGGCATAAAAATACAAAGTTTGAAAATTGCAAAATGTTAAAAATTTTTGCCATATTTCCGTTTTTTTCATAAATAATTGCAAGTAATATCGAAGAAATGTTACCACTAACTTTAAGTACAATATATCATGAAAAAACAATCTCAGAATCAGCGGGATCCGATAAAGCGTTCCAGAGTTATAACCTCTTAAAGTGACAGTGGTCAGAATTGTAAAAATTGGCTCGGTCATTAAGTACCAAATTGGCTCTGTCACTAACGGGTTAAAAATAATAATAATAAAAAAAAAATCGTTACATACTCACTTCCGTCGGACCCTCGAATCCACAACAGGCCTTTCCCGCTCGCGACGCTCCGGTAACCGGTCCATGCTGCGGTCTCGCGAGATGATGACGTAGCGGTCTCGCGAGACCGCTACGTCATCATCTCGCAAGACCGCAGCTGTTGTGAATTCCGTTCTTGGAATCCCTCCTGTGGCTAAGAATGGTACTTTGGTGATTTCTGCTCTTGGGCCCCCTCTGGTGGCTTTGAGTGGAACGGCTGTTCCTTGATGGTGCTTTCTCAGCTGGAAGCACTCATTGTTTCTGCTGGTCTTCTATTTAACTGGGCCTTGCTAGTTAGTTGAGGCCAGCTGTCAATGTCTCAGGACTGGTTCAGATCTCTCTTGGATTTCTCAGATGGCCTGTCCTTTCCAGCAGAAGCTAAGTTTTTGCTCATGATTTTTGTGTCAATTTGCATGTGAGGTTATTCCTCTGTGTTTGCTATTTTAGTCCAGCTTGCCATTATGATATTTGTTTGCTAGCTGGAAGCTCTGGGGTGCAGAGTTTCTCCCCCCGCACCGTGAGTCGGTGTGGAGGTCTTTTTGCATACTCTGCGTGGATTTTTTAGTTTTTGTACTGACCGCACACTTCCCTTTGCTATTCTTTGTCTATCTAGTATAGTTGTGGCCTCCTTTGCTAAAATCTGTTTTCATTCCTACGTTTGTTACTTCCCTCTTAACTCACAGTCAATATATGTGGGGGGCTGCCTTTCCTTTGGGGAATTTCTCTGAGGCAAGGTAGGTTTTCTATTTTCCATCTTCAGGGGTAGTTAGCTCTTCGGCTGTGAAGAGGCGTCTAGAGAGAGTTAGGAACACTCCACGGCTACTTCTAGTGTTTGTGTCAGGATTAGGAATTGCGGTCAGTAGAGTTACCACCTCCTCAGAGCTTGTCTCAGATTTTGTTTTGATCACCAGGTCATCCAGTGTGCACCTAACCACCAGGTCATCCAGTGTGCACCTAACCACCAGGTCATCCAGTTTGTTCCTAACCATCAGGTCGTTGCAGTGTGCACCTAATCACCAGGTCTTCTCCGTGTGGACCTTACCACCAGGTAATAACAGTACAGCTGGCCACAAAGTGTTAATGCATCTCAAAAGTGGGAAAAAAGAAGTTTTGAGTCAATTTTTTTTTCTCTGCAGCTTTTGTCTTTTTTTTCCCCTTAACCTCTGGGTGGTTCAGGACTCAGGTGCTGATATGGATGTTCAGAGTTTGTGCTCTCGTGTGGATCAACTTGCTGTAAGGGTACAGAGTATCCAGGATTATGTTGTCCAAACTCCGGTATTGGAGCCTAGAATTCCTACTCCTGATTTGTTTTCTGGGGATAGATCTAAATTTCTGAAGTTCAAAAATAATTGCAGATTGTTTTTTGCTCTGAAACCCCGTTCCTCTGGTGACCCCATTCAGCAGGTTAAGATTATAATTTCTTTGCTGCGTGGCGACCCGCAAGACTGGGCTTTCTCTCTTGAGCCAGGAAATCCTGCATTGCTTAATGTAGATGCATTTTTTCAAGCACTTGGCTTGCTGTATGATGAACCCAATTCTGTGGATCACGCAAAAAAGACTTTTCTGGCTGTGTGTCAGGATCAGGGGGCAGCAGAAGTATATTGCCAGAAGTTCAGAAAGTGGTCTGTGCTCACAAAATGGAATGAGTATGCCCTGGCAGCAATTTTCAGAAAGGGTCTGTCTGAAGCCCTTAAAGATGTTATGGTGGGGTTTCCCACGCCTGCTGGTTTAAATGAGTCAATGTCTTTGGCCATTCAGATTGATCGGCGTCTGTGGGAGCGCAAAACTGTGCACCACATGGCGGTGTCGTCTGAGCGGAGTCCTGAGCCTATGCAATGCGATAGGACTTTGACTAGAGATGAACGGCAGAAATTCAGACATCAGAATGGGCTGTGTTTTTACTGTGGTGACTCTACTCATGCTATTTCTGATTGTCCTAAGCGTACTAAGAGGTTCGCTAGGTCTGTCACCATTAGTACTGTACAGCCTAAGTTTCTCTTGTCTATTACTCTGATTTGCTCATTGTCGTCCTTTTCTGTTATCGATTATGAGAATGGCTAGCACACGACTAAGATCGGATTGTAAGGTGCTAGTGAACGGAAATTGATCCCATCAATACGTACAAGTCTATAATCACTGCACTCTTTGCGACATTATTATGCTTCAAGTGAAAAACGTGTTTATTACAAGTGAAGAGGCGACAAGTACAGACGTTTCGGCCACTCTGTGGCCTTGATCACTGAGTCGCGTAATGGAGGTGCGTCACAAGGTCATGCTTGTACGTCCCGGATAGGAATGGGCTAGGTATGGCACATAAAACCACAGTTGAAATACAGCTGGTAGCCTATCTACGGCTAAGGCACGGTTGTGCCAGCCCTCCCACTCCACCACCGTCATTCTGTGTACCATACCGGATTCTGCCTCTATTGGCACACACACTATCTGGGCGTTTGCAGCCCTGGCAATCGGCTTAAACCAACACTCTCCGCCTCCCCTTGTGCCTCCAGTACTAGCTGTATTTCAACTGTGGTTTTATGTGCCATACCTAGCCCATTCCTATCCGGGACGTACAAGCATGACCTTGTGACGCACCTCCATTACGCGACTCAGTGATCAAGGCCACAGAGTGGCTGAAACGTCTGTACTTGTCGCCTCTTCACTTGTAATAAACACGTTTTTCACTTGAAGCATAATAATGTCGCAAAGAGTGCAGTGATTATAGACTTGTACGTCCTTTTCTGTTATGGCATTTGTGGATTCTGGCGCTGCCCTGAACTTAATGGACTTAGAATTTGCCAAGCGCTGTGGTTTTTCCTTGGAGCCTTTGCAGAGCCCTATTCCCTTAAGGGGGATTGATGCTACGCCATTGGCCAAGAATAAACCTCAGTACTGGACACAGTTAACCATGTACATGGCTCCAGCACATCAGGAAAATATTCGCTTTTTGGTGTTGCATAATTTGCATGATGTTGTTGTGCTGGGTTTTCCATTGTTACAGGTACATAATCCAGTTCTGGATTGGAGGTCGATGTCTGTGACTAGTTGGGGTTGCCAAGGGATACACAGTGAGGTTCCTTTGATGTCAATTTCCTCCTCTCCATCTTCTGAAGTTCCTGAATTTTTGTCAGATTTTCAGGATGTCTTTGACGAGCCCAAATCCAGTTCTCTGCCTCCTCATAGGGACTGTGATTGCGCTATTGATTTGATTCCTGGTAGTAAGTTCCCTAAGGGCCGACTCTTCAATCTGTCTGTGCCGGAACATGCTGCTATGCGGAGTTATATAAAAGAGTCCTTGGAGAAGGGGCATATTCGTCCGTCTTCGTCACCATTGGGAGTGGGGTTCTTTTTTGTTGCCAAGAAGGATGGCTCCTTGAGACCCTGTATAGATTATCGCCTTCTCAATAAGATCACGGTCAAATTTCAGTACCCTTTACCTTTGCTTTCTGATTTGTTTGCTCGGATTAAGGGTGCTAGTTGGTTTACCAAGATTGACCTTCGAGGGGCGTATAATCTTGTTTGCATAAAACAGAGCGATGAATGGAAAACAGCGTTTAATACGCCCGAAGGCCATTTTGAGTATCTAGTGATGCCTTTTGGTCTTTCTAATGCTCCATCTGTGTTTCAGTCTTTTATGCATGATATCTTTCGCAAGTATCTGGATAAATTCATGATTGTATATTTGGATGATATTTTGGTCCTTTTGGATGATTGGGAGTCTCATGTGAAGCAGGTCAGGATGGTATTTCAGGTCCTTCGTGCTAATGCGCTATTTGTGAAGGGGTCTAAATGCCTCTTTGGAGTTCAGAGGGTTTCTTTTTTGGGCTTCATTTTTTCTCCTTCAACTATGGAAATGGACCCTGTTAAAGTTCAGGCTATTTATGATTGGACTCAACCTACATCTGTGAAGAGTCTTCAGAAGTTTTTGGGCTTTGCTAATTTTTATCGCCGCTTCATTGTTAATTTTTCCAGTGTGGTTAAGCCTTTGACTGATTTGACGAAGAAAGGCGCTGATGTGATGAATTGGTACCCTGCGGCCGTTGACGCCTTTCAGGAGCTTAAATGTCATTTTACTTCTGCCCCTGTGTTGCGTCAGCCAGATGTTTCTCTCCCTTTTCAGGTGGAGGTTGACGCTTCTGAGATTGGGGCAGGGGCCGTTTTGTCTCAGAGAGGTTCTGATGGTTCCTCGATGAAACCGTGTGCTTTCTTCTGCAGAAAGTTTTCGCCTGCTGAGCGTAATTATGATGTCGGCAATTGGGAGTTGTTGGCTATGAAGTGGGCATTTGAGGAATGGCGACATTGGCTTGAGGGAGCCAGGCATCGCGTGGTGGTCTTGACTGATCATAAAAATCTGATTTACCTCGAGTCTGCCAAGCGATTGAATCCTAGACAGGCTGGATGGTCTTTGTTTTTCTCCCGTTTTGATTTCGTGGTCTCATACCTCCCGGGATCTAAGAATGTGAAGGCTGATGCTCTTTCTAGGAGTTTTGTGCCTGATTCTCCTGGAGTCCTTGAGCCGGCTGGTATTCTCAAGGAGGGGGTGATTCTTGCTGCCATCTCTCCTGACCTGCGGCGGGTGCTTCAGGAGTTCCAGGCTGATAAACCTGACCGCTGTCCAGTGGGCAGACTATTCGTACCTGATAGATGGACTAGCAAGATAATCTCTGAGGTTCATTGTTCAGTGTTGGCTGGTCATCCTGGGATTTTTGGTACCAGAGATTTGGTTGCTAGGTCCTTTTGGTGGCCTTCCTTGTCGCGGGATGTGCGTTCTTTTGTGTAGTCCTGTGGGACATGTGCTCGGGCTAAGCCTTGCTGTTCTCGTGCCAGTGGATTGATTTTGCCCTTGCCTATTCCGGAGAGGCCTTGGACGCATATTTCCATGGATTTTATTTCGGATCTTCCTTTTTCTCAGAAGATGTCTGTCATCTGGGTGGTTTGTGACCGGTTTTCTAAGATGGTCCATTTGGTACCCTTGCCTAAGTTGCCTTCCTCCTCTGATTTGGTTCCATTATTTTTTCAGCATGTGGTTCGTTTACATGGCATTCCGGAGAACATTGTGTCTGACAGAGGTTCTCAGTTTGTTTCTAGGTTTTGGCGGTCCTTTTGTGCTAGAATGGGCATTGATTTGTCTTTTTCTTCGGCATTCCATCCTCAGACAAATGGCCAAACTGAGCGAACCAATCAGACCTTGGAAACCTATCTGAGATGCTTTGTTTCTGCTGATCAGGATGATTGGGTGACCTTCTTGCCATTGGCCGAGTTCGCCCTTAATAATCGGGCTAGTTCGGCTACCTTGGTTTCGCTTTTTTTTTGTAACTTTGGTTTTCATCCTCGTTTTTCTTCGGAGCAGGTTGAGCCTTCTGACTGTCCTGGTGTGGATTCTGTGGTGGACAGGTTGCAACAAATCTGGACTCATGTGGTGGACAATTTAACGCAGTCTCAGGAAAAGGCTCAACGTTTTGCTAACCGCCGTCGCTGTGTTGGTCCCCGGCTTCGCGTTGGGGATTTGGTCTGGTTGTCTTCTCGTCATGTTCCTATGAAGGTTTCTTCTACTAAGTTCAAGCCTCGTTTTATTGGTCCTTATAAGATTTCTGAAATTATCAATCCCGTGTCCTTTCGTTTGACCCTTCCAGCTTCCTTCTCCATCCATGTGTTCCATAGATCTTTGTTGTGGAGATATGTGGAGCCTATGGTTCCCTCCGTCGATCCTCAAACACTCACATACCAAGCCGGAGCACATGTAACCGCAGGAAGCCTTGACAACCACGTGTGCCGGCAATAGTGATAAAACGATGCGGTTACATGTGCTCCGGCTTGGTATGTGAGTGTTTGTTGCTTTATGTTAGCGTCCTTTATGCGCCACTGCGCATGTGTACACACCTGTTTGATACCATCAGGTTTAGGTTGGCATCTTCCTATTGGGTCTTCCTTTATATATATACCATCAACGGCCAGAGCCTAACCACCCCCCAGACGAAGCATTTCGGTGTGAAACGCGCGTCGGGTGTTGGTGGGCTTCCCAATAGTGCTCCTCTTGGTAACTATACTATTACTTGCTTGTATACACTGTTTATATAATCATCTATTTAAATTCTTACATTTTATTGCTGTACATTTGCATGTGAACATCTGCACAATGACTAAATTACATGGATGAACTACTATTATTTGTATCTTGAACTAATGCTTTTGGAGTGTCTGTTTGGATAGCCCTCTGTTCCTGTGTCTTAGGAGTTTACCCAGACCTTGTTGTCTGTTTTTATGTGGTTAATAAAGTTTTTCTATGTTGTATTTGCTTTATGTGAAGTTGTTTTTTGGTGCTGTATTAATTTTACTTCACGGCCTTATTTAGTGGATATCATTAGGCGTTGTTATCTAGTATAGTTGTGGCCTCCTTTGCTAAAATCTGTTTTCATTCCTACGTTTGTTACTTCCCTCTTAACTCACAGTCAATATATGTGGGGGGCTGCCTTTCCTTTGGGGAATTTCTCTGAGGCAAGGTAGGTTTTCTATTTTCCATCTTCAGGGGTAGTTAGCTCTTCGGCTGTGAAGAGGCGTCTAGAGAGAGTTAGGAACGCTCCACGGCTACTTCTAGTGTTTGTGTCAGGATTAGGAATTGCGGTCAGTAGAGTTACCACCTCCTCAGAGCTTGTCTCAGATTTTGTTTTGATCACCAGGTCATCCAGTGTGCATCTAACCACCAGGTCATCCAGTTTGTTCCTAACCATCAGGTCGTTGCAGTGTGCACCTAATCACCAGGTCTTTTCCGTGTGGACCTTACCACCAGGTCATAACACGCAGCATGGACTGGTTACCAGAGCATCGCAAGTGGGAAAGGCCTGTTGTGGATCCGAGAGGCCGACGGATAGTGAGTATATAACGATTTTTTATTTTAATTCTTTTTTTTAACAGGGATATGATGCCCACATTGCTATATACTACGTGGGCTGGGCAATATACTACATGGGCTGGACAATATACTACGTGGGCTGTGCTATATACTACATGGGCTGTGCTATATACTACGTGACTGGGCAATATACTACGTGGCTGGGCAATATAATATGTGGCTCGGCAATATAATACGTGTCTGGGCAATATACTACGTGGCTCTGTGCTGTATACTACGTGGCTGGGCAATATACTATGTGACTGGGCAATATACTACATACTACATGGCTGGGCAATATACTACATGGCTGTGCTATATACTACGTGGACATGCATATTCTAGAATACCCGATGCGTTAAAATCGGGCCACCATCTAGTGGTTTATAAAGGTCCTATATATACTATATATATCTCCTTTTTTCACCTTTTGCATTCAGTGTATTATTAATGTGGCAAAATGTTTTCTCAGACCCTCCTCTGCATGTGTTCCAGGGTGTGTTGCAGTCCCTCTTTCTAATATTTGCTGAATAGGAGGATTTATGGGTTATGTTCCGCACTGCCAGCTAATCCAAAACCAGACTAATTGTATAGTTGAAAAGTGGTTTATTCTACGCGTTTTGGAGTACACATGACTCCTTTAGGAAATACCACAAATACTCTGAAATGCGTAGAATAAACCTGTAATGTTTAGTACACAGTCTATTTATAGTCTTGTGCTTGGGTGCGAGGAAGACACAGGAGACACAGATTTAGTTAGGACTTGCTTGTATTACTTCTTACAAGTATGCCACAGAGAAACAGGTTTTACAGTATTTTTCGGACTATAAGACGCACCCCAAATTTTCATAATAAAAATAAGCAAAAAAAAAAAATGTTTCAAATAGGGGTACGTCTTACAGTCCGAATTCAGCTTACCAGTGAAGGGCTCGCCACAGGTGGAGAAGTGGTCACAGGGGCCTTTCGGTGGTCCAGGCTGGTGCGTTGGCCTCCAGGAAATCCCATCCCAGGCTGGTGCTCTGTGCTTGGGCAGGGGTGGAGGCTCTGTGTCCGGGGCAGGGCTCCGGGGCACAGGCTGGGCTCTGGGGCACAAGCTGTGCTACGGGCAGTGGCTGGGCTCTGGGGCACAGGCTGGGCTCTGGGGGCACAGGCTGGGCTCTGGGGCAGTGGCTGGGCTCTGGGGCACAAGCTGTGCTGCGGGCAGTGGCTAGGCTCTGGGGGCACAGGCTGGGCTCTGGGGGCACAGGCTGGGCTCTGGGGTACAGGCTGGGCTCTGGGGTACAGGCTGGGCTCTGGGGGCACAGGCTGGGCTCTGGGGCACAAGCTGTGCTACGGGCAGTGGCTGGGCTCTGGGGCACAGGCTGGGCTCTGGGGGCACAGGCTGGGCTCTGGGGGCACAGGCTGGGCTCTGGGGCAGTGGCTGGGCTCTGGGGCACAAGCTGTGCTGCGGGCAGTGGCTAGGCTCTGGGGGCACAGGCTGGGCTCTGGGGGCACAGGCTGGGCTCTGGGGGCACAGGCTGGGCTCTGGGGTACAGGCTGGGCTCTGGGGGCACAGGCTGGGCTCTGGGGCACAGGCTGTGCTGCCGGCAGTGGCTGGGCTCTGGGGTACAGGCTGTGCTGCGGGGCTGTGGCAGCGGCTCTCTGGGCTCAGTGGGGGCTCCGACGGCATATACTTACAAATTATGCGGCAGCAGCAGCGGCGGCGGGCCCGATGCAGCCATGCTGGTGCAGCTGTGGCTGTGCTGCGGGCAGGGACTGTGCTGCAGGCAGGGGCTGTGCTGTGGGGCTGTGGCAGCGGTTCTCGAGGCTCAGTGGCGGCTCCGACGGCATTTCTTCAAAGCCCAGAGGCCCCCCGCTCATCCGGCATGTTGCGTTGGCCTCCGAGAACATAGGCGCCAGGAAAATGGCCGCCGGGCCGGCGCATGCTCAGATTCAGATCTTGTTGCCGAGATCTCACCCGAGATCTCGGGAGACGAGATCTCGTTGACGAGATTTGAATCTGAGCGTGCGCCGGCCCGGCGGCCATTTTCCTGGCGCCTATGTTCTTGGAGGCCACCGCAACATGTCGGATGAGCGGGGGGCCTCCGGGCTTTGAATAAATGCCGTCGGAGCCCCCACTGAGCCTAGAGAGCCGCTGCCACAGCCCCACAGCACAGCCCCTGCCTGCAGCACAGTCCCTGCCCGCAGCACAGCCACAGCTGCACCAGCATGGCTGCATCGGGACCGCCGCCGCTGCTGCTGCCGCATAATTTGTAAGTATATTCCGACTACAAGACGCACCCCCATTTTCCCCTTACATTTTTGGGGAAAAAAGTGCGTCTTGTAGTCCGAAAAATACGGTAATTGCAGGTACAGAGGTACATAGGCAGGAGACACGGTGGGCAACACAGCAGACCAGAGTAAACCTTAAGTTCAGCAGTAAGCACAAAGCAGGTTCAGAGTCTCTCCGTTACTTCCCTGGTAATTGTTGTTTAGCATGCAGCAGAGTTCCAGTGTCCACAAGTGTCCCAGAGATCCACAGTAGGGGATGGCTAGATTACTAAGTCCAAGACTTCCAGGAGCAGGTCACAGGCTGATGGCAGACATGATTCAGAAGCACTGATTGAACAGCTGAGGATGCTTAAAAAGGCAAGATGCAGAGAACAGGGCGGAAACATAGAAGCTAGAAACTCCATACTGGTTCAGGGCAAGGTAGCTGCAGCAGGACAAATCAAAATTCCCGACGGAAAAACCAGGTTACAATAACAGAAAATCACAGCAGATATAGGAAAGAGATTGAGAACCTTACAAAACCACTTTTCAACTACACAATTGGTCTGGTTTTGGATTAGCCGGCAGCGCGGATCATAACCCACAAAACCTCCTATTCTGCGATGTAGCTACGGTCGCATGCCGACCAGTGGATCTGCGGCAGCCAACAATTTATGCTTGTGAATATTCTACATCAGGTGAGCAGTTAATTTTACAGGTAAATCTTCTATAATTTGTGAGATAAAATCTGAGCTCCTTGTTCCTACAAGTTATTTTACTAGTCCTTCTAATTTTTGGCAGCTCTTGCACTTAGTGTTTAGGCTTTATTAGGAGGCTATATTATTGTAGGGCTAGCTGGTGGATAAGAGATAGTTTAGCATTAGAGGCATATAGGCAGGTTTATTGCCTTACAGTCCTTGCTGCTGTAAGTTAAAACCAAAAGTCCTTTTTTCGGGCTACATCTATTCTTTTCCATGTTAATACCGCTGTTACCTGCACTGATTATCCCCTTTCTGACATCTGACGTACTTTCCCGTCGAGGTGGGGTGGGCCCGTATGACCACCAATGGGATAGTACGTCATATGCGATCGGCTGCGCTCACGGGGGGATCGGGGCCGATCGCGGCCGGGTGTCAGCTGACTATCGCAGCTGACATCCAGCACTATGTGTCAGGATCGGTCACGGACCGCCCCTGGCACATTAACCCCTGGCACACTGCGATCAAACATGATCGCAGTGTTCCAGCGGTATAGGGAAGCATCGCGCAGGGAGGGGGCTCCCTGCATGCTCCCCTGCGACCCCCGGAGCAACGCGATGTGATCACATTGCTCCGAGGGTCTCTTACCTCCTCCTCCCTGCAGAAGGCCCGGATCCAAAATGGCCACGGCATCCGGGTCCTGCAGGGAGGTGGCTTTACAGCGCCTGCTCAGAGCAGGCGCCGGGAAGCCTGGAGGAGCTGTGCACTTCAGATCGCCGATCTGACACCGTGCACAGCAAAGTGTCAGATCGGCGATCTTACACTATAACATGATGCCCCCCACCTTTCCCGGGGCAATGTTATAGTCTAAAAAAGAAATATATTCCCGTGTGTTAAAAAAATATATATTTATATTGTTCCTATAAATACATTTCTTTATCTAAATAAAAAAAAACAATAAAAGTACACACATATAGTATTGCCACATCCTTAACGACCCGACCTATAAAACTGTCCCACTAGTTAACTCCTTCAGTAAACACCGTAAAAAGAAAAAATAGGCACAAAACAACGCTTTATTATCATACTGCCAAACAAAAAGTGGAATAACATGCGATCAAAAAGACGGATATAAATAACCATGGTATGGTACCGCTGAAAACGTCATCTTGTCCCGCTAAAAACGAGCCACCATACAGCGTCATCAAAGAAAAAATAAAATAGTTATAGTCCTCAGAATAAAGCGATGCAAAAATAATTATTTTTTCTATAAAATAGTTTTTATCGTATAAAAGCGCCAAAACATAAAAAATGATATAAATGAGGTATCGCTGTAATCGCACTGACCCGAAGAATAAAACTGCTTTAACCATTTTACCAAACGCGGAATGGTATAAACGCCTCCCCCAAAAGAAATTCATGAATAGCTGGTTTTAGGTCATTCTGCCTCACAAAAATCAGAATAAAAAGCGATAAAAAAAGTCACGTGCCTGAAAATGTCACCAATAAAAACGTTAACTCGTCCCGCAAAAAACAAGACCTCACATGACTCTGTGGACCAAAATATGGAAAAATTATAGCTCTCAAAATGTGGTAACGCAAAAAATATTTTTTGCAATAAAAAGCATCTTTCAGTGTGTGACAGCTGCCAATCATAAAAATCCGCAAAAAAACCCACTATAAAAGTAAATCAAACCCCCCTTCATCACCTCCTTAGTTAGCAAAAAATAAAAAAATAAAAAAAATGTATTTATCTCCATTTTTCCATTAGGGTTAGGGCAAGGGTTAGGGCTAGGGCATGGGTTAGGGTTGGGGCTAAAGTTAGGGTTTGGTCTAAAGTTAAGGTTAGGGTTTGGATTACATTTACGGTTGGGATTAGGGGTGTGTCAGGGTTAGGGGTATGGTTAGGGTTACCGTTGGAATTAGGGTTAGGGATGTGTTTGGATTAGGGTTTAAGTTATAATTGGGGGGTTTCCACTGTTTAGGCACATCAGGGGCTCTCCAAACGCGACATGGCATCTGATCTCAATTCCAGCCAATTCTGCGTTGAAAAAGTAAAACAGTGCTCCTTCCCTTCCGAGCTCTCCCGTGCGCCCAAACAGGGGCTTACCCCAACATATGGGGTATCAGCGTACTCAGGACAAATCGTACAACAACTTTTGGCATCCAATTTCTTCTCTTACCCTTGGGAAAATAAAAAATTGGGGGCAAAAAGATCATTTTTGTGAAAAAATATGATTTTTTATTTTTACGGCTCTGCATTATAAACTTCTGTGAATCACTTAATGGGTCAAAGTGCTCACCACACATCTAGATAAGTTCCTTAGGGAGTCTACTTTCCAAAATGGTGTCACTTGTGGGGGGTTTCAATGTTTAGGCACATCAGGGGCACTCCAAAAGCAACATGGCGTGCCATCTCAATTCCTGTCAATTTTGCATTGAAAAGTCAAATGGCGCTCCTTCCCTTCCGAGCTCTGCCATGCGCCCAAACAGTGGTTTACCCCCACATATGGGGTATCGGCGTACTGTGGACAAATTGTACAACAACTTTTGGGGTCCATTTTCCCCTGTTACCCTTGGTAAAATAAAACAAATTGGAGCTGAAGTAAATTTTTTTTTTTTTTGAACAATAAATTTTTATTGAAGTTTGCAAAAATAAATGGTACAGGAAGGGAAGGTACTTTAACGTTATCCAATAGTACATTGCATCATAAAAAGTATAACAGTCCTTCGTTTATGTTCCAGTTACTAGCAATAAACATAACACAAGTCATAGCGAAGGACGAGTGTAACAACAAAGACAAAGACAAACATAAAATGTGGGACAAGGGTTCGGGGGGGGGGGAAGGGAGAGGGGGACCCGAGAAGGGATTATAGTAAATCTGTATCCGTTTGGGTAGTTTAGTCAGGCGCCTGAGGACTAAGGTTAGACAGTCGGGATACCGGATCCACAAAAGGGGTGTGGCTTGCATATTCTGCCCAGGGGAGCCAAATAAGTTCAAATCTGTCGACTCTGTCAGTTAGTATAGCAGTTAATTTTTCATTTACCATATACCAGGATAGGCGAGATTTAACTCCCGATAAGTCCAAGCCTGGTTTTTTCCATGCCGAAGCTATAGTTTGTTTAGCTGCTAAAAATATAAATGTGATAAGGGCCCGGGAATATCTAGGAATATTAGAAATACGCTTATTTAATAGAGCTTCCCAGGGGTTTTTCTTAAGGTTAATATTCGTAACTGAAAGAATCAAGAAATAAACTCTGGTCCAGAACCTTCGAACTATTGGGCATAGCCACCAGATATGAAGCATATCTCCTATGGAGTTACATTTCCGAAAGCAGTTTGGGGAATAGTTAGCCACAGCCTTTGCTACTCTGGCAGGGGTCAGGTACCATCTGGTTAATACTTTGTAGTTAGTCTCCAACATGAGGGTATTGAGCAAACCCCCGGTGGAGGAAGACCAAATTTGGGTCCACTCCGAGTCTGTCAGCGTTGAACCTATGTCAGACTCCCAGCAAACGGTATAACCCAGGGACCTCCTCTGGGTTGGGGAATTAATATGTGAATAAAGAAGGGATATGATACCTGGGGCATATGGGTTTTGGCGGCATCTCTGTTCAAAGGGGGTGAAGGAATAAGGGGGGGCTGAGTTTCTTAGTAAGGATTGAACAAAATTTTTAAGTTGCAGGTATCGAAATATTTCTCTCGATGGGAGATGGTATTTCTCACTCAATACAGAAAATGGGATAATTCCATCCACGTTAAAGAGGTGATGAACTCTCGTTACTCCCGCAGCTACCCATACTCGGAAGTCCCTAAGGGAATCCATTCCCGGAGGGAACTGGGCATTACCCCACAGGGGGGCCAAGGGCAAAAATGGTGAAATTAAGTGTGAGGAGTATTTTAATGAATCCCAGATTCTGTGAGACCATGATGGGATTAGTAATTTCTCTCCGGTTTATTGGGAGAGTCCAGAGTATCGTATCGAGGGTACTTGAGTGAAGTTCCGAGGCCTCTAGAGCTAGCCACAGGGGGGGTTCGTAGTAGGCGTGGTACAACGTCAGTTGACCTAGTTGAGTTGCTTGATAGTATTTCGAAAGGTTTGGGACCCCCAATCCCCCTTTTAGACGATGGCGGTAAAGGGTGGCTCTATTAACCCTAGGGAGACCCCCCTTCCAAACAAAAGAATTAATTGCTCGTTGGGCTATCTTAAGATATTGTGTGGGGACCGAGACCGGGAGGACCCGGAATAGATAAAGTAGTTTAGGGAGAATAGTCATCTTTAGTGCGCGTATTCTGCCGAGACAAGAAAGATGAAGTTTACCCCATGACTGGAGTATTAGGCGGATTTTACGGAGCATATGAGGGTAGTTAGCCGTGTATAGCGAACCGTATTCCGAAGTAAGTTTCACTCCTAAGTAGTCCAAATGGTTAGAGGTCCACTGAAACGGGAATTCTTGTTTTAACAATGTGGTAACAGAGGAGGGGAGATTGATATTCATAGCGTAGGACTTAGAGGGATTAATTTGTAGACCCGAGATGCAATCAAAGTTATGAAGAGTTTGCAGTAGAGCTGGGAGGGATGAGCGAGGTGATGTTAAGAGGAGCAGAATGTCGTCAGCAAACAGGAAAAGTTTATGGGGAACTGATGCTATAGTGGCTCCCTGAATGGATGAATTGAGCCGAATGTGTATCGCCAAGGGTTCAAAGGCTAAAAGAAATAATATGGGCGATAAGGGACAGCCTTGGCGAGTGCCTCTTTGAATAGGGAAGCGTGGGGAGGAGAAGCCGTTGTATCTAACATATGCAGAAGAGGAGCTATAAAGGGCCTGAATCAGTGTAAGAAAGCAAGGAGGGAAACCCCATTTCTGCAAGACCGCAAACAGATAAGGCCAAGAAACGGAGTCAAAGGCTTTTTTAATATCAAGCGATAATAACATGCTTGGTAAATTGCGCTGTCTGCAATGATGCAGCAGGTGAGAGACTCGTCTTATGTTATCTGATGCTTGTCTATTGGGAACAAAACCCACCTGATCTCTATGTATTATAGTCCCTAGCCCCGAGTTTAACCGTTGAGATAAGATTTTAGCTAATATTTTAAGGTCTGTTAATTAGAGATATTGGTCTGTAGTTGGACCATGCTAACTGATCAGAATTAGGCTTAGGTATCATAGACACAGCTGCTATCAACGATGCTTCTCCGGGTTTATTTCCGTCTCTCAAGGAATTAAAATAATTAGTAAGATGGGGTGTCAAGAGTGGGGCAGATTTTTTATAGTATAAGGCTGTAAAACCGTCCGGGCCGGGTTTTTTATTGACTTTCAATTGTTGAATAGCTAACTCTATGTCGTTGGAAGAAATAGGTTGGTTTAACAGGTCAATCAGACCTGGTCCCAGCGCCGGGAGTGGGACTGAGTCCAAAAAGGCATCCAGCTCTCTGGAATCGACGGTTGAAGTGGCGCTATATAGTTGTATTAATTTCTGCTGAAACAATTGAGTAATCTTCAATGGGTTGGACGTGATTCCTGAAGGAGTACGTAGTCTTACTGGGGGGCGGGGTTGAGGTAAACATTTTAGCCGTCGCGCTAGGTTAGAATTATTTTTATTATTGAGGGCATAAAACCGTTGTTGGGACCAGCGTAAGGCTCGGTCAGCGTTTTCAGGTAGACAGAGGTCAAGTTCAGTTCGGGCGTGGGTGAGATTTCTGTATATGTCCGGGGATGGTGAATTTTTCAATTGAGTCTCGAGCACTGATACCCTATCTTCCAATTCAGCCTCTCTCGCAAGTCTCTCTTTTTTCCTGCGGGAGGCTGCTTGAATACACAGGCCTCTCAATACTACTTTGTGCGCCTCCCACAAAGAAATCGGGGAAGAGGCTGACTGAAGATTGAGAGAAAAATATTCTTCTAGGTGGCCTTTGAATTTTAAAGCGATCTCAGGGTAGGAGAGCAGAGAATCATTCAGGGTCCAATTAAATGAATATGGTTTAGGGTGCAGCGCAGAACATATAAGCAAGATTGGGGAGTGGTCAGACCATGGGGTGGAGAGGATGGAAATGTTAGAGATGTTAGGAATGAAGGATGGATGGGCAAATATGTGATCTATTCTAGTGTGGACTAGGTGTCGCGGGGAAAAATACGTATAATCCCTTTGAGAGTGGTGCAAGTCTCTCCACAGGTCTACCCACTGGAATTGGGAAAGGAGTTTATTAAGGGAGGGCGAGTCCGTTGACGGGAGTGGCGATGGGATAGTAAGGGATTGTGCAGTAGTTGACCTATCCAAATGGGGTTTGAGTATACAGTTAGAGTCACCGCAAAGTATCGTGGCTCCTTGGGCATGCTCGGTGATTAGTTCACATAACTGAGAGAAGAAGGCGGTTTGATGGGTGTTAGGGGCATAGTACGAGACGATAGTTACCAGTTTGTCTGAAATAGTGCCTGTAACTATCAAGTAACGCCCTTCCTTATCAGCTACTAAGGATTTAAAGACGAAGGGAACGGACCTCTTAAAACAAATGGCCACACCTTTAGTTTTATTAGTGGCGGTGGCTAAATAATATAATGGGTAGGAAGCGGATAAGAACTTTGGATAAGAACTGGCCGAGAAGTGTGTCTCTTGGAGGCAGACCACGTCAGCCCTTTGAGACCTATAATAGCGAAAGGCCTTGGTACGTTTGTGTGGAGAGTTCAAACCACGTACGTTATGTGAAATGATCGTTAACGGCATAGTAAAGAGATATGAGGTTCGCCTATGTTAGCTATCACTCGTGTTTTCTGGTTGGAAGTGAGGAAGTCCTCCTGACTCAAGCGAGGTAGGTTGCATTTACTCGGGTGGAAGATGGGGGGGAAGGATTGAGTAGTCGGGACAGCACAAGTAAGGAGAGTTGGGTACAACAGGGATATAAGGGTAACAAGGGAAACCATAACATTGGCTAAACACAACGTGCTGAGCGGCAGTGTATAAGGACACTGTAGGGGCATAAGGACAGTTCAGGGACAACGCAATTTAGAGTAAACCTAATAATTAGGTGTATAAGAAGGGGGGGGGTAGGTGGGGGAAAGCTGAATATGTGAAACGCCAATAAGGCCTAGCAGTATATCAGGACTACATGTGTGTTGTCAACTATGCCAGACCTGTAGGGGTGGCTATGAAGGGAAAACCTACAGCCACAATAGCTCACCAAAACAATACATGGTGTGAAATCAGTATCGATAACCTGAAAATACAAATATAATACAAATAAAATAACGGAGCATTGCAAGAAAAATAGACCCTCTCAGGCATTCATAGCTGGTGGAATAACATTTCGGAACCGAATTCCAAGTAGGCGTCCAGTTAGAGCCTAACACCGAAGAGTCATAGAAGGAAACTGAAAAACAATCTTAAACTGTAAAGTGAAGAGACACTAAGACGCATCAATATTATTAACGCAAACTTTCTGTCTGCTATAAGACAGCCAAGAAAATAAACGGGGAAAAAAGTAATATTGATACTAGAGGGTTCCAAGGCTGCAAATGTGAATTGTCTAGGTGTGTATCCAAGCTCCATGTAAAGCTATAGTAATCGCTGGATCTCAAGGGGGGCCCGATGAGACCTGCGGTTCAGGTTGTCTGTCCCCCGACCGTGGCAATGACGATGATGGCGGTGAGGGAGGATTCATTAGCTGCAACTTGGTGAGGCAGCGGCTTGCTCCTTCTGGGGAAAGGATAGTATGAACCATCTCTCCGTGGGTAAACATCAGCTTAAAGGGGAATCCCCAGCGATACTTAATGTTTTTGGAACATAAAACTTCCAAATATGGTCTCATTGCCCATCTTTTCGCGATAGTAGTGAGGGCCAGATCCGGGAACAGTTCGGAAGAGTGCCCCTGGAAAACCAAAGAAGTGGAATTTCTTGCAGCTTGGAGAAGTTGATCTTTAGTTTTATAAAAATGTAGCTTTAAGATTATGTCTCTCGGGGGGCCATTGGGATTTTTTCTGGTTAAGGCTCTGTGAATACGGTCCATCTCAAGGCGTTCAATAGAAATGCCTGGTAGGAGTTCCTGGAACAAAGCTGTAGCCGTAGATTGAAGGTCTGTGATGGATTCTGGCAGGCCTCTAATTCTAATATTGCCTCTACGAGCTCGGTTCTCAAAGTCCTCGAGCTTATTATTGAGGGTATAAATCTCCTCATGAAGTGACTCCATATCTTTTTCATGGGTAGCAAGATTGGCGAGAGTCGAGTCCATTTTATCCTCCAGGTCTGATGTACGAGATCCCAGCTCCCTAATCTCCTTCGTTAAGTCTTTAGTCAGTTTGTCGGACATTTTGGATAGTTCCGTATGTAAAATAGACTGAAATTGAGAGAGTAGAGCATTATGATCCGGAGCTGGGGTACTCGGAGTCCTGGTGGTAGAGGCTGGGATTGTTTCGGACTCCGCTCCATCTATTATGGAGGAGTTGGAGGATTCGGACTGGGAGAGTGGCCCTGGAGACATGTTACATAGTTACATAGTTACATAGTTATTAAGGTTGAAGGAAGACTGTAAGTCCATCTAGTTCAACCCATAGCCTAACCTAACATGCCCTAACATGTTGATCCAGAGGAAGGCAAAAAAAAACCATGTGGCAAAGAGTAACTCCACCATGGGGAAAAAAATTCCTTCCCGACTCCACATACGGCAATCAGACTAGTTCCCTGGATCAACGCCTTATCAAGGAATCTAGTGTATATACCCTGTAACATTATACTTTTCCAGAAAGGTATCCAGTCCCCTCTTAAATTTAATTAATGAATCACTCATCACAACATCATACGGCAGAGAGTTCCATAGTCTCACTGCTCTTACAGTAAAGAATCCGTGTCTGTTATTATGCTTAAACCTTCTTTCCTCCAGACGTAGAGAATGCCCCCTTGTCCCTGTCTCAGGTCTATGATTAAAAAGATCATCAGAAAGGTCTTTGTACTGTCCCCTCATATATTTATACATTAAAATAAGATCACCCCTTAGTCTTCGTTTTTCCAAACTAAATAGCCCCAAGTGTAATAACCTATCTTGGTATTGCAGACCCCCCAGTCCTCTAATAACCTTGGTCGCTCTTCTCTGCACCCGCTCCAGTTCAGCTATGTCTTTCTTATACACCGGAGACCAGAACTGTGCACAGTATTCTAAGTGTGGTCGAACTAGTGACTTGTATAGAGGTAAAATTATGTTCTCCTCATGAGCATCTATGCCTCTTTTAATACATCCCATTATTTTATTTGCCTTTGTAGCAGCTGCCTGACACTGGCCACTGAATATGAGTTTGTCATCCACCCATACACCCAGGTCTTTTTCATTGACGGTTTTGCCCAGAGTTTTAGAATTAAGCACATAGTTATACATCTTATTACTTCTACCCAAGTGCATGACCTTACATTTATCCCCATTAAAGCTCATTTGCCATTTATCAGCCCAAGCTTCTAGTTTACATAAATCATCCTGTAATATAAAATTATCCTCCCCTGTATTGATTACCCTGCAGAGTTTAGTGTCATCTGCAAATATTGAAATTCTACTCTGAATGCCCCCTACAAGGTCATTAATAAATATGTTAAAAAGAAGAGGGCCCAATACTGACCCCTGTGGTACCCCACTGCTAACCGCGACCCAGTCCGAGTGTGCTCCATTAATAACCACCCTTTGTTTCCTATCCCTGAGCCAGCTCTCAACCCACTTACACATATTTTCCCCTATCCCCATTACTCTCATTTTATGTAACAACCTTTTGTGTGGCACCGTATCAAAAGCTTTGGAAAAGTCCATATACACTACGTCCACTGGGTTCCCTTGGTCCAGTCCGGAACTTACCTCTTCATAGAAGCTGATCAAATTAGTCTGACATGAACGGTCCCTAGTAAACCCGTGCTGATACTGGGTCATAAGGTTATTCCTCTTCAGATACTCCAGTATAGTATCCCTTAGAATGCCTTCCAGGATTTTACCCACAGTAGAGGTTAAGCTTACTGGCCTATAATTTCCGAGTTCAGTTTTTGCCCCTTTTTTGAATATTGGCACCACATTTGCTATACGCCAGTCCTGTGGTACAGACCCTGTCTTTAAAGAGTCTTTAAAGATTAAAAATAATGGTCTATCAATGACTGTACTTAGTTCCTGCAGTACTCGGGGGTGTATACCATCCGGGCCCGGAGATTTGTCAATTTTAGTTATTTTTAGACGCCGCTGTACTTCCTGCTGGGTTAAGCAGGTGACATTTAATGGGGAATTTTTATCACTAGTCATTTTGTCTGCCATGGGATTTTCTTTTGTAAATACTGATGAAAAAAAGTCATTTAGCATATTGGCTTTTTCGTCATCCTCATCCACCATTTCACCCAGACTATTTTTAAGGGGGCCAACACTGTCATTTTTTAGTTTCTTACTATTTATATAGTTAAAGAATATTTTGGGATTATTTTTACTCTCTCTGGCAATGAGTCTCTCTGTCTCAATCTTTACTGCCTTGATTTGCTTTTTACAGAATTTATTTAATTTTCTGTATTTATTTAATGCCTCCTCACTACCTACATCCTTTAATTCTCTAAATGCTTTCTTTTTGTCCCTTATTGCGCCCCTTACAGCTCTATTTAGCCATATTGGTTTCCTCCAATTTCTAGTATGTTTATTCCCATACGGTATATACTGTGCACAGGTCCTATCCAGGATGCTAATAAACGTCTCCCATTTTCTTTGTGTATTTTTGTGTCTCAGGATATCGTCCCAGTTAATTGCACCAAGATCCTCTCTCATCCGTTGGAAATTTGCCCTCCTGAAGTTCAGTGTCCTTGTCACCCCCCTACTACCCATCTTATTAAAGGTTACATGAAAACTTATTATTTTGTGATCACTATTCCCCAAGTGACCCCCAACCCTTATATTTGATATGCGGTCTGGCCTGTTGGTTAATATTAGGTCTAGCAGTGCCCCCCTCCTTGTTGGGTCCTGAACCAGTTGTGAAAGGTAATTGTCTCTCATAGTTGTCAAAAACCGATTACCTTTGCTGGAACTGCAGGTTTCTGTTCCCCAATCTATTTCAGGATAGTTGAAGTCCCCCATAATAATGACTTCTCCTTGAGTCGCAGCTTCATCTATTTGCTTTACGAGTATATTCTCCGTTGCTTCCATTAGTTTTGGAGATTTATAACAAACCCCTATCAGTAATTTATTATTTTTTCCCCCTCCCCTTATCTCCACCCACAGGGACTATACATTTTCATTAAATTCACCTATATTATCACGCAGGATGGGTTTTAAGGAAGATTTTACATATAGACACACCCCTCCCCCTCGCTTATCTGTATGGTCATTTCTGAACAGGCTATAGCCCTGCAAGTTAACAGCCCAGTCATGGCTCTCATCCAGCCATGTTTCAGATATCCCCACCATGTCATAATTATGTTCCAACAACATTAGTTCTAATTCGTCCATTTTGTTGGCGAGGCTTCTGGCATTAGTATACATGCACTTGATGTTCCTCTCTGTACCTCTATTCTTTCTTAAATTACTAACTGTTCTAACCCCACCCCCCATGCCACTGCCACCCCCAACTTCCTTATTTGTGCCAAGGTCTCTATCTGCACTATCTTCCCCTCCTATAAAATGAATACCCTCCCCCCAATCCCTAGTTTAAACACTCCTCCAACCTTCTAACCATTTTCTCCCCCAGCACAGCTGCACCTTCCCCAATTGAGGTGCAGCCCGTCCCTAGCGTAGAGCCTGTAGCCAACTGAGAAGTCGGCCCAGTTCTGCAGGAACCCAAACCCCTCCTTCCTACACCAATTCTTGAGCCACTTATTAACCTCCCTAATCTCCCGTTGCCTCTCTGGCGTGGCACGTGGTACAGGCAGTATTTCGGAAAATACCACGTTGGAGGTCCTTGCTTTCAGCTTGCAGCCTAATTCCCTGAAATCATCTTTAAGGACCTTCCACCTACCTCTAACTTTGTCATTTGTGCCAATGTGCACCATGACCGCTGGGTCCTCACCAGCCCCTCCCAGTAATCTGTCCACCCGATCAGCGATGTGTCGGACTCGAGCGCCAGGTAGGCAGCACACCGTCCGACGATCCCTGTCTTTGTGACAGATTGCCCTATCTGTTCCCCTAATAATTGAGTCCCCCACTACCAGCACCTGTCTGGCCTGCCCTGCTCTCCTATGTCCCTCCTTACTGGAGCAGTCACTCCTCCGGCTTTCAGTTATGTTATCTTCTAAATCAGTCAGCACCTGGAATCTGTTGCTAGCGTGCCTAGGATTATTTCTGCGCTGCTTAGTCATGGGAGCGGTAGGATTAGATAGAGGGCAACGGTGTTATACGATCAGCTTGAAGAAATAGAGTCAAGGGGGATGCATACTGAGCGCTGTCCCTTACTGGGATTAGGGGGTGCTGAGTTCAAACCATTAGAGCAGCCTCAAAGAGTCCTAAAATTAGGACACCACAGTCCAGGCCACCTGATAATAAAGCGTCAATAATGTCTTGATAGCTGTCAGGTCTAGGGTTGTTAGGCCCTTGGAAGTGTTATATGGGCAGAGGCTTTCAACTGTTCTGGCCAGAGTCCACCGCACAGGGCCCTACGATGGGACAGTCCATTAGTCAAGGCCCCTCAAAGTCGTCCTGGAGGAGCTTAACCCCTCTCTGCCTTGTAGATGGACCGGCAGGGGAAGGGTGCTGGTAATGCAGCCGAGCTGAGCTGAACACTGGGGACGGAAGCAGGGGAGCCCGCAGGCCGGCTGTGCCGTACTCACCAGGGACGGGGCGTCGGCTGACCGTCTAGTGGCCGTCCCAGTCCAAGCCCGTGGTCCGCAGCTGCCGGTGTGTCTTCTCCACGGAGCGTCGCTGTGTGCGCGGCCTCCGGATTAACCCTCCGCTGTTGCCAGCGAGCGCAGGCCGGTGCGGTAGTGTCCAGGTGGCGGGGATTCGGCGGTGACAGCTCCCTCAGTTGTTGTTTAATAAAAGAGGAGAGTGTCCCCTATCTAACTAATTCCAGTTCCTTCCCAGGCAGCTCTAGGTACCGGGCCCCACAGCACTTAGCTCTGGCGCTGTAACCTCTCTCTCCAAAGAGAATCAGACGCGTTCCTTGTTTATGGGGGACCTACTTGTTAGGAAGACACCGGATCCTCACAGCACAGTTCTTCTTACCGCAAGTGATGTGGCGCCAGGTCCGGAGGAGCAGCTGCTGCAATCGGCGCTCCTCTACTCCGGTCTGCTAGGTGAGCTTCACACCGCTGTCGGTCTCCCGCTGATGATCGCGGTGAAGATCCTGGCGGTCAGCGACGCGTCGGGAATGTAGATGCCGCTTTAGGGAGGCATCTCCGGGGTGTTCGGCCAGCAGGTGCTAGGTGGATTCTTCCACACTCAGGCGCCGCTCCGCACCGTGCAAGCTGAGGCCACGGCTCTGCTGTAGGTAAGTGGAGGGGGGAATTGGGCGGGAAACGTCCCTGATGAATCTGCGGTCCACTCGCCTTTCGCAGGCCTCTTCACCGGCAGCCGATCTCCCCCAATGAAAATGGCCGGATTTCCAGCAGTAAGGTGTGAGTCTCTCCGCAGTTCTCCTCAACCCGATCTCCCCTTTGTAGAAGGGAGAGATGCGACAGGTCTGTGGACAATTGGCGGGCTGTATTTTCTTCAGTCAGGCCTCAGGCCTGCCTGCAGGCCTCAGAATTCCTATGTGTCTGGAACGCAGATATGCGACCAAAATGAACAACAAATGTCTCTAGAGTTCAGAGGCAGATATATGGTGCCTTCCAGTTGTGTGGATGGGTCTGCAAAACCCTCGGATTAGTCAGATTATAATTTCCAACAGAGGAGCTCATGGAGAGTGTGTCCTGCTCCTTCAGTTGCTAGCCACGCCCCCCTGAAGTACATTTTTTGTGAAAAAAAGTTAAATGTTCATTTTTATTTAAACATTCCAAAAATTCCTGTGAAATACCTGAAGGGTTAATAAACTTCTTGAAAGTGGTTTTGAGCACCTTGAGGGGTGCAGTTTTTAGAATGGTGTCACACTTGGTTATTTTCTATCATATAGACCCCTCAAAATGACTTCAAATGAGATGTGGTCCCTAAAAAAAAATGGTGTTGTAAAAATTAGAAATTGCTGGTCAACTTTTAACCCTTATAACTCCCTAACAAAAAAAAATGTTGGTTCCAAAGTTGTGCTGATGTAAAGTAGACATGTGGGAAATGTTACTTATTAAGTATTTTGTGTGACATATCTCTGTGATTTAATTGCATAAAAATTGAAAGTTGGAAAACTGCGAAATTTTCAAAATTTTCGCCAAATTTCCGTTTTTTTCACAAATAAACACAGGTAATGTCAAAGAAATTTTACCACTATCATGAATATATATGTCACGAGAAAACAGTGTCAGAATCACCGGGATCCGTTGAAGCGTTCCAGAGTTATAACCTCATAAAGGGACAGTGGTCAGAATTGTAAAAATTGGCCCGGTCATTAACGTGCAAACCACCCTTGGGGGTAAAGGGGTTATAGGGAGGGTTGCTCTAGGAGGGATAGTATAGTATGAGAGACATATAGGAAGGGTTTATGGGCTTCCACTCCTTTCATAGGTCTACTGCTGAGGCAAGCTAAAACCAAAAGTCCTTTTCAAGACTACATATTTTAATATCAAATAATACTGTAAATTTTGCAGGTATTTATTATCTAACGAGTCACTTTAAAATGTGCAAGGCGTGAGGTAAGGCAAGGGGAAATGGCTGTAGGCCGTGCCTGCAGGCCAGGATAAACTGTGCTTGCTGCGGGAGAGCACTCTTTTTAAAACTGTCAAAAAATTATTCTAAGGCCCTCCTCTACATCTTTTCCAGGGTATATTGCAGTCCCTCCCTCTATTTTTTGGCAGCCCTTGTACATAGTTCATAGGCTTTTGCCTACGAGTCCCACTGTTTTGAAAATTCTTTCTTTCATTCAAGTTAAGTTCTTGCTTTTTCCCATCTTGTTCTATTTCTCATTGTCTCAGGTCAGTATCATCTAATGGAAATGAGTATTCCTTCTGGTCACAAATCTCTTCCACAGTCATGACAGCTGGTTTCCATGAATTCTTGGACAAATGTAGGCTGTTTGTGGTCATCTGTAGACAGATATTCACAATGCAGCAAACTGTAATGTGGCCCAATGAGGTAGTCATGGGAGAGGGCTCCATCACAATCTTTATAAAATTGTCAAAAAAAAATATCCCGACGTCATCCTCTAAGTGTCTTTGTAAGGGATCTCACAGGGGAAGGGGCGGGTCAACTTCGCTCACCTCGGGGGAGGGGAGAGAAGGACCCAGCAGGGATCTGCTCTCTGGCGCCACCACCTGCCTCAGGTCAGTCAGGGAACTGCACCGAAAGCAAATAGTCGCTGAGAAGGCTTCCATTATAGATACGAGTTAGTGAGGCGCTCCCAGTGAGGGGGGAAATATATCACCAGTCCAGGCTGGGGATATATATCTAAACCTCCAGGACGTCGTTGCCAGAGTTTGTCACTAAAACAGTACAACAGTATGGTATTCTGCCACCAGTTCTTCATTTGAAATCAGCCCCATCCGACAGCAGGCTTATATCGGGTCAGGAACCAACTATGGGGTAGCGTATAATATAACCAACTGAGCATGAGGACGCGGGGATTCGAGGACAGAGATAAAAGAGCAGCCCAAGATAAATTTTATATTTAATCGCTGAGGAGCACAAGAAACTACAGTTATATATACAAGAGCAAATTTATACAGTGAGGAGTGTAGTACAAAGATAGGGTATACTGTAGATAGGTTGCAATTACCGTCTTATGTAGCATGTGACCACAGGAAGGCGCTGATGGATCACAGGTCCAAATCTTAGTAACAGGCTTTCCGGGCTACGTCAGCTAATGTATCCTCCGGCCATCAGAAAAACTAAGTCCAAAATGAGGGGCTGCCTTATATCTCCTGCTACCTCACACATCTGCTCCCACCCCTGGGTGGTGCAGCCTCTCTCCTCCCATCTCTGAGAACATGATTTTCTGTCCAGAACCGTGGCTGGCCCATAACTTTGCGGCCAAAGCTCTTTATGACTTGGTTGTACCACCACTAGATTCCGCTGGATGTTATCTGTGCATAGACTAAATTTGCCTACCATATGTAATTCCTGTTAGCTATGCTTTATAACTCCATAATCCAGAGTGCTACATGTGGCTAAATAATATGGGCGCGTGGGGAAAGGAATGCTGGTTTGGATTATGTGCTTGGATAGTCTCAGAGATATTGCATTCTGCTATTATAAATCATTTTGCAGATTCAATACCTCAGAGCTTGCTGCGACTTGTTATATCATGTGCTTAGTCACACAAAGGGGCCAGCTGGCTTGCAGCTGCAGAAGATTTCACACCATTGTGTCAAGAGCTTCAAAGAGCTGGAGATAATTAACCCCTTCACCCCCAAGGGTGGTTTGCACGTTAATGACCGGGCCAATTTTTACAATTCTGACCACTGTCCCTTTATGAGGCTATAACTCTGGAACGCTTTGACGGATCTTGGCGATTCTGACATTGTTTTCTCGTGACATATTGTACTTCATGTTAGTGGTAAAATTTATTCGATATAACTTGCGTTTATTTGTGAAAAAAATGGAAATTTGGCGAAAATTTTGAAAATTTTGCAATTTTCCAACTTTGAATTTTTATGCCCTTAAATCACAGACATATGTCACGCAAAATACTTAATAAGTAACATTTCCCACATGTCTACTTTACATCAGTACAATTTTGGAACCAAAATTTTTTTTTGTGACGGAGTTATAAGGGTTAAAAGTTGACCAGCAATTTCTCATTTTTACAACACCATTTTTTTTTAGGGACCACATCTCATTTGAAGTCATTTTGAGGGGTCTATATGATAGAAAATACCCAAGTGTGACACCATTCTAAAAACTGCACCCCTCAAGGTGCTCAAAACCACATTCAAGAAGTTTATTAACCCTTCAGGTGTTTCACAGGAATTTTTGGAATGTTTAAATAAAAATGAACATTTAACTTTTTTTCACACAAAATTTATTTCAGCTCCAATTTGTTTTATTTTACCAAGGGTAACAGGAGAAAATGGACCCCCAAAGTTGTTGTACAATTTGTCCTGAGTACGCTGATACCCCATATGTGGGGGTAAACCACTGTTTGGGCGTATGGCAGAGCTCGGAAGGAAAGGAGCGCCATTTGACTTTTCAATGCAAAATTGACTGGAATTGAGATGGGACGCCATGTTGCGTTTGGAGAGCCCCTGATGTGCCTAAACACTGAAACCCCCTACAAGTGACACCATTTTGGAAAGTAGACCCCCTAAGGAACTTATCTTGATGTGTGGTGAGCACTTTGACCCACCAAGTGCTTCACAGAAGTTTATAATGCAGAGCCGTAAAAATAAAAAATCATATTGTTTCACAAAAATGATCTTTTCGCCCCCAATTTTTTATTTTCCCAAGGGTAAGAGAAGAAATTGGACCCCAAAAAATGTTGTGCAATTTGTCCTGAGTACGATGATACCCCATATGTGGGTGTAAACCATTGTTTGGGCGCATGGCAGAGCTTGGAAGGGAAGGAGCGCCATTTGACTTTTCAATGCAAAATTGACTGGAATTGAGATGGGACGCCATGTTGCGTTTGGAGAGCCCCTGATGTGCCTAAACATTGAAACTCCCTACAAGTGACACCATTTTGGAAAGTAGACCCCCTAAGGAACTTATCTAGATGTGTGGTGAGCACTTTGACCCACCAAGTGCTTCACAGAAGTTTATAATGCAGAGCCGTAAAAATAAAAAATCATATTTTTTCACAAAAATGATCTTTTCGCCCCCAATTTTTTATTTTCCCAAGGGTAAGAGAAGAAATTGGACCCCAAAAAATGTTGTGCAATTTGTCCTGAGTACGATGATACCCCATATGTGGGTGTAAACCATTGTTTGGGCGCATGGCAGAGCTTGGAAGGGAAGGAGCGCCATTTGACTTTTCAATGCAAAATTGACTGGAATTGAGATGGGACGCCATGTTGCGTTTGGAGAGCCCCTGATGTGCCTAAACATTGAAACTCCCTACAAGTGACACCATTTTGGAAAGTAGACCCCCTAAGGAACTTATCTAGATGTGTGGTGAGCACTTTGACCCACCAAGTGCTTCACAGAAGTTTATAATGCAGAGCCGTAAAAATAAAAAATCATATTTTTTCACAAAAATGATCTTTTCGCCCCCAATTTTTTATTTTCCCAAGGGTAAGAGAAGAAATTGGACCCCAAAAAATGTTGTGCAATTTGTCCTGAGTACGATGATACCCCATATGTGGGTGTAAACCATTGTTTGGGCGCATGGCAGAGCTTGGAAGGGAAGGAGCGCCATTTGACTTTTCAATGCAAAATTGACTGGAATTGAGATGGGACGCCATGTTGCGTTTGGAGAGCCCCTGATGTGCCTAAACATTGAAACTCCCTACAAGTGACACCATTTTGGAAAGTAGACCCCCTAAGGAACTTATCTAGATGTGTGGTGAGCACTTTGACCCACCAAGTGCTTCACAGAAGTTTATAATGCAGAGCCGTAAAAATAAAAAATCATATTTTTTCACAAAAATGATCTTTTCGCCCCCAATTTTTTATTTTCCCAAGGGTAAGAGAAGAAATTGGACCCCAAAAAATGTTGGCCAATTTGTCCTGAGTACGCTGATACCCCATATGTGGGTGTAAACCATTGTTTGGGCGCATGGCAGAGCTTGGAAGGGAAGGAGCGCCATTTGACTTTTCAATGCAAAATTGACTGGAATTGAGATGGGACGCCATGTTGCGTTTGGAGAGCCCCTGATGTGCCTAAACATTGAAACTCCCTACAAGTGACACCATTTTGGAAAGTAGACCCCCTAAGGATCTTATCTAGATGTGTTTTGAGAGCTTTGAACCCCCAAGTGTTTCACTACAGATTATAACGCAGAGCCGTGAAAATAATTTTTATTTTTTTTCTCAAAAATGATTTTTTTAGCACCCAGCTTTGTATTTTTACAAGGGTAACAGAATAAATTGGACCCCAAAATTTGTTTTCCAATTTGTCCTGAGTACGCTGATACCCCATATGTGGGGGGGAACCACTGTTTGGGCGCATGACAGAGCTCGGAAGGGAAGGAGCGCCATTTGGAATGCAGACTTAAATGGATTGGTCAGCAGCCGTCACGTTGCATTTGCAGAGCCCCTGATGTACCCAAACAGTACAAACCCCCCACAAGTGACCCCATATTGGAAACTAGACCTCCCAAGGAACTTATCTAGATGTGTTTTGAGAACTTTGAACCCCCAAGTGTTTCACTAAAGTTTATAGCGCAAAGCCGTGAAAATAAAAATTCTTTTTTTTTTTCACAAAAATGATTTTTTAGCCCCCAGTTTTGTATTTTTACAAGGGTAACAGGATAAATTAGACCCCAAAAGTTGTTGTCCAATTTGTCCTGAGTACGCTGATACCCCATATGTGGGGGGGAACCACTGTTTGGGTGCATGACAGAGCTCGGAAGGGAAGGAGCGCCATTTGGAATGCAGCCTTAAATGGATTGGTCTGCAGGCGTCACGTTGCATTTGCAGAGCCCCTGATGTACCCAAACAGTACAAACCCCCCACAAGTGACCCCATATTGGAAACTAGACCTCCCAAGGAACTTATCTAGATGTGTTGTGAGAACTTTGAACCCCCAAGTGTTTCACTACAGTTTATAACGCAGAGCCGTGAAAATAAAACATCTTTTTTTTCCCACAAAAATGATTTTTAGCCCCCCAAATTTTTATTTTCCTAAGGATAACAAGAGAACTTGGACCCCAGAAGTTGTTGTTCAATTTGTCCCGAGTACGCTGATAACACATATGTTGGGGTAAACCCCTTTTTGGGTGCACGGGAGAGCTCGGAAGGGAAGGAGCACTGTTTTACTTTTTCAACGCAGAATTGGCTGGAATTGAGATTGGACGCCATGTCGCGCTTGGAGAGCCCCTGATGTGCCTGGACAGTGGAAACTCCCCAATTCTACCTGAAACCCTAACCCAAACACACCCCTAACCCTAATCCCAACGGTAACCCTAACCACACCCCTAGCCCTGACACACCCATAATTCTAATCCCAACCCTAATCCAAACGTAAATGTAATCCAAACCCTAACCCTAACTTTACCTCCAACCCTAGCCCTAACCCTAACCCTACCCCTCACCCTAACCCTAAACGTGACTGAAATACGTGTCACTAAAATACGTGTCACTAAAATACGTGGCACTGAAATACGTGGCACTGAAATACGTGGCACTGAAACACGTGGCACTGAAACACGTGGCACTGAAACACGTGGCACTGAAACACGTGGCACTGAAACACGTGGCACTGAAATACGTGGCCCTAAAATACGTGGCACTGAAATACGTGGCACTGAAATATGTGGCACTGAAATACGTGGCACTGAAATACGTGGCACTGAAACACGTGGCACTGAAATACGTGATACGTGGCACTGAAATATGTGGCACTGAAATACGTGGCACTTAAATACGTGGCACTGAAATATGTGATACGTGGCACTGAAATACGTGGCACTGAAATACGTGGCACTGAAATACGTGGCACTGAAATACGTGGCACTGAAATACGTGGCACTGAAATATGTGATACGTGGCACTTAAATACGTGGCACTGAAACACGTGGCACTGAAACACGTGGCACTGAAATACGTGGCACTGAAATACGTGGCACTGAAATACGTGGCACTGAAATACGTGGCACTGAAATACGTGGCACTGAAATACGTGGTACTAAAATATGTGGCACTGAAATACGTGATACGTGGCACTGAAATACGTGGCACTCAAACACGTGGCACTGAAATACGTGGCACAGAAATACGTGGCACTGAAATATGTGGCACTGAAATACGTGGTACTAAAATATGTGGCACTGAAATACGTGATACGTGGCACTGAAATACGTGGCACTGAAACACGTGGCACTGAAATACGTGGCACTGAAATACGTGGCACTGAAATACGTGGCACTGAAATACGTGGCACTGAAATACGTGGCACTGAAATACGTGGCACTATGACTGTCAGAAAATGTTCATTAAACGGTTAGGGGTGAGGTTAGGGGTAGAGTTAGGGTTAGGGTTTGGATCCCTTTATCACCTTGATGGTGGTGGGTGGCTTTTCAGTGTGTTTTCTGTTTTTTTTCGATAAAAATGCATGCGTTTTTAACGCAAACAAACGCATGTGCTTAAAAACGCAAGAAAATACTGCAGGTTGTATTTCTGAAAATGAACGCATGCAGAAAAAAACCGCATGCGTTTGAAAACGCGACCAAACGCGTACAAAAAAACCGCATGCGTTTTCAATGTCAAATATAGGGAAAAAACGCATGCGGTTTTTTGTGCAAAAAACGCTGCAGACAAAAACGCAAGTGTGAAACCAGCGACGCTTTTTATAGCAAAAAAGTTTTTGCGTCTCCACATTTTGAGACCTATAATTTTTCCACATTTTGCTCCACAGAGTCATGTGAGGTCTTGTTTTTTGCGGGACGAGTTGACGTTTTTATTGGTAACATTTTCGGACACGTGACCATTTTTGATCGCTTTTTATTCCGATTTTTGTGAGGCAGAATGACCAAAAACCTGCTATTCATGAATTTCTTTTGGGAGAGGCGTTTATACCGTTCCGCGTTTGGTAAAATTGATAAAGCAGTTTTATTCGTCGGGTCAGTACGATTACAGCGATATCTCATGTATATCATTTTTTTATGTTTTGGCGCTTTTATACGATAAAAACTAAAATATAGAAAAAATAATTATTTTGGTATCGCTTTATTCTCAGGACTATAACTTTTTTATTTTTTTGCTGATGATGCTGTATGGCGGCTTTTTTTTTGCGGGACAAGATGACGTTTTCAGCGGTACCATGGATATTTATATCAGTCTTTTTGATCGTGTGTTATTCCACTTTTTGTTCGGCGGTATGGTAATAAAGCGTTGTTTTTTGCCTCGTTTTTTTTTTTTTTTTCTTACGGTGTTTACTGAAGGGGTTAACTAGTGTGGCAGTTTTATAGGTTGGGTCGTTACGGACGCGGCGATACTAAATATGTGTACTTTTATTGTTTTGTTTTTTTTATTTAGATAAAGAAATGTATTTATGGGAATAATATATTTTTTTTATTATTATTTATTTAGGAATTTTTTTTTTATTTTTTTTTACACATGTGGAAAAATTTTTTTTTTACTTTTTTACTTTGTCCCAGGGGGGGACATCACAGATCATTGATCTGGCAGTGTGCACAGCACTCTGCCAGATCGACGATCTGCTGTGCAGGGCTGCAGGCTTTCCAAGTGTCTGCTCTGAGCAGACACTCGGTAAGCCACCTCCCTCCCTGCAGGACCCGGATGCCGCGGCCATCTTGGATCCGGGACCTGCGGCGAGGAGGGAGGTAGGAGACCCTCAGAGCAACGCGATCACATCGCGTTGCTCCGGGGGTCTCAGGGAAGCCCGCAGGGAGCCCCCTCCCTGCGCGATGCTTCCCTATACCGCCGGTACACTGCGATCATGTTTGATCGCGGTGTGCCGGGGGTTAATGTGCCGGGGGCGGTCCGTGACCGCTCCTGGCACATAGTGCCGGATGTCAGCTGCGATATGCAGCTGACACCCGGCCGCGATCGGCCGCGCTCCCCCCGTGAGCGCCGCTGATCGATGATGACGTACTATCCCGTCGGCGGTCATACGGGCCCACCCCACCTCGACGGGATAGTACGTCAAATGTCGGGAAGGGGTTAAAGGTAAACAATGATCCTGGGGAATGAATGCCAAGGGTGGGGGCACATTTCAGGAGTGGAGAGATATTTACTTTGTCCCTCACAGTCTTCCATAGTGTATTGCAGTCCCTCTATGGAGACATTGGGGTCAGCGTGTACTCTAGTCCGCTAGCCGAAATCGCATGGACCAGAGCTCATCCCACTGAATGACCTCTCTCTTTTTACCGTGTGCATAACACTACTCAGACAACACAGGATGAGGATAAAACAATGTGGCAATTCTTTATTGAACCACAAAACAGGCAAATAACACATAGATAAGTGTTATGAATATTCGCGCTGATACACCTAGGTAAAATTGAAAAATGACTGGTTAACAGTGTGAGCTAGCTTTGGGCCTTGTAGAGCCAGCTTTGGGCCTTGTACCTGTTCACACCAGTCAGTACAAAGAGGACCCATAAGATAGTATAACATATAGAATGATCTGTGGGCAGTGTGGATAAAGGGGAGAAGTGAACAGGATTAATATACTGTAGACCTTGTGCCTATTCACACTAGTTTAATTGTGAAAGATGCCCAGTTAGTTGTTCATGCATATAAATACTGGTAGGTACTGTTAGATAAAAGGGCTGTATTCATTAACCCCTATTTCCACAAGAAAAAGTTATGCAATTATACGCAATAAAGAACAATACATATTCATTATGATAATAACAAAAGAGAAACCTCACTAAACGCACAAAAAAATCAATAATCTATAAAAATTGACAGAGATAGAGGCGTTCAAAAATAGGACAAAATTAGTAGTTCTACGTCTATAAGCATGAGAACATATACACAATAAGACGTATATATAGAACAAAGTATAAAGTTTATTAAACAGAAAAGAGACAATACACCAAGATAAAAATAGCCACTGGTGTCTGGAAAAATCAGACTAGATCTGAGTGGCACCACATTGGGTAGGGGGCAAAAATACAAAAACGAGTAAATGGCATAAGGTAACAATGTTATACTAGGTAAAAACACCCACATGTCCAAAAAAGACAGTCTGAAATAATACATTTAACAAAAAAATTTTTTCACCATAGCTGCATCTATATATTAGAAAAAGGTCACAGTATAAAGAGATTAATGATGACAAGACCGCCACATACTGCCAATAAATATCAAGGATACTACATAATGATGACAAAAATGCCTTACCAATACCCAAATAATGGTGCCACTTCCCCTACGCGCGTTTCGGCGGCGTGCCTTTGTCACTCCCCCTGACGAAGGCACGCCGCCGAAACGCGCGTAGGGGAAGTGGCACCATTATTTGGGTATTGGTAAGGCATTTTTGTCATTATTATGTAGTATCCTTGATATTTATTGGCAGTGTGTGGCGGTCTTGTCATCATTAGTCTCTTTATACTGTGACCTTTTTCTAATATATAGATGCAGCTATGGTGAAAAAAATTTTTGTTAAATGTATTATTTCAGACTGTCTTTTTTGGATATATGGGTGTTTTTACCTAGTATAACATTGTTACCTTATGCCATTTACTCGTTTTTGTATTTTTGCCCCCTACCCAATGTGGTGCCACTCAGATCTAGTCTGATTTTTTCCAGACACCAGTGGCTATTTTTATCTTGGTGTATTGTCTCTTTTCTGTTTAATAAAATTTATATTTTGTTCTATATACGTCTTATTGTGTATATGTTCTCATATTCATTATGATGCACGGGGTCTATTAAAGGTAGATGTTTCAAGTCACCATATCCAGTGCCAGACCCCCATGTTTTACAACTAAATGTTTAGAGAAAGGGTCGCCTGTTTTCCGAAACACATTGGTTTGAATGGTCATTACTACGTTCCGTACCTATTTAAAGTCACGCGGACATCACATGGTCTAACACATGACACAGGCCCTGCTCCAGCCGCAGCAATTGCCTTACCGGCACGTGGAGTACACAGGAACTGAGACGCGTCATCGGAACCTGCACTAGCCACAATGATAGCAGTATCGAGGCGCAGCACCGAGTCATTGTGACGGGACCACCACTGATCTTAGAAGATACTGAACAGAGATTTGCTGGCACTGGCTGGGGCTGCTCTCCGCTATTTCTCTTGTTCAATTGCCTGGCAGGCAACAATTTAAGGAAGACATTTGATCCTTCAGTGCTGAGACTGAGCCATATTCTATATGGTAGCAGTCAGACTAACACTGCTTTTACCGTACCAACATCTACCTATAATACACTCTGTGCAGCATAAGGTAAATGCATTGTTCTTTATTGTGAAATTCAAAAAAATATGGAGTCAAAACTACTGTCTACAAAATAAAAAAAGCATTTATTAAATAGCAATGTCACATAATAAAGTAAAAGTTACAAAAGTACAATTAGATACATATAACCATCACATGGGTATCAAAAGAAGGACACAGGTAAAGAGTCCAGAAAACCACACTGATAAAGTAGAGTCCGACCAGAGGATTCAAGTTCTTAAGGCTAGTAAGCCTTATAATGAAGTATATGTAGGTCTTAAAAAAACACTAGTCAGATAAATGAGCCCAAGATTGATCCTCATCCATAATGGTCACAGTCTGGAAGCGGACTGCCAGCCCCTCTTCCACACTGCGACCAATATGGGTCAGGATCAATCTTGGGCTAATTGATCTGAATAGAGGTTTTTAAGACATACATGTACTTCATTATACGGCTTATTAGCCTTAAGAACTTGAATCCTCTGGTCGGACTTTACTTTATCGGTGTTATTTATTTAATAAATGCTCTTTTTGTATTTTGTAGACAGTAGTTGTTCGAATTTTGCATGTAATCAGGAGTACCTGTCAATATTTCTAGATTTTGTATGACACTTATTGCTTTGATCTATATATTTACATTGTTCTTTATTGTGTATAATTGCATAACCTTTTCTTGTGGAAATAGGGGTTAATGAATACAGCCCTTTTATCTAACAGTACCTACCAGCATTTATATGCACAACTAACTTTTACAATTAAACTAGTGTGAATAGGCACAAGGTCTACAGTATTTTAATCCTTGTTCCTACCCCCCTTTATCCACACTGCCCACAGATCATTCTATATGTTATACTATCTTATGGGTCCTCTTTGTACTGACTGGTGTGAACAGGTACAAGGCCCAAAGCTAGCTCACACTGTTCACCAGTCAATTTTCAATTTTACCAAGGTGTATCAGCGCGAATATTCATAATACTTTAGTTTTCCGTTAATTGTCTTATTCGCTGCAGATAAAACCTTAACACTTGCGCCACTATTTTCATTTTATACTTCTAAAAAACACATAGAACAGTACCAGCAAAATACCCAAGATGGTGCAAATTACAGTCTCACACACTGACTCCCTGGGATAAGAGCAGCTGTGGCTTCAGAGCTTCCAGTGCCAACTACCTCGACCTCTCCCTCAGACAAAGAGGAGGTAACGACAAGCTGAGGAAGCTGACAGTCCATTGAGGTACAAGGCCAGGTGCCGGGAAGGTCACAACCTGGCTTCTCTGAACATCTCCATGGAGCCAGTTGACCGGTGAGTCCCATTCTTGGCTTTCACAAATGTATCCACGGGCCTCCGGTGACCGTTGGGTCCAAATCCTGACTACCCCAAATGCATTCACGGGTTCAGTGATTGTCAATGACGCAGATGTATTTTCTTTCAGCCGAGGCCTGGCTGGCATCCTGTAGAATATCAGATCTGTGTCACTCGTGATAGAGCCAAGATCTGGCAGCTATCCTGTAAAGTGTTCCTAGCTGTGGTTATGTAAAGAGTCTCTAGTTCTTTGGATCTCTTGGCTGTCTGGATGTATATTATTATAGGCATATCCCACTAATATAGCTCACAACTGTTGTCTTTCAAGCCAGCATCCAGAGGTCAAGAGGAAGACGTGATGAGGTTAACTCGTATCGTTTGACCATTTAATCTATTTGCATAGTTCTTATTCTTTTGTTTTGTAAGTCAACAAGCCACAAGACCCACACAATGGTCATTCAATAAATAAAGCAAACATCCATTGTTCAATGATCCTGCATCAGTGTCTTGCAAAGAAAGCAGACAATAAGTTGTAGATACTGATGTAAGAGGCAAACATTAGCCATTTAAAATGATAAAAAATCAACGTTTAAGACTCATGACAACAGCGTATGGTTTTTGACCAACTGAAGAACAATTGCAAAAATTCTAAAGTCGTAATATAAATAACAGTCTATTCCTCCTGGCTTACTGAAAATAGACATCTGGTTAATTAAAATAAAATGTGTCATCATACCCTCATTTAAATTTTTGCTAGACCTTGCACTTAGTGCATAGACTTTTGTTGTGAACTATATTTCTGGGCTCCCTCTTGTGGTCACTAGCGGTATGGCATTAGTATTGTTTTTCCCCAGGCTGGCACTCACCTGGTTCGTTAGGCTATGGGTGTTCCTATTTAGTCTTCCTGGAAACTCAGTCTTGTGCCTGGTATCGATGTAATCAGTCCATCTCTGTTTTCTCCTGACTCCTGGCCATCTGATTTTTGCAAGATAAGCTAAGTTCTGCTTTCTTATTTTTGTTTATTTGCATTGTTCTTATTTTTGTCCAGCTTGTTTAAAATGTGATTCCTCATTTTGCTGGAAGCTCTAGGGGGCTGATATTCTCCCCCCACACCGTTAGTCGGTGCGGGGGTTCTTGGATATTCAGCGTGGATGTTTTTGCAGGGTTTTTGCTGACCGCATAAGTCCACTTTCTATTTTCTGCTATTAATATTAGTGGGCCTCTCTTTGCTGAATCTAGTTCATTTCTACGTTTGTCTTTTCTTCTTACCTCACCGTTATTATTTGTTGGGGACTTGTATTCACTTTGGGGTACTTTTCTCTTGAGGCAAGTGAGGTCTGATTTTCTCTGAAAGGGTTAGTTAGTTCTCCGGCTGGCGCGAGACGTCTAGAATCAACGTAGGTACGTTCCCCGGCTACTTCTAGTTGTGTGCTAGGATCAGGTATGCGGTCAGCCAAGTTACCACCTCGTTATGAGCTGGTTTTTGTGTTTGCAGACTTAGCTGGAACTCCTGAGATCCTCTACCTTTAGGATCATAACAGTATTCCAGGCCAAAAAGCGAATATTTAATGCATTGCAGAAGCGGGATTAAAAGAAAAGAAGTTCTGAGTTTTTTTTCTTCTTCCCCTTTTTCTCTGAGTGGCTTGAAGCTCTGCTGCAGACATGAATGTTCAGACTCTGATTACTAGTGTGGATCAGCTTGCTGCACGAGTGCAGGGCATTCAGGATGTTGTTACTAGTAGTCCTATGTCAGAGCCTAAGATACCTATCCCTGAGCTGTTCTCTGGAGATCGATCTAAAAAATTGAATTTTAGGAATAATTGTAAATTGTTTCTATCTTTGAGATCTCGTTCGTCTGGAGACTTTGCTCAGCAAGTTAAAATTGTTATCTCCTTCTTGCGGGGCGACCCTCAGGATTGGGCTTTCTCATTGGCGCCAGGAGATCCGGCATTGGCAAATATTGATGCGTTTTTTTCTGGCGCTCGGATTGCTTTATGAGGAGCCCAATCTTGAAATTCAGGCAGAAAAAGCGTTGCTGGCTATCTCTCAGGGCCAGGATGAAGCTGAAGTGTATTGCCAAAAATTTCGGAAATGGTCCGTGCTTACTCACTCAATGGAATGAGTGTGCTCTGGCCGCAAATTTCAGAAATGGCCTTTCTGAAGCCATTAAGAATGTGATGGTGGGTTTTCCCATTCCTACAAGTCTGAGTGATTCTATGGCTCTGGCCATTCAGATTGATCGGCGTTTGCAGGAGCGCAAATCTGCTAATCCTCTGGCGGTGTTGTCTGAATGGACACCTGACTCTATGCAATGTGATAGAATTCAGACTAGAGCCAAACGGCAAAATCATAGACGTCAGAATGGGTTGTGTTTTTACTGTGGTGATTCTACACATGTTATCTCAGCATGCTCTAAACGTCTAACAAAGGTTGTTAATCCTGTCGCCATTGGTACTTTACAGCCTAAATTTATTTTGTCTGTGACTTTAATTTGCTCATTGTCTTCCTACCCTGTTATGGCATTTGTGGATTCAGGTGCTGCCCTGAGTCTTATGGACTTGTCGTTTGCCAAGCGCTGTGGTTTTGTCCTGGAGCCTTTAGAAAATCCTATTCCTCTTAGAGGAATTGATGCTACGCCATTGGCGGAGAATAAACCGCAGTATTGGACGCAAGTGACCATGTGCATGACTCCTGTACATCAGGAGGTGATTCGTTTTCTTGTTCTGCATAAAATGCATAATTTGGTCATTTTGGGTCTGCCATGGTTACAGACCCATAATCCAGTTTTGGATTGGAAGGCTATGTCTGTGTCAAGTTGGGGTTGTCAGGGAATTCATTGCAATTCCCCGTTGGTGTCTATTGCTTCTTCTACTCCTTCTGAAGTTCCTGAGTTTTTGTCGGACTATCAGGATGTATTCAGTGAGTCCAGGTCCAGTACCCTTCCTCCTCATAGGGACTGTGATTGTGCTATAGATTTGATTCCTGGTAGTAAATTTCCTAAGGGACGATTATTTAATTTATCTGTACCTGAGCATGCCGCGATGCGTTCTTACATAAAGGAGTCTTTGGAGAAGGGACATATTCGCCCATCCTCTTCCCCTCTTGGTGCGGGATTCTTTTTTGTGGCCAAGAAAGACGGGTCTTTGAGACCTTGTATAGACTATCGTCTTCTGAATAGAATCACGGTCAAATTTCAGTATCCTTTGCCACTATTGTCTGACTTGTTTGCTCGGATTAAGGGTGCCAGTTGGTTCACCAAGATAGATCTTCGCGGTGCGTACGACCTTGTGCGCATTAAGCAGGGAGATGAATGGAAAACTGCGTTTAATACGCCCGAAGGTCATTTTGAGTACTTGGTGATGCCTTTTGGGCTCTCTAATGCTCCTTCAGTATTTCAGTCCTTTATGCATGACATCTTCCGGAAGTATCTGGATAAATTTATGATTATTTATCTGGATGATATTCTGTTTTTTTCTGATGATTGGGATTCTCATGTAAAGCAGGTTAGGATGGTGTTTCAGGTTTTGCGTGATAATGCTTTGTTTGTGAAGGGCTCAAAGTGTCTCTTTGGAGTGCAGAAGGTTTCCTTTTTGGGTTTTATTTTTTCCCCTTGTACTGTGGAGATGGACCCAGTCAAGGTCCGAGCTATTCATGATTGGACTCAGCCCACGTCTGTTAAGAGTCTTCAGAAGTTCTTGGGTTTTGCTAATTTTTACCGTCGTTTTATTGCTAATTTTTCTAGCGTTGTTAAACCTTTGACGGATATGACCAAGAAAGGTTCTGATGTTGCTAATTGGTCTCCTGCGGCCGTGGAGGCTTTTCGGGAGCTGAAGCGCCGGTTTACTTCGGCGCCAGTTTTGTGCCAGCCTGATGTCTCACTTCCCTTTCAGGTTGAAGTAGATGCTTCTGAGATCGGTGCAGGGGCTGTTTTGTCGCAGAAAGGCTCTGGTTGCTCTGTGATGAGACCATGTGTTTTTTTTTCCAGGAAATTTTCGCCTGCTGAGCGGAACTATGATGTTGGTAATCGGGAGTTGTTGGCTATGAAGTGGGCATTTGAGGAGTGGCGTCATTGGCTCGAGGGAGCTAAGCATCGTGTGGTGGTCTTGACTGATCACAAAAATCTGATGTATCTCGAGTCTGCTAAGCGCCTGAATCCTAGACAGGCTCGTTGGTCGTTGTTTTTCTCCCGTTTTGACTTTGTGGTCTCGTACCTGCCTGGTTCGAAGAATGTTAAGGCTGATGCTCTTTCTAGGAGCTTTGTGCCTGACTCTCCTGGAATCTCAGAGCCAGCTGGTATTCTTAAAGAGGGAGTAATCTTGTCAGCCATTTCTCCAGATTTGCGACGTGTGCTGCAGAAATTTCAGGCTGATAGACCTGACCATTGCCCACCTGATAGACTGTTTGTTCCTGATAAATGGACCAGCAGAGTTATTTCCGAGGTTCATTCCTCGGTGTTGGCAGGGCATCCTGGGATTTTTGGTACCAGAGATTTGGTGGCTAGGTCCTTTTGGTGGCCTTCCTTGTCGCGGGATGTGCGTTCTTATGTGCAGTCCTGTGGGATTTGTGCTCGGGCTAAGCCTTGCTGTTCTCGTGCCAGCGGGTTGCTTTTGCCCTTGCCCGTCCCGAAGAGGCCTTGGACACACATTTCCATGGATTTCATTTCAGATCTTCCGGTGTCTCAAGGAATGTCTGTCATCTGGGTGGTGTGTGATCGTTTTTCCAAGATGGTCCATTTGGTGCCCTTGCCTAAGTTGCTTTCCTCTTCCGATTTGGTTCCTTTGTTCTTTCAGAATGTGGTTCGTTTGCACGGCATTCCTGAGAATATCGTGTCTGACAGAGGATCCCAGTTTGTGTCCAGATTCTGGCGATCCTTTTGTGCTAAGATGGGCATTGATTTGTCGTTTTCATCAGCCTTTCATCCTCAGACTAATGGCCAAACGGAGCGAACTAATCAAACGCTGGAGGCTCATTTGAGATGTTTTGTTTCTGCTGATCAGGATGATTGGGTGACTTTCTTGCCATTGGCTGAGTTTGCCCTTAATAATCGGGCTAGTTCTGCTACTTTGGTTTCGCCCTTTTTCTGCAACTCTGGTTTTCATCCTTGTTTTTCCTCGGGTCATGTTGAGCCTTCTGACTGTACTGGGGTGGATTCCGTGGTGGATAGGTTGCAGCGGATTTGGAACCATGTGGTGGACAACTTGAAGTTGTCACAGGAGAAGGCTCAGCGTTTTGCCAACCGCCGCCGCGGTGTGGGTCCCCGACTTCGTGTTGGGGATTTGGTTTGGTTGTCTTCTCGGTATGTCCCTCTGAAGGTTTCCTCTCCTAAGTTTAAGCCTCGCTTTATTGGTCCTTATAAAATTTTGGAAGTCCTTAACCCGGTGTCTTTTCGTTTGGATCTTCCGGTGTCATTTGCCATTCATAATGTGTTCCATAGGTCTTTGTTACGGCGGTACGTTGTGCCTATGGTACCTGCTGTTGAGCCTCCTGCTCCGGTGTTGGTTGAGGGCGAGTTGGAGTACGTGGTGGAGAAGATCTTGGATTCTCGTCTCTCTAGACGGAGGCTTCAGTATCTGGTCAAATGGAAGGGCTATGGTCAGGAGGATAATTCCTGGGTGGTCGCCTCTGATGTTCATGCGGCCGATTTGGTTCGTGCCTTTCACGCTGCTCATCCTGATCGCCCTGGTGGTCTCGGTGAGGGTTCGGTGACCCCTCCTTAAGGGGGGGGTACTGTTGTGAACTATATTTCTGGGCTCCCTCTTGTGGTCACTAGCGGTATGGCATTAGTATTGTTTTTCCCCAGGCTGGCACTCACCTGGTTCGTTAGGCTATGGGTGTTCCTATTTAGTCTTCCTGGAAACTCAGTCTTGTGCCTGGTATCGATGTAATCAGTCCATCTCTGTTTTCTCCTGACTCCTGGCCATCTGATTTTTGCAAGATAAGATAAGTTCTGCTTTCTTATTTTTGTTTATTTGCATTGTTCTTATTTTTGTCCAGCTTGTTTAAAATGTGATTCCTCATTTTGCTGGAAGCTCTAGGGGGCTGATATTCTCCCCCCACACCGTTAGTCGGTGCGGGGGTTCTTGGATATTTAGCGTGGATGTTTTTGCAGGGTTTTTGCTGACCGCATAAGTCCACTTTCTATTTTCTGCTATTAATATTAGTGGGCCTCTCTTTGCTGAATCTAGTTCATTTCTATGTTTGTCTTTTCTTCTTACCTCACCGTTATTATTTGTTGGGGGCTTGTATTCACTTTGGGGTACTTTTCTCTTGAGGCACGTGAGGTCTGATTTTCTCTGAAAGGGTTAGTTAGTTCTCCGGCTGGCGCGAGACGTCTAGAATCAACATAGGTACGTTCCCCGGCTACTTCTAGTTGTGTGCTAGGATCAGGTATGCGGTCAGCCAAGTTACCACCTCGTTATGAGCTGGTTTTTGTGTTTGCAGACTTAGCTGGAACTCCTGAGATCCTCTACCACTAGGATCATAACAGACTTTATGAGTCTAGAAGTCCCACTTCCTAACAATTTTAAAAGAATGTTTATGAGACCCTCCTTGATGTCTAATACAGGGAGTATCAGAGTCCTTCTTCCTACTAATTTTTGGAAGTTCTTGCATTGTCCGCATAGGATTTGTGATTTTCAGAGTCCCTTCATAAATTAAACAGGATGTGTCCCACTATGTCACACACCACATGTCCAGATAAGGTATTAAAATGTTAAAATTACATTTACAGTGAATGCTTTTTTTACCATTGAAATCAATGAGAAAATGGAAAAATGCAGCAAAGAGGTTACGTGTAAACACAAAGTAAGGGGTGAAGGAAGCTTTTTTTTTCTCTATTTTAAATTGCCTTATATACTGTACAAGAACGAATGTTTTCATTTGGATAAAAAGTGGCGTAATACTCCAACAACATTGATCCCAAAAGAGACCTGAGAGTCAGAGATGCATCCAGCCATCTTCCCCATGCTGTTCTCATTCCAATTTAGCGCAGTTTTCCTCCATTTCAGCAATTTTCCTGCCCCCTCAGTCTTCCTGGAAAAGTCTGCTGAGCATGCGACCTGTTGACTCAAATATCGAGCACTGAAGTATTTTACCGCTGGCTCATAGCTAATAATGACTGCTATCTGTGTGGGATTTTTGATGTTTAAAAGGGTTGTCCACTACTAGGACAACCCCTTCTTATTCATCATGATTTTTTACTTATTTAACCCCTTAAGAACCAGGGTTATTTCCGTTTTTGTGTTTCCATTTTTTGCTCCCCTTCTTCACACAGCCGTAGCTTTTTTATTTTTCCGTCAGTATGACCATGTGAGGGCTTGTTTTTTGTAGGACAAATTGTACTTTTGAAAGGCATCATTGATTTTACCATACCATGTAAGGGAAAATGGGAAAAAAATCCAAATGCGGTGAAATTTTAAGAAAAGTGCAATTCCACAACAGTTTTTTTTATTTTTCTTTACCATGTTCACTAAATTCTAAAACTGACCTGACATTATGATTCTCCAGGTCATTACAAGCTCACAGACACTAAACTTTTTTATTTAAGTGGTGAAAACAAATCCAAAGTTTGTAAAAAAGAAAAAAAAAATGTTGCCATTTTCCGAGACCCATAGCGTCTCCATTTCTCGGGACCTGGGGCTGGATGAGGGCTTATTTTTTGCGCACCGGTCTGATGTTTTTATTTATACCATTTTGGTGTAGATACGATCTTTTGATTGCCAGTTAATGCATTTTTTTGCATTTGATTGCAATGTTGCAGCGACCAAAAAAACCTAATTCTGGCGTTTCAATTTTTTTTCTCGCCAGACCGTTTACTGATTGGATAACTTCTTTTTACATATTGATAGAGCGCGCGATTCTGAATGCAGTGATCCCAAATATGTGTATATTTGTTTTTTTATTTTTATTTTTTGAATGGGGCGAGAGGGGGTGATTTAAACTTTTATATTTTTGTATTTTTTAGTATTTTCAAAAACATTTTTTTTTACTATCCATCTGCTCCAATAGTCCCCATGGGAGACTAGAAGCAGCACTTGTCTGATTGCTTCTGCTACATAGAGCAGGGCTGCAGCCCTGCTCTATGCAGCAGATATGCTCACTTGCCATGAGCGCCGACCGCTGGGCGATGCTCATAGCTATACGGCTATGACAACCACAGGAGTCTCCTGCTGACCCCGGGTTGTTATGCCAACCCATTAGCGACCAGCGGTCATGTGGGAGGATTCTATCCATCATTGGACGTTAAGGGGTTAAAATAAAAATATTTATAGTTACCTCCCATGCTGGAGGGGCTTCTCCCCTGTGTGGATTCTATGATGTTTAACAAGTTGTGATTTCTTCACAAAATGTTTTCCACATTCTGAACATGAGAAAGGCTTCTCCCCTGTGTGAATTCTCTGGTGCCTAACCAAATCTGATTTCTGGTTTAAATATTTTCCACATTCTGAACAGGAAAAAGGCGTCTGCCCTGTGTGAATTCTCTGGTGCCTAACCAAATCTGATTTCTGGTTTAAATATTTTCCACATTCTGAACAGGAAAAAGGCGTCTGCCCTGTGTGAATTCTCTGGTGCCTAACCAAATCTGATTTCTGGTTAAAATATTTCCCACATTCTGAACAGGAAAAAGGCGTCTGCCCTCTGTGAATTATCTGGTGTCTGACAAAATCTGATTTCTGGTTAAAACATTTCCCACATTCTGAACAGAAAAAAGGCTCCCCTGTGTGGGTTTTCTGGTGGCTAACAAGATAGTCTTTCCTGTTAAAACATTTCCCACATTCTGAACATGAAAAAGGCTTCTCCCCTGTGTGGGTTTTCTGATGGCTAACAAGATTCGATTTCTGGTTAAAACATTTCCCACATTCTGAACAGGAAAAAGGCTTCTCTCTTGTGTGGGTTTTCTGGTGGCTAACAAGATTCGATTTATGGTGAAAACATTTCCCACATTCTGAACAGGAAAAAGGCTTCTCCCCTGTGTGGGTTTTCTGGTGGATAACAAGATTTCGTTTGTGGTTAAAACATTTCCCACATTCTGAACAGGAAAAAGGCTTCTCTCCTGTGTGAGTTTTCTGGTGGTTAACAAGACTCACTTTCCTGGTAAAACATTTCCCACATTCTGAACAGGAAAAAGGCTTCTCCCCTGTGTGAGATCTATGGTGTCTGATAAGACCCGATTTATCTAGAAAACATTTCCCACATTCTGAACAGGAAAAAGGCTTCTCCCCTGTGTGGGTTTTCTGGTGGCTAACAAGATTGTATTTCCAGGTAAAACATTTCCCACATTCTGAACAGGAAAAAGGCTTCTCCTCTGTGTGGGTTTTCTGGTGGCTAACAAGATTCGATTTCTGGTTAAAACATTTCCCACATTCTGAACAGGAAAAAGGCTTCTCTCTTGTGTGGGTTTTCTGGTGGCTAACAAGATTCGATTTCTGGTTAAAACATTTCCCACATTCTGAACAGGAAAAAGGCTTCTCCCCTGTGTGGATTTTCTGGTGGATAACAAGATTCACTTTCCTGGTAAAACATTTCCCACATTCTGAACAGGAAAAAGGGTTCTCCCCTGTGTGGGTTTTCTGGTGTTTAACAAGATTCACTTTCCTGATAAAACATTTCCCACATTCTGAACAGGAAAAAGGCTTCTCTCCTGTGTGAATGCTCTGGTGACTGACAAAATCTGATTTCTGGTTAAAACATCTCCCACACTTGGAACAAGAAAATCTATTGTCTGCTTTGTGAAGTTTTTGTTGCTTGAGAAATGACTTTTCTAGGGGAAAACTATTTCCATATTCTGAAAATGAAAATGTCTTCATTGCTTTAGGAGCAGTTCGATTTTTAATGCTTATTTTGTGACTTTGATTTTCATTAGTACTAGGTAATGAATCAGAAGACAGGACCTGTTCCAAATGATCAGATGACAGATCTTTGCTGTGAAGGGATGATGGTGTATTTGGAGTAATGGCATTCACTTCAATTGTATCCTGTGGGATCTCAAGATTCTCTGATTTAAACATTGAAGATGTCGGCTGTCCTGCTGATCTCCTGGTACGGTCATCTGCCAAGAATAAAACCAATTATTATTTTAGAATAAAAGATCCTTGAATTCTATATTTTTGAACATTTCTACTTAAAAACGGTCTGTAAAAATGGCAAGTTATGCAAAATTATTGAATTATTCACCAAGACAATGACAGTTTACAGTTTACTAGACTGTGCTCAAAGCACATTAAGCATCCATGCTTTTGGAATTACTATAGTGAGAAGAAACCACTTATTTTACGGCATGTGTATCTCCTGGAGCACAATCTGGGCACTATGTGTTGGGTAATAACTTGGGATATTTGCAATTTTCACTTTCCAACATCCACTGCGCGTGCTAACATCTGGAAACTGCAGTGCAGTCAAAATAGTCACTATTTCTATAGATTAATTTATTGAGGGTTATAATTTACAAAATGGAGTCACTTTATAGAGATTTCATCAGATCTGGTTTTCTGCAATTTTGTCATATTAGGGATTCTGCAAATGGTGTGCCCCATCTCCTCTGCGATCTGCTCCTGCAACGCCTGCTTCGGACACCAGATGCGGCTTACTAATTCTGCAGGTGATGCTGGTAACAGAGGTGGGGTTGGAACCAGAAGCTCTTGGCGGTGCAGGCTCTTCCCAGCCACTAAGATTAGGGTGCCTGGAATATGTAGTACCATCCAGTCTAGCAGTATGGGTGTGTGTGTATTCAGCTGCAGTAATCTCTTCCCTGTTTTAGCCAATTGGAAAGCACCACACCTTTTTTAATCAGATATATTTGTATTAACCATAACAAGATTTACAACAGATCACATGTTCATACGTATTTTATGTTTTACAGTAAATTAACCCCCCGATGGAGACGATATCAGGAGCAAACAATAATTCGTCCATAGTTGGCAATATCAAACAGAGTTCCAGTTTACTATAATTTGTACTCTATAATACTATATACTGGTATAGCATTAATTAATCCTATCCAACCACGGCTGCCATAATTTATGGAAGAAATCCAGCTTGTCCCTCCTGGTGTAAATGCTTTTCTCAAGCTCAGTTATGTGGTTCGTTTGAGCAATGAATTCACGTCTGGACGGAGGCTCCTCTCTAACCCAATATTTTGCAATCAGTTTCCTTGCAGCAAACAATAATCTTGCAATTACAATTTTAGTCGCATTGTCAGTTAATATTTCCTCCACATACCCTAATATACATATCAATGGATCCCTAGGAATAACGTACCCATACACCACTACGATACAGTTCAACACTACAATCCCATAGGAGGACAATCTGGGACAATGCCAAAGCACATGCAATATGTCCGTCTGAGATTGCGAACACCTTGGGCAATCAGAATTGGACTTCAAAAGCACCACACCTTACTACAGCTTGAAGCATATTGCCGGAATCTGCCAGATACAGCCTTGATCTCCTCTAGTTCAGTCCTCTGTGCTCAGCTCCCGGCTTGTGTATTTGTTTCCTGTTGTGACCCCGGCCTGTTTACTGACTACTCCTATGTCTCCTGAGTTATTATTTTCTCTGGCCTCTAGGTTCTGACAAGGTTATCTGTCTATTCTTCTTCCCATCTTACTCCACAGAACAGCAGGTAACACTGTGTCCCAAGCCTAGGGGTCTCTGTGCAAGTCCAAATCCATGTAGAGGGGTTAAAGAAGTTAAAGGGTAATGGGCAAAATTGTGACTATAGACAATAACACATCTACTGAAATGATCAAGCTGAACAATCATCCTCAGGAAAAAAAAAATGAGTAGTGGTGAAACTTCTCTGGAGTAATTGGAGTATGGGACTTGGTGGCTCTAAGCAATATAAACTATCGTAAGGACCAATATTTTCTGTCAGATAAATGTCAAGAAGAAATATTAGACATTAAAATAGAACTTTTTATAATAGTGCAGAGCTGAGGGATCTTAAATTTAGATCTCAGGTATTTGGTAACTGAAACCTTTTTCTAAACACTACCAGGGAGTTACAGACTCGGGTAAGTGAGGCAGGCCGATCCCACCACATTCAAACTATCATGCAGAATGAACATGTAACAAAAAAAAAAAAAAGTTACATTCTCAACAACAACATATGTATGAGGGGAGAACTCCAACACTAAACCGGAGTTGCACTCATTTATGGTGGACTACTGAAGCTACTATGAGTCCTGACCAGAAGAGTAGAGAAAGTATTAGCGCCCCCATTTCAGGAGAGATTACTGCTGAATTAACGTATATACTCGAGTATAAGCCGACCCGAGTATAAGCCGAGACCCCCAATTTTGCCACAAAAAACTGGGAAAACTTAATGACTCGAGTATAAGCCTAGGATGGAAAATGCAGCAGCTACTGGTAAATGTCAAAAATAAAAATAGATACCAATAAAAGTAAAATTAATTGAGACATCAGTAGGTTAAGTGTTTTTGAATATCCATATTGAATCAGGAGCCCCATATAATGCTCCATACAGTTCATGATGGGCCCCTTAAGATGCTCCATACAAAATACGCCCCATATAATGCTGCACCAATGCTGATTATGGCCCCATAAGATGCTCCATACAGTCATTTGCCCCATATAATGCTCCACAAATGCTGATTATGGCCCCATAAGATGCTCCATAAAGTCATTTGCCCCATATGCTGTTGCTGCAATAAAAAAAAAAAAAAAAAAAATTACATACCTCTCGTCGCTCTGGCCCCCGGCACTTACTATATTCACCTGCTCCACGTTCCACCGCTGCCAGCCGCCGCTACGTTCCCCGTCCACTGCACTGACTGCTCAGGCAGTGGGCGGCGCACACTAATAGCGTCACCGCGCCCTCTGACCGGAGCATCAATGCAGTGGACGGGGAACGTAGAGGCGGCTGGCGACGGTGGAACGGGGAGCAGGTGAATATCGCGCACTGCTTATACTCACCTGCTCCTGGAGCGGTCCCTGCTTCCCTGACGCCGGCAGCTTCTTCCTGTAGTGAGCGGTCACATGGTACCGCTCATTACAGTAATGAATATGCGGCTCCACCCCTATGGGAGTGGAGTCGGGTCCATATTCATTACTGTAATAAGCGGTACCATGTGACCGCTCACTGCAGGAAGAAGCTGCCGGGGCGACCAGGGACACCGTGCCAGGAGCAGGTGAGTATGCTTAGACAGCTGCCACTCCACCTCCCCTGCCGACCCTGGGAATGACTCGAGTATAAGCCGAGAGGGGCAATTTCAGCCTAAAAAAATGGGCTGAAATTCTCGGCTTATACTCGAGTATATACAGTATTTAGGATTGAAAACATAATGGAATTTATGACATGGAGTGAATCCATGAAACCAGGGCTCGAGCCATGCCAACACATCTCCTGCAGGCGTGAATAAATGTACAGTGGGTACAGAAAGTATTCAGACCCCTTTACATTTTTCACTCTGTTTCATTGCAGCCATTTGGTAAATTCAAAAAAGTTCATTTTTCTCCTTAATGTACACTCTGCACCCCATCTTGACTGAAAACAAAACAGAAATATAGAAATTTTTGCAAATTTATTATAAAAGAAAAACTGAAATATCACATGGTCATAAGTATTCAGACCCTTTGCTCAGACACTCATATTTAAGTCACATGCTGTCCATTTCCTTGTGATCCTCCTTGAGATGGTTCTACACCTTCATTGGAGGCCAGCTGTGTTTAATTAACCCCCGAAGCCTTTTTCAGTTTTGCGTTTTCGTTGTTCACTCCCCTTTTTCTCAGAGACAAAACTTTTTTATTTTTCCATCAATATGGCCATGTGAGGACTTGTTTTTGCGGGACGAGTTGTACTTTGAATGACACCATTGAATTTACCATGTCGTGTACTAGAAAACGGGAAAAAATTCCAAGTGCGGTGAAGTTTAAAAAATAAAATTGCAATCTCACACTTGTTATTTGTTTGGCTTTTTTGCTACGTTCACTAAACTGACCGGCCATTATGATTCTCCAGGTCATTACGAGTTCATAGACACCAAACGTGTCTAGGTTCTTTTTTATCTATGTTTTGAAAAAAAAAAAAAAAAAAAAAAACTTTGTTAAAAAATAAAAATTGCGCCATTTTCCGATACCCGTAGTGTCTCATTTTTCGTGATCTCGGGTTGGGTGAGGGCTTTTTTTTTGCGCGCCGAGCTGACGTTTTTAATGATACCCTGTTGGTGCAGATACGATCTTTTGATCGCCCATTGTTGCATTTTAATGCAATGTCGCGGCGACCAAAAAAACATAATTCTGGCGTTTTGACTTTTTTTCTCGCTATGTCGTTTAGCAATCAGATTAATCCTTTTTTTTATAGATCAGGCGATTCTGAACACAGCGGCGCCAAATATGTGTATGTTTGATTTTATTTTTATTGTTTTATTTTGAATGGGCGAAAGGGGGCTGATTTGAATTTTTATATTTTTAAAAACTTTTTTTGTTTTACTTTTGGCATGCTTCAATAGTCTCCATAGGAGACTAGAAGCTGCCTCAACCCGATCGGCTCTGCTACATAGAGGCAATGTTCAGATCATCTCTATGTAGCGGATTTACTCACTTGCTTTGAGCGCCGACCACTGGGTGGCGCTCACAGGAAGCCGTCACTAATAACGATAGAGGTTTCCAGGAGACCTCAGATTGTCATGCCAACACACCGGTGACCCGCGATCACCTCACCTGACGAGTTGTCACCAGTATGCGTATTTCCTTTGCGATTGCTAGAAGCGAAATTTAAATGCCGCTTCAGAGTTTGACAGCGGCATTTAACTGGTTAATAGCCGTGGGTGGATCTCGATTCCACCCGTGGCTACTGCGGACACATGTCAGCTGTTCAAAACAGCTGACATGTCCCCGCAAAGATGTGGGCTCACCGCCGTAGCCCACATCAAAGGGAGGAAGTCTGACATAGGCGTACTATTACGCCCGATGTCAGTAAGGGGTTAAACTGATAGGAATTGGTTTGGAAAGGCACACACCTGTCTATATAAGACCTCATAGCTCACAGTGCATGTCAGACCAAATGAGAATCATGAGGTCAAAGGAACTGGCCAAGGAGCTCAGAGACAGAATTGTGGCAAGGCACAGATCTGGCTAAGGTTACAACAGAATTTCTGCAGTACTCAAGGTTCCTAAGAGCACAGTGGCCTCCATAATCTTTAAATGGAAGAAGTTTGGGACCATCACAAGTCTTCCTAAACCTGGCCATCTGCCAAATTGTGCAATCGTGGGAGAAGAGCCTTGGTGAGAGAGGTAAAGAAGAACCCCAAGTTCAGTGTGGCTGAGCTCCACAGATGCAGTAGGGAGATGGGAGAAAGTTCCACAAAGTCAACTATCACTGCAGCCCTCCACCAGTCGGGCCTTTATGGCAGAGTGGCCCTGAAGCAAGAGTTTGCTAAAAAACACATGAAGGACTCCCAGACTATGACAAATAAGATTCTCTGATCGGTATGTGTGGAGAAAGTCAGGCACTGCTCATTACCTGCCCAATACAATCCCAACAGTGAAACATGATGGTGGCAGCATCATGCTATGGGGGAGTTTTTCAGCTGCAGAGACAGGACGACTGGTTGTCATTGAAGGAAACATGAATGCAGACAAGTACAGAGATATCCTGGATGAAAACCACTTTCAGAGTGCTCTGGACCTCAGACTTGGCAGAAGGTTCACCTTCCAACAAGACAATGACCCTAAGTACACAGCTAAAATAACAGAGGAGTGGTTTCAGAACAACTCTGTGACCATTCTTGACTGGCTTAGCCAGAGCCCTTACCTAGACCCAATTGAGCATCTCTGGAAAGACCTGAAAATGGCTGTCCACCAACGTTCACCATCCCACCTGACCAAACTGGAGAGGATCTGCAAGGAAGAATGGCCGAGGATCCCCAAATCCATGTGTGAAAAACTTGCATCATTCCCAAGAAGACTCATGGCTGTACTAGCTCTAAAGGTGCCTCTACTCAATACTGAGCAAAGGGTCTGAATACTTAAGACCATGTGATATTTGTTTTTCTTTTTTAACCCCTTCCCGACCTTTGACGCCACGTAGGCGTCATGAAAGTCGGTGCCAATCCGACCCATGACGCCTATGTGGCGTCATGGAATGATCGCGTCCCTGCAGATCGGGTGAAAGGGTTAACTCCTATTTTACCCGATCTGCAGGGAGAGGTGGAGTTGTACTTCAGCCCAGGGGGGGTGGCTTTGCCCCCACGTGGCTACGATCGCTCTGATTGGCTGTTGAAAGTGCAACAGCCAATCAGAGCAATTTGCAATATTTCACCTATGAAAATTGTGAAATATTGCAATCCAGCCATGGCCGATGCTGCAATAGCATCTGCCATGGCTGGAAATCATGTTCTGCCCCCCCCCCCCACCGTCCCCGATCTCCTCCCCAGTCCTCCGTTCTGTCCGATACCCCCCTCCGTCCCCCTGTCCGCTCCCCCGTGCTCCTGTCCGCTCCCCCCCCTGTGCTCCGATCCACCCCCCCGCCACCCCCTCATACTTACCGAGCCTCCCGAAGTCGGTCCGTCTTCTCCCTGGGCGCCGCCATCTCCCAAAATGGCGGGCGCATGCGCAGTGCGCCCGCCGAATCTGCCGGCCAGCAGATTTATTACAAAGTACATTTTGATCGCTGTGGTAGGTTCTATCACAGCGATCAAAATAAAAAAATAATAAACCCCCCCCTTTATCACCCCCATAGGTAGGGACAATAATAAAATAAAGAAAATATTTTTTTTTTCTTTTTCCACTAGGGTTAGGGTTAGAACTAGGGGTAGGGTTAGGGTTAAAGTTAGGGTTACGGGTAGGGTTAGGGTTATGGCATGTGCACACAGTGCGGATTTGGCCGCGGATCTGCAGCGGATTGGCCGCTGCGAATTCGTAGCAGTTTTCCATCAGGTTTACAGTACCATGTTCACCTATGGAAAACCAAATCCGCTGTGCCCATGGTGCGGAAAATTCTGTGCAGAAACGCTGCGTTGTATTTTCCGCAGCATGTCAATTCTTTGTGCGGATTCTGCAGCGTTTTACACCTATTCCTCAATAGGAATCCGCAGGTGAAATCCGCACAAAAAAACACTGGAAATCTGCAGTAAATCCGCAGGTAAGATGCAGTGCCTTTTACCTGCAGATTTTTCAAAAATCGTGCGGAAAAATCTCACACGAATCCGCAACGTGGGCACATAGCCTTAGGGTTAGGGTTGGAATTAGAGTTAGGGTTGGAATTAGGGCTAGGGTTGGAAATAGGGTTAAGATTAGGCTTGTGGTTAGGGTTACGGATAGGGTTAGGGGTGTGTTGGGGTTACAGTTGTGGTTAGGGTTGGGATTAGGGTTAGGGATTAGGGTTCGGATTAGGGTTAGGGTTGGAATTAGGGTTACGGGTGTGTTGGGGTTAGGGTTGTGGTTAGGGGTGTGTTGGGGTTAGGGTTGTGATTAGGGTTATGGCTACAGTTGGGATTAGGATTAGGGGTGTGTTGGGGTTAGTGTTGAAGTTAGAATTGAGGGGTTTCCACTGTTTAGGCACATCAGGGGTCTCCAAACGCAACATGGCACCACCATTGATTCCAGCCAATCTTGCGTTCAAAAAGTCAAATGGTGCTCCCTCCCTTCCAAGCCCCGACGTGCGCCCAAACAGTGGTTTACCCCAACATTTGGGGTACCAGCGTACTCAGGACAAACTGGGCAACAACTGTTGGGGTCCAATTTCTCCTGTTACCCTTGCAAAAATAAAAAATTACTTGCTAAAACATAATTTTTGAGGAAAGAACAATTATTTTTTATTTTCACGGCTCTGCGTTATTAACTTCTGTGAAGCACTTGGGGGTTGAAAGTGCTCACCACACATCTAGATAAGTTCCTTCGGGGGTCTAGTTTCCAAAATGGGGTCACTTGTGGGGTGTTTCTACTATTTAGGCACATCAGGGGCTCTGCAAATGCAACGTGATGCCCGCAGACCATTCCATCAAAGTCTGCATTTCAAATGTCACTACTTCCCTTCCGAGCCCTGACGTGCGCCCAAACAGTGGTTTACCCCCACATATGGGGTACCAGCACACTCACAACAAACTGGGAAACAAATATTGGGGCCCAATTTCTCCTGTTACCCTTGTGAAAATAAAAAATTGCTTGCTAAAACATCTTTTTTGAGGAAAGAAAAATGATTTTTTATTTTCACGGCTCTGCGTTGTAAACTTCTGTGAAGCTCTTTGGGGTTGAACGTGCTCACCACACATCTAGATAAGTTCCTTCGGGGGTCTAGTTTCCAAAATGGGGTCACTTGTGGGGGGTTTCTACTGTTTAGGCATATCAGGGGCTCTGCAAACGTAACATGATGCCCGCAGACCATTCCATCAAAGTCTGCATTCCAAAACGTCACTACTTCCCTTCCGAGCCCCGGCATGTGCCCAAACAGTGGTTTACCCCCACATATGGGGTATCAGCGTACTGAGGAGAAACTGGACAACAACTTTTGGGGTCAAATTTCTCCTGTTACCCTTGCAAAAATAAAAAATTCTGGGCTAAAAAAATATTTTTGAGGAAAGGAAACACATTTATTATTTTCACGGCTCTGCGTTATAAACTTCTGTGAAGCACTTGGGGGTTCAAAGTGCTCACCACACATCTAGATAAGTTCCCTTGGGGGTCTAGTTTCCAAAATGGAGTCACTTGTGGGGAGTTCCTACTGTTTAGGCACATCAGGGGCTCTACAAACGCAACCTGACGCCCGCAGAGCATTCCATCAAAGTCTGCATTTCAAAACGTCACTACTTCCCTTCCAAACCCCGACATGTGCCAAAACAGTGGTTTACCCCCACATATGGGGTATCAGCATACTCAAGAGAAACTGGACAACAACTTTTGGGGTCCAATTTCTCCTGTTACCCTTGGAAAAATAAAAAATTGTGGGCTAAAAAATCATTTTTGAGAAAAGAAAAATTATTTTTTATTTTCATGGCTCTGCGTTATAAACTTCTGTGAAGCACTTGGGGGTTCAAAGTGCTCACCACACATCTAGATTAGTTCCTTGGGAGGTCTAGTTTCCAAAATGGGGTCACTTGTGCGGGAGCTCCAATGTTTAGGCACACAGGGGCTCTCCAAACGCGACATGGTGTCCGCTAATGATTGGAGCTAATTTTCCATTCAAAAAGCCAAATGGCGTGCCTTCCCTTCCGAGCCCTGCGGTGCGCCCAAACAGTGGTTTACCCCCACATATGGGGTATCATCGTACTCAGGACAAACTGGACAACAACATTTGGGGTCCAATTTCTCCTATTACCCTTGGGAAAATAAAAAATTCTGGGCTAAAAATCATTTTTGAGGAAAGAAAAATTATTTTTTATTTTGACGGCTCTGCGTTATAAACTTCTGTGAAGCACCTGGGGGTTATAAGTACTCACTATGCATCTAGATAAGTTCCTTGGGGGGTCTAGTTTCCAAAATGGGGTAACTTGTAGGGGAGCTCCAATGTTTAGGCACACAGGGGCTCTCCAAACGCAACATGGTGTCCGCTAACGATTGGAGCTAATTTTCCATTCAAAAAGTCAAATGGCGCTCCTTCCCTTCCGAGCCTTACCATGTGCCCATACAGTGGTTTACCCCCACATGTGAGGTATCGGTGTACTCAGGAGAAATTGTCCAACAAATTTTAGGATCCATTTTATCCTGTTGCCCATGTGAAAATGAAAAAAAACTGAGGCTAAAATAATTTTTTTGTGAAAAAAAAGTACTGTTTCATTTTTACGGATCAATTTGTGAAGCACCTGGGGATTTAAAGTGCTCACTATGGGGGGCGTGGCCTAGCTGAGCATGGGAACAGTCGCATCTTTATGGAGCTCCTACCCAGCGCTGGTTACCCACAGAATTTAACCATCTAAAGACCGAGAAAATAATCCCCCTTGGTGGACATAAGGTCGGGCCGGATCCTAGAACAGTTTGTAGGGGACTGGGGATCTCATCCCTGCACGGAGCCCGGGTACTGAAGAGAAGGAGGGAGAGAGTGGCGGCGCCGCCATCTTCAGCAGCATCACGAGCTGATCTTCACCAGACTGCAGAGGACACAGGGAGGTACGAACTTCCCCCCTCTCCTCACACTGGGACTAACCGTTCACGCGGCTCACTGCTTATCAGCGGGGACGGCCCCTTCAGCCTGACACCTCTGGAGGTGTCTCACATCTTGCCGCACTGCCTTTGCAGCCACCCGACCTCTGAACCTTATAGCACACTCCACTGAACACAGCGGTCGATAATACAGCTGGACAGACTCACCTCATGTGGCGGCGCTTCTTTCCCCCGGCGGTCTGGTAGAGACCCTGGGCACTTCCCTGACGGCGACAACGTGAAAGCTGGGATTTTCCCGCCAGTCCCGGCGCCATCTTAGATCTGCCACATAATACAGGAGGAACCCCTGCGCGCTTGACAGGTGGGCTGTGCCGGTCTGGAATCGTCCTCCACCTGCAGCTTATAGCTACTTCCTGCTCGTTGCCTCCTGATCCCACACATCCATCTGCTCAGTGGCTGGGGGACTGGGGAGACCGTTTGTAGCAGGAGCACACATTACATCTGCTGTGCACTAATAAAAGGAGATATATCTGGTGCTGAGGCCCCTCCTCACCTACTGTCTATAATTGCACTATATCTTCTGCTCTCCCATACCTTTTTGTTTATATCCAGCTACAGCTTAATTAATACAGTAACTTCCAGCTGCATTGAGAAATGGAATGTCTCCTAGACTTTTTCCACTGCAAGGCAGACATCTAGTGCCCAATCTCAGAACTGGTGATACATTTTATAATACACAAAAAAGTCTCAGCGAACCACCGATCGTCCCCACTACTACAATAGCGACACTTAGTGTCCATGTTGAGCTCTAATTCTGTGCACATTATGAGGATTATCTAAAAAATCCTCTTCACAGAGGCGCATGTGCGGTTTTCAGCGGTGACAGTCATGTCTTGCTGATCTCCGCTACCCGACCTACCTATTTAGGCCCTAATCAGCATCTGAATTACACCAATCACACCGCAACTGGACTCACTGCTCTCTCAGGAGACTCTCCTGGCGATGCCTAGGAAGGGAGGTGCAGCACAAACACCAAGCCGTAATATCGCAGATCTTCTTCAGAGCGGCAGCATTTCCAGGATGACTACTACGACTTCTCTCCCCTCGGCCTCTACGGGGAACACGGGAGATATATTGGACCAAGATGAGACCGGTCCTCATATGGAGACAACGATCTCCACGGCGACTCTTACCAAGTCCTTGCAAGAGACTTTCCGATCTGAGCTTACTTCAGCTATGCAGAAGATCTCCTCCCAGATACAGGACATTATGCAGCGTACAGTGGCCCTGGAGGAAAAGATGGACGCCACTGCAGATGCCTTAGAAGAAGATCGCGAAACCCTCAAACTGCATGCAGAACGTGTCGCTGAACTGGAACTCCGATGCGAAGACTATGAGAACAGATCACGTCGGGGTAACCTGCGGATCAGGGGACTCCCTGAAAATATAGTAGCTCTTAAAGACACTGCAACTGCCCTCTTCACCGCGCTGCTTCCTGACACGGATCAGTCTGTGCTGCATATCACCAGAATCCATAGAGCACTGGGCAGGCCGCGCAATAACGATATCCCCAGGGATGTGATCCTAAAACTACATTATGAGGAGGCACGAGATCTAATCCTGAATGCTGCACGCGATAATCCAGACCTACCGGGACTGCCATCTTCAGTACATATTTATGCGGATATCGCATCAACCACCCTTGCCAGAAGGAGATCCCTCAAACCGGTAACATCAGCCTTGCAGTCGGCACAGATTAAATACAGATGGAGCTTCCCCTTCGCCCTCATCTTTACATACAACTCTCAGCTGTACACCTGCCGTACACTAGAAGAAGGGAAGCAAGCCATGCTTAAAGCTGGGATCCCGATCCCAATAGAGACCTCAGCCATGCCACAGAGAAAACCAAGACCGCAAAGAGAATGGCAAAACATTCCTAGAACAAGGAGCCAAAACACACGGGTCGTCTGATATGTCCGAATTACAAGACCATCCACCTTGATTTCCGTGAGGCGGATCGAGCTGATATTGTTCATCCTGATTGCTTCTGGAATTGGGGGGAGGGAGATGATGACTCTTCGTTGCCTCTCCTCCCTACCCTCCAGAATTAGTATTTGCATACTGAATGTTTATATAGATATTCTATTTTGACACTAAACGCAAGAAGTTCATCAGCTTACTGCATCCCTAATTAACCCCATCCCTCCTCTACCTTACCCCGCTCTCATTCCCCCCTACTTTCCCCTTTCTCCCAAATAATTCCTATGACGCAGTTCCCTCCTTTTCTCTTCCCTCCCCCCCCTTTTTTCCCCCTTTTCCCCCTTCTCCTCTCTTCTCACTACCCCCTCTTACCCCACTCCCCTCACCTCTCCCCCCTTCCACCCATCTCCTCCCCCCCCCCACCTTTTTTTTTTTTTTTTTTTTCTCTCTCTCTCTTTTCTTTTCTCTCCCCTTTTTATACCTACTACTCTACCAAGGGCCTAAATGTCGGGTTTATAACATGCTGCCTAAACTTGGCGACACCTGGTACTCCACTTAATATGGTAAACCAGATCGCCATATTTTCCGGATATGATATCCGTTTGTTATTATTAACTGTTATGTTTGTCTTTGTCCCCCCCCAGTCTGTTTCCTTCCTATTGTTTCCCCACAGAGATCATCACTGCACTTACCAATCAACTTTACATCTACTAATCGGAAACACGGTTCTGGTTCCCGCTCGAACCTCCTCATTCTTCAGCGGTAAATATTCACTGAAAAATGTGTAATGTTCTATCTCATAATGTCCGAGGATTCAACTCGCCCATTAAACGTAAGAAAGCCTTCCTTGATTACTCAAAACACGCACCAGACATTATTTGTCTCCAGGAGACTCATTTCTCCACCTCCTCCCACCCTAAGCATTTTGATGCCAAGTATTCACAACACTATATGTCAAACTGGGATAAAAAAATGAGAGGTGTCGCCACTTTCATTAGGAATAACTTCCCATTTCAGCTCATCAGCGCACATTCGGACTCAGAGGGCAGATTCCTCATTACTCTGGGAACATCACGAAACCAGACAATTTGCATTGTGAATAGCTATTTACCCGCAGCTTCCCAGAGATCGGTCTTTCAGCTAATTATATCAAAACTAGCCACTCTTATGTATGACCACCTTATCTGGTGTGGCGACTTCAACTTTATCATTAATCCTAAATTAGATAGCAGCGCCCAGAAGCGATCGGATTTAACAAAAGCTGACAAAAAGAAAATCCAACACCTAATGAAAGACAACTGCCTGGTCGATGTATGGAGGGAACTAAATGGACCTGTAAAGGGTTACACATACTTCTCACCTGCACACCGGTCCTATTCTCGAATAGACCTACACTTAACTACTGCAAGAACGATCCCATCGGTCCTATTCTCTCGCCATATTCCATCATCGTGGTCTGATCATGATGTTGTCCTATCAGCATTTAAATTCAATGTCACCACTTCTAAATTATTCAAATGGAGACTAAACGAATCCTTACTTACTGACCCTGTTACACTCTCTAAAATTAAGGAGGAATTGGGACTGTATTTCCAGACCAATTCCACTGATGACACTTCCCCTGGACTAGTGTGGATGGCACATAAAAAATTTATTACTGGCTCACTAATCAAAATTGCGTCCAATAAAAAGAAACAAAGATCTGAATTACAAACACGCTTAGAGACTAAACTCATGAAACTTGAACTTGCTAACCAGACCACCACTTCCCTCTTTCTGATTAAACAAATCAGAGACACTAAGTTACAATTAGACACTATTCTTACAAACAAAACAGAGAGAGCGTTAACATGGACTAAGTCAACTTTTTATAAATATGCAAATAAACCTTCAGGCATGCTGGCACGTAGACTCAGATGTAGAGAATCCTTAAACAATGTCACCTCCATCAAAGACCCCAAAGGCAGAATTTCCGCACACCCGGATATAGTATATGAAACATTCCGAGATTACTATCAGAAACTATATACCTCCCCACAGATACCTTCACCGCAATCCTTATCCTCCTTCCTAGATGAATTGAAATTACCTAAAGTCCCCATTTCCTTGATAGACCAACTGCATACACCAATATCTGAAGATGAAATTTCTACAGTAATTAAAAACCTAAAAAAAAATAAAGCCCCCGGACCTGATGGCCTCACGGCACTATACTACAAGAAACTTACAAACATCCTCACACCACACATTAAAAATTACTGTAATTCTCTACTAAATGGCACCCAGATGCCCCCTGAATTCTATATCGCCCATGTGACGGTAATCCCCAAACCAAAGAAAGACCATCTCCTTCCCAAGAATTATAGACCCATATCGTTACTAAATGTTGACCTCAAACTCTTTACATCCATCATCACCACTAGACTCAATAAGTTTTTACCTACCCTTATTCACCGTGACCAAGTGGGGTTCATACCTAATAGACAAGGTCCCGATAATATTAGAAGAAATCTAAATATTATACATTCAGCAAACTACCATAAACAACCCCTACTACTATTAGCTTTAGACATAGAAAAAGCTTTTGACTCGGTCTCATGGTCCTATCTATTTGAAGTCTTATCCAGATTTGGCATCCCTCGCACCCTTATCTCATGCCTCCAACTATTGTACGACAGCCCTACAGCCTATCTGAAACTCCCGTCAACTAAGCCTACTCCTATTAACATACAAAGGGGGACGAGGCAGGGTTGCCCACTTTCTCCGGCCCTGTTTGCCTTGGCCATGGAACCACTAGCTGAGGCAATAAGGCTTAACCCGAACATACTTGGACCTGTAGGGCTTGGCGCACAGTATAAGGCTAGCTTATTTGCAGACGATTTACTGCTGACTTTATCCAGCCCACTCACCACTCTCCCAAATTTATTTTCAGTTCTCCGTAGATTTGAGTCGATCTCAGGACTCAAAATTAATGTAGACAAATCCGAAGCTCTATTTCTTAACACCACTAAGGATATGCAAACAAATATTACCTCCCAGTTCAAATTTACAAAAAATGAACATTATATAACATATCTCGGAGTCAACCTCACCTCTCACAAGTCGACCTTATTTAAGTGGAACTATCTCCCGTTAATAAAAAATCTTCGAGCTGACCTAACTAGGTGGTCTGCCATGAATTTGACCTGGTTGGGCAGATTACATGCAATTAAAATGGTCTCTTTGCCTAGATTTTTGTACTTATTCCGCTCTCTCCCCATACCATTGCCCCATGAGACCTTACATGAGGTTCACTCTATGATTTCAAAATTTATTTGGCAGGGGAAAAAACCCAGAATCCGTCAAAAAACTATGTTCATACATAGAAGACTAGGGGGGCTTTCCATGCCCAACTTCACACTATATTACAAATCGGCTCAGTTAGCCCAATTGACTAATGCCTGCGCTGCCAACCGTGCTCCGAGATGGGTTGACCTGGAATCGTCCCTTTTAATTCCCTTTTCCTTACCGGGCCTTATGTGGTCCACACAAAAACTACCAAAAGGTCTACACACTACAGCACCTTTCACAGCACATTCTCTGATCCTTTGGAGGAAGGAAAGATTTAAATTTGAACTTCAATCTGAGTCCGCCCCAATGACCCCCCTCTTCTGCAACCCCATGTTCCCACCAGGACTTGACCCACGTCCTTTTGCTTGGTGGACAGTTAACGGAATTACTACTCTAAAACACCTCTGCTCACCCTTTAATATAATTTTATCTAGACAAGAATTCCTCCATAAATATAATCCACCCACTAGTGAAACCTTTCGTATCTATCAGGTTTTCCATTTTGCGGAACAGTTTCTACAACGGAAAATCCCTTTTCGCATGACTGGCTTTGAGCGGAGATGCATGGATGACCCACTGGGAAGGGGAACTATTTCTCTGCTATACGGATCCCTCAATGCGGCACATGGAGTTGACAAACTACATTACATGAAACAATGGGAGGAAGATCTAGGCATCCAATTAACTTTGGATAATTGGAGACGATGCTGTGACACAATTTCCAGGGGTAGCCATCAAGCCTCCCTGGCAGAGACATCCATTAAGGTCTTACACAGAACATATCAAGTCCCAAGTAAACTTCACGCTATATACCCCAACATTTCAGATAAATGCTTTAGAGGATGTGGCGCAGTGGGAGATATGAAGCATATCTGGTGGGAATGTCCGATAGCCTCGACTATTTGGCAGGAGGTAGGATTAATAATTGGAAAAATGTATGGCGGGGCAATTCAACCTGATCCGGCCACATTCCTCTTGGGAGCCAAATACCCAGGATTTACTAATAAATTCCACAAGCTCACAGGCCAGCTACTTATGGCCGCTAAGCTACATATAGCTACCAGTTGGAGGTCGCCGTTTCTCTCTGTCCAGGCAGTTAGAGATAAAATGAATTCAATCCTATTATATGAACGTATACATGCGACTAGGGAAGATTTGTGGGAGACCTTCTACCAAATTTGGAAGCCGTGGATGGATCTTAACACGAACTTAAATCTTGAACAAACCTTGACTTTATCTATTTGAGACTCTATTATCCTGTGAGAGATTCTGATAACACTGGGGTTGAGCCGGCGTTGGGTGGGGTGCGGGGGGGTGGGAGGCAGAACTCAGAAAATGGAATATGGTATATCCTTGTCTGGTAAATATAATACAGTTTATCACGAAATAAAGTACAGTATCTCATTTCCCTCCCCATTTTCCCTCTTTTATGTCTCCCCATGTTCATGTCTTGTCATATTTGTATCTTTGAATTCGAGTTAATATATGTATGGTTTTTCTTATTGAACTCCCTTGTAAGGGATACTGTTGTTCAATTAATATGTTATTGAAAATAAAAATTATTGAAACTAAAGTGCTCACTATGCTTCTAGATAAGTTCCTTGGGGGGTCTAGTTTCCAAAATGGGGTCACTTCTGGGGGAGCTCCAATGTTTAGGCACACGGGGGCTCTCCAAACGCGACATGGTGTCCGCTAAAGATTGGAGCCAATTTTTCATTGAAAAAGTCAAATGGCGCTCCTTCCCTTCCGAGCCCTGCCGTGCGCCCAAACAGTGGTTTACCCCCACATATGAGGTATCAGCGTACTCAGGACAAATTGAACAACAACGTTCATGGTCCAGTTTCTCCTTTTACCCTTGGGAAAATAAAAATTTTTTCGCTAAATGATCATTTTTGTGACTAAAAAGTTAAATGTTCATTTTTTCCTTCCATGTTGCTTCTGCTGCTGTGAAACACCTGAAGGGTTAATAAACTTCTTGAATGTGGTTTTGAGCACCTTGATGGGTGCAGTTTTTAGAATGGTGTCACATTTGGGTATTTTCAGCCATATAGAACCCTCAAACTGACTTCAAATGTGAGGTGGTCCCTAAAAAAAATGGTTTTGTAAATTTTGTTGTAAAAATGAGAAATCACTGGTCAAATTTTAACCCTTATAACTTCCTAGCAAAAAAAAAATTTGTTTCCAAAATTGTGCTGATGTAAAGTAGACATGTGGGAAATGTTATTTATTAACTATTTTGTGTCACATAACTCTCTGGTTTAACAGAATAAAAATTCAAAATGTGAAAATTGCGAAATTTTCACAATTTTTGACAAATTTCTGTTTTTTTCACAAATAAACTCAGAAATTATCGACCTAAATTTACCACTAACATGAAGCCCAATATGTCACGAAAAAACAATCTCAGAATCTCTAGGATCCGTTGAAGCGTTCCTGAGTTATTACCTCATAAAGGGACACTGGTCAGAATTGCAAAAAACGGCAAGGTCATTAAGGCCAAAATAGGCTGGGTCATGAAGGGGTTAATAAATTTGCAAAAATTACTACATTCCTGCTTTTTTCAGTCAAGATGGGGTGCAGAGTGTACATTATTGGGAAAAAAATGAATTTTTTGAATTTACCAAATGGCTACAATGAAACAGAGTGAAAAATGTAAAGGGGTCTGAATACTTTCTGTACCCACTGTACATTTATTCACGCCTGCGGGAGATGTGTTGGCATGGCTCTAGCCCTGGTTTCATGGATTCACTCCATGTCATAAATTACATTATGTTTTCAATCCTAAGGAATTCAGATTGTGCAGTAATCTCTCCTGAAATGGGGGCGCTAATACTTTCTCTACGCTACTTTCCGTACCCACTGTATATTACAGCCATCAGCCACGCACAACTTAGAGATACATCATGGCGCAGGTGCACTAATTATTATGTAGTTTATCACAATCCTGTCTGAAGTTAGTCGGTTTTATAAGTAATTGTAAAATCAGGATAAAGGGAAACTCTGTTGTTATTGTACAGAAAATCACACTTGGCCTCACTGCACATTTAACCCCTTTCTGACCTCGGACGGTATAGTACGTCCGATGTCAGCTCCCCTGCTTTGATGCAGGGCTCCGCGGTGAGCCCTCATCAAAGCCGGGACATGTCAGCTGTTTTGAACAGCTGACATGTGCCCGCAATAGCGGCGGGTGAAATCGCAATTCACCCGCCGCTATTAGGCTGGTTTCACACTTGCGTTTTGATCTGCAGCGTTTTAGCGCTAAAAAACGCATGCGTTTTTTTTCCTATACTTAAAAACACGCATGCGTTTTTTAGCGTGCGTTTTGAAGCGTTTTCGGCATTTGCAGAAATGCAGCATGTAGTAATTTCTAGCGGCGTTTTTGCCGCAAAAAAACGCATGCGTTTATTTGCGGCAAAAAAATTTATTGCTGTCTATGTAAACGCATGCGTTTTTAAGCACATGCGTTTGCTTGCGTTAAAAACGCATGCGTTTTTATAGAAAAACACAAGAAAACCCTAACCCTAAACACAAGAAAAAACAAGAAAACCCTAACCCTAGGGTTACTAGGGATCCTAACCCTAAACCTAACCCTAAGGTTAGGATCCCTAGTAACCCTAGGGATCCTAACCCTAGGGATCCTAACCCTAACCCTTAGGGTTAGGATCCTAACCCTTAGGGTTAGGGATAGGATCCCTAGGGTTAGGGTTAGAGTTAGGATACCTAGGGTTAGGGTTAGAGTTAGGGTTAGGATCCCTAGGGATCCTAACCATAACCCTAACCCTAGGGTTCCTAACCCTAACCCTTAGGGTTAGGGCTAGGATCCCTAGGGTTAGGGTTAGGATCCCAAGGGTTACTAGGGATCCTAACCCTAACCCTAGCTATTTCTGTTTATAGTGGGTCTTCTAGTTGATTTTGATGATTGGCAGCTGTCACACACTTCTCAGCATGCGTTTAAAAAACGCAAACGCAGGAAAAAACGCATGTAAACACGGCAAAACGCCACTTTTTTTCGTGCAAAAACGCATGCGTCTAAAAAACGCGGCGTTTTGCCGCGTTTACATGCATTTTTTCACCACCTGCGGTTTTTTTTAAAACGCTGCAGATCAAAATGCAAGTTTCACACTCGCGTTTTGATCTGCAGCTTTTTTTAAAAAACGCAGGTGGTGAAAAAACGCATGTAAACGCGGCAAAACGCCGCGTTTTTTAGACGCATGCGTTTTTGCATGAAAAAAAAAATGCGGCGTTTTGCCGCGTTTACATGCGTTTTTTTCCTGTGTTTGCGTTTTTTAAACGCATGCTGAGAAGTGTGTGACAGCTGCCAATCATCAACATCAACTAGAAAATCCACTATAAACAGAAATAGCTAGGGTTAGGATCCCTAGTAACCCTTGGGATCCTAACTGCTATGACCTGGTGGATAAGGAGCAACACTGATATGACCTGGTGGTTAAAGAGCAACATGGGACGAGCTCTGAGGAGGTGGTATCTATACTGACCGCAGTTCCTAATCCTAACACCAACACTAGAAACAGCCGTGGGATGTTCCTGTCACTCCCTAGACACCTCGTCACAGCCTAAGAACTAACTACCCCTAAAGATGGAAACAGAAAGCTATCTTGCCTCAGAGAAAATCCCAAAAGGAAAGATAGCCCCCCACAAATATTGACTGTGAGTGGAGAGGGAAATGACATACACAGAAATGAAAACAGATTTTAGCAAAGGAGGCCAATACTAATCTAGATAGACAGAATAGGAAAGGATACTGTGCGGTCAGTATTAAAAACTAAAAATCCACGCAGAGTTTACAAAAATAATCTCCACACCGACTCACGGTGTGGAGGGCAAATCTGCTTCCCCAGAGCTTCCAGCTAGCCTGAATATATCATAATGACAAGCTGGACAAAAAGAAACATAACATGAGCTGAGCAATAAAGTCCACAGCAAATGGACAACCAAAGAACTAGCAAGAACTTATCTTTTGCTGAAATGGACAGGCCATCAGAGAAATCCAAGGAGAGATCTGAATCCAACCCAGAAACACTGACAGCTGGCATGAACTGAAGACCAGAGCCAGGTTAAATAGCAGAGTCAGGAGAGACGAACAGTGAAAGCAGCTGCTACTGCTAAACCCAAGGAGCAGTAGTTCCACTCGAAACCACCAGAGGGAGCCCAAGGGCAGAACTCACAAAAGTACCATCGACAACCACAGGAGGGAGCCCAAAAACAGAATTCACAACAGTACCCCCCCCTTGAGGAGGGGTCACCGAACCCTCACCAGAGCCCCCAGGCCGATCAGGACGAGCCAAGTGAAAAGCACGAACCAAATCGGCAGCATGGACATCGGAGGCAACAACCCAAGAATTATCCTCCTGGCCATAACATTTCCACTTGACCAGATACTGAAGCTTCCGCCTCGAAAAACGAGAATCCAAAATCTTCTCCACCACATATTCCAACTCCCCCTCAACCAACACCGGAGCAGGAGGATCAACAGAGGGAACCATGGGCACCACATATCTCTGCAACAAAGATCTATGGAAAACATTATGGATGGAAAAAGAAGCTGGAAGGGCCAAACGAAAAGACACCGGATTGATAATTTCAGAAATCTTATAAGGACCAATAAAGCGAGGCTTGAACTTAGGGGAAGAAACCTTCATAGGAACATGACGAGAAGACAACCAGACCAAATCCCCAACACGAAGCCGGGGACCAACACACCGACGACGGTTAGCAAAACGTTGAGCCTTTTCCTGAGACAACGTTAAATTGTCCACCACATGAGTCCAAATCTGTTGCAACCTGTCCACCACAGAATCCAAACCAGGACAGTCAGAAGGCTCAACCTGCCCTGAAGAAAAACGAGGATGAAAACCAAAGATACAAAAAAAAAAGGCGAAACCAAGGTAGCCGAACTAGCCCGATTATTAAGGGCAAACTCGGCCAACGGCAAGGTCACCCAATCATCCTAATCAGCAGACACAAAGCATCTCAAATAGGTTTCCAAGGTCTGATTGGTTCGCTCAGTTTGGCCATTTGTCTGAGGATGAAATGCTGAAGAAAAAGACAAATCAATGCCCATTCTGGCACAAAAGGACCGCCAAAACCTAGAAACAAACTGGGAACCTCTGTCAGACACAATATTCTCCGGAATGCCATGCAAACGAACCACATGCTGAAAAAATAATGGAACCAAATCAGAGGAGGAAGGCAACTTAGGCAAAGGTACCAAATGGACCATCTTAGAAAACCGGTCACAAACCACCCAGATGACAGACATCTTCTGAGAAACAGGAAGATCAGAAATAAAATCCATGGAAATATGCGTCCAGGGCCTCTCAGGGACCGGCAAAGGCAAAAGCAACCCACTAGCACGGGAACAGCAAGGCTTGGCCCGGGCACAAGTCCCACAGGACTGCACAAAAGTACGCACATCCCGCGACAAGGAAGGCCACCAAAAGGACCTAGCAACCAAATCTCTGGTACCAAAAATCCCAGGATGACCAGCCAACACTGAACAATGAACCTCAGAAATTACCTTACTAGTCCATCTATCAGGAACAAACAGTTTCCCCACTGGACAGCGGTCAGGTTTATCAGCCTGAAACTCCCGAAACACCCGCCGTAAATCAGGGGAGATGGCAGAAAGAATCACCCCCTCCTTGAGAATACCAACCGGCTCAAGGACTCCCGGAGAATCAGGCTAAAAACTCCTAGAAAGGGCATCAGCCTTCACATTCTTAGATCCCGGAAGATACGAGACCACAAAATCAAAACGGGAGAAAAACAGGGACCATCGAGCTTGTCTAGGATTCAACCGCTTGGCAGACTCAAGGTAAATCAGATTCTTATGATCGGTCAAGACCACAACGCGATGCTTAGCTCCCTCAAGCCAATGTCGCCACTCCTCAAATGCCCACTTCATAGCCAACAACTCCCGATTGCCGACATCATAATTACGCTCAGCAGGCGAAAACTTTCTAGAGAAGAAAGCACACGGTTTCATCAAGGAGCCATCAGAACTTCTCTGTGACAAAACGGCCCCTGCCCCAATCTCAGAAGCGTCAACCTCAACCTGAAAAGTGAGAGAAACATCTGGCTGACGCAACACAGGGGCAGAAGTAAAACGACGTTTAAGCTCCTGAAAGGCCTTAACAGCCGCAGAGGACCAATTCATCACATCAGCGCCTTTCTTCGTCAAATCAGTCAGAGGCTTAACCACACTGGAAAAGTTAGCAATGAAACGGCGATAAAAATTAGCAAAGCCCAAAAATTTCTGAAGGCTCTTCACAGATGTGGGTTGAATCCAATCATGAATGGCCTGGACCTTAACAGGATCCATTTCAATAGCCGAGGGAGAAAAAATGAAACCCAAAAAAGAAACCTTCTGAACTCCAAAAAGGCACTTAGACCCCTTCACAAACAACGCATTAACACAAAGGATCTGAAATACCATCCTGACCTGTTTCACATGAGACTCCCAATCATCGGAAAAAAACAGAATATCATCCAAATATACAATCATAAATTTATCAAGATAATTCCGGAAGATATCATGCATAAAGGACTGAAACACAGATGGAGCATTAGAGAGCCCGAATGGCATCACAAGGTATTCAAAATGACCTTCGGGCGTATTAAATGCTGTTTTCCATTCATCACCCTGTTTAATACGAACAAGATTATACACCCCTCGAAGTTCAATCTTAGTAAACCAACTAGCCCCCTTAATCCGAGCAAACAAATCAGAAAGCAAAGGTAAAGCGTACTGGAATTTGACCGTGATCTTATTGAGAAGGTGATAATCTATACAGGGCCTCAAGGAGCCGTCCTTCTTGGCAACAAAAAAGAACCCCGCTCCCAACGGTGACGAAGATGGGCGAATATGCCCTTTCTCCAAAGACTCCTTAACATAACTCCGCATAGCGGCATGCTCTGGCACAGACAGATTGAAAAGTCGGCCCTTAGGGAACTTACAGCCAGGAATCAAGTTAATAGCACAATCGCAGTCCCTATGAGGAGGAAGGGAACTGGACTTGGGCTCATCAAATATATCCTGGAAATCCGACAAAAACTCAGGAACTTCAGAAGAGGGGGAAGAGGAAATTGACATTAAAGGAACATCACTATGTATCCCTTGACAACCCCAACTAGTCACAGACATAGATTTCCAATCCAGCACTGGATTATGTACCTGTAACCATGGAAAACCCAGCACAACAACATCATGCAAATTATGCAACACCAAAAAGCGAATATCTTCCTGATGTGCTGGAGCCATGTACATGGTCAACTGTGTCCAGTACTGAGGTTTATTCTTGGCCAATGGCGTAGCATCAATCCCCCTTAAGGGAATAGGGCTCTGCAAAGGCTCCAAGGAAAAACCACAGCGTTTGGCGAATTCTAAGTCCATTAAGTTCAGGGCAGCGCCTGAATCCACAAATGCCATAACAGAAAAGGACGACAATGAGCAAATCAGGGTAACAGACAAGAGAAATTTAGGCTGTACAGTACTAATGGCAACAGACCTAGCGACCCTCTTAGTACGCTTAGGGCAATCAGAAATAGAATGAGTAGAATCACCACAGTAAAAACACAGCCCATTCCGACGTCTGAATTCCTGCCGTTCTGCTCTAGTCAAAATCCTATCACATTGCATAGGCTCAGGACTCTGCCCAGAGGACACCGCCATATGGTGCACCACCTTGCGCTCACGCAGGCGCCGATCAATCTGAATGGCCAAAGACATTGATTCGTTCAAACCAGCAAGCGTGAGGAACCCCACCATAACATCTTTAAGGGCTTCAGGAAGACCCTTTCTGAAAATTGCTGCCAGGGCATACTCATTCCATTTTGTGAGCACAGACCACTTTCTAAATTTCTGGCAGTATACTTCTGCCTCTTCCTGACCCTGACACAGAGCCAGCAAGGTTTTTTCTGCCTGATCCACAGAATTAGGTTCGTCATACAGCAATCCGAGCGCTTGAAAAAATGCACCTACATCGAGCAATGCAGGATTCCCTGGCTCAAGGGAGAATGCCCAGTCCTGCGGGTCTCCACGCAGCAGAGAAATGACAATCTTCACCTGCTGAATGGGGTCACCAGAGGAACGGGGTCTCAAAGCAAAAAACAATCTGCAGTTATTTTTAAAGTTCAAAAATTTGGATCTATCCACAGAAAACAAATCAGGAATAGGAATTCTAGGCTCTAAAACCGGAGTCTGAACAACATAATCTTGGATACTCTGTACCCTTGCAGCGAGTTGATCCACACGCGAGAACAGACCCTGAACCTCCATGTCTGCACCAGAATCCTGAACCACCCAGAGATTAAGGGGAAAAAATAGACAAAACAGGCTGCAAAGGAAAAAAAAAAAAATGGCTCAGAACTTTTTTTTCCTTCTTTTGAGATGCATTCAACACATTGCGGGCCAGCTGTACTGTTATGACCTGGTGGTTAAGGAGCAACACTGATATGACCTGGTGGTTAAAGAGCAACATGGGACGAGCTCTGAGGAGGTGGTATCTATACTGACCGCAGTTCCTAATCCTAACACCAACACTAGAAGTAGCCATGGGATGTTCCTGTCACTCCCTAGACACCTCGTCACAGCCTGAGAACTAACTACCCCTAAAGATGGAAACAGAAAGCTATCTTGCCTCAGAGAAAATCCCAAAAGGAAAGATAGCCCCCCACAAATATTGACTGTGAGTGGAGAGGGAAATGACATACAGAGAAATGAAAACAGATTTTAGCAAAGGAGGCCAATACTAATCTAGATAGACAGAATAGGAAAGGATACTGTGCGGTCAGTATTAAAAATTAAAAATCCACGCAGAGTTTACAAAAATAATCTCCACACCGACTCACGGTGTGGAGGGCAAATCTGCTTCCCCAGAGCTTCCAGCTAGACTGAATAAATCATATTGACAAGCTGGACAAAAAAAGACATAACATGAGCTGAGCGATTAAGTCCACAGCAAATGGACAACAAAAGAACTAGCGAGAACTTATCTTTTGCTGAAATGGACAGGCCATCAGAGAAATCCAAGGAGAGATCTGAATCCAACCCAGAAACATTGACAGCTGGCATTAACTGAAGACCAGAGCCAGGTTAAATAGCAAAGCCAGGAGAGACGATCAGTGAAAGCAGCTGCTACAGCTAAACTCAAGGAGCAGCAGTTCCACTCAAAACCACCAGAGGGAGCCCAAGGGCAGAACTCACAAAAGTACCATTCACAACCACAGGAGGGAGCCCAAGAACGGAATTCACAACAGGATCCTAACCCTAACCCTAAGGTTTAGGATCCTAACCCTAACCCTAAGGGTTAGGGTTAGGATCCCTAGGGTTAGGGTTAGGATCCCTAATGTTACTAGGGATCCTAACCTTAGGGTTAGGATCCCTAGTAACCCTAGGGTTAGGGTTTTCTTGCTTTTTCTTGTGTTTAGGGTTAGGGTTTTCTTGTTTTTTCTTGTGTTTAGGGTTATTGTTAGGGTTTTCTTGTTTTTTCTTGTGTTTTTCTATAAAAACGCATGCGTTTTTAACGCACGCAAACGCATGTGCTTAACCCCTTCCCGACATTTGACGTACTATCCCGTCGAGGTGGGGTGGGCCCGTATGACCGCCGACGGGATAGTACGTCATGCCCTTTAATGCGACACCGTGACTTAAGTCGCGGTGATCGCATTAAAATTCCGATGCCATCTTACCGTACGGAAGATGGCCTCGGCATTTCGGGGTATGGCGCCGCCCCCCCGGCCTCCCGATCGCTGTGATTGGCTGTTCAATTCTGAACAGCGAATCACAGCCTTTCTCACTGTTTCAGCCAATCAGATTGGCTGAAACAGTGAGGTCCCAGGCTAGGATCGAGTACCGATGTACTCGATCCTGGGGCCTGTGCCTGGCAACGCCAGGCACTGGCCAGAACCCCCCGGATTGGCACGATCGACGATCTTATCGATCGAACCAATCGCAGGGCACAGCGGCGGTGTTACCGTGCTTTGCCCTGCCTGTAACGCGCTCCGCAGCCCCCTCTGCTCTCCTGTGCCCTGCCTCCTTGTGCTCCGGATCCTGCAGGTGTGATTGGCGCGATCGATGTGATCGTCGATCGTGCCAATCACAGGGCACAGCAGCGGTATGACCGCGCTGTGCCCTGATGGTGACCTGCCGGTCACCTGCTGGTCACTTGCTGGTGACCTGCCGGTAACCTGCCTATAACCGGAGCTGTGAGCTCCGATCATAGGCTGGTGCCTAGCAACACCGGCGTCACCAGGGCCTCCCCTGATTGGTGGGATCGATGTGATCATCGATCCCACCAATCACAGGTCACAGCAGCGGTGTGACCGCTCTGTGACCTGTGTCACCTGTCCCTGACCTGTCTGACCGCTCTTCAGGAATCCTCACACTTGGTGAGGGTTCCTGCAGAGCGGTCACGCTGTCAGATCCCCCTCCTGTGCTGAGACTTGTGGTGCCACAGTAGCCTGTGACACCATAATTCTCGCTAAAAAAACAGAAAGAAAGAAGACAGAAGAAAGAAGACAGAAGAAAGAAGAGAGACTACAACCGTAAGTGTTGATACCCCGATCCCGGCCCGATCTTTCTTACCCCCCCATCCCCCATCAACTTTGCGCCGCGTCCGTCCGTGCCCAAATTTAGCAACCGCCGAGCGTTGATTGGTGACGCAGTTCACCGATCAACACTCGTGCTCGCTTTTCTTTTTCACCCCCCTTAGTGTCGCCGAGCGTTGATTGGTGACGCAGTTCACCGATCAACACTCGTGCTCACTTTTCTCCTCCACATCCCCGTCCACGCACCCCGCCGCTGCGTCTGAACCCGTGCCTTTCGTTTTTTTTTTTCCACATCCCCGTCCGCGCACCCCGCCACTGCGTCTGAACCTGTGCCTTTCGTTTCTTTTTTTTTTTTCCACATCCCCGTCCGCGCACCCCGCCGCTGCGTCTGAACCCGTGCCTTTCGTTTCTTTTTTTTTTTCCACATCCCCGTCCGCGCACCCCGCCGCTGCGTCTGAACCCGTGCCTTTCGTTTCTTTTTTTTTTTTCCACATCCCCGTCCACGCACCCCGCCGCTGCGTCTGAACCCGTGCCTTTCGTTTCTTTTTTTTTTTTTTCCACATCCCCATCCGCGCACCCCGCCACTGCGTCTGAACCCGTGCCTTTCGTTTCTTTTTTTTTTTTTTCCCACATCCCCATTCACACACCCAGCAGGTGCCGAACTTTGATAAGTGACGCAGTTCACTTATCAGAGCTAGGGACTGCTGTTTTAGACTTTTCCTTTCACAGGTATTTTTTTTCCCTATTTGCTTTTTTTCTTTTACTTTTCAGAAGTTTGCACCAAACACTATCCCCCCCCCCCACACGTACACATAGTTCCAATAAATTGCACCCAAGCACCATACTCACACAAAAAATGTCCCGTTCGTCCCAGCAGCGCTATTCAGCAGAGGAGGCATATTCTTTTCTTGCCTCCGACACGGATAGCGAGGGAGAGGATCCCACATTCCTTTACTCTTCAGATTCTTCATCCTCTTCCTCCTCCTCCTCCTCATCTTCCTCCTCGGGTCCTGCGGAACCGCCTCGCAGACGCCCCAGGAGAGAAGATGACGCAGCACCCACTCCTGAAGATGATCCAGCGCGCCCTTCTTCGGACCCCATATGGACCTCGCCCCCCGAAAATTACGAGCCACTGATTCCTGATTTTGTGGCAGAATCAGGAATCAGGTTTGACACCACCGGCCTCACAGAAATAGACTTTTTCAAAGTCTTTTTCTCTGAGGATTTTATTAACCTCATGGTGGAGCAAACTAATTTGTACGCTCGGCAATTTTTGGAGCAAAACCCCAGTTCATCATTTTCTAACTGGTCTCCTGTAGACGCAGTAGAAATGATGCAGTTTTGGGGCCTGGTCCTCCACATGGGGATCGTGAAGAAGCCAGACCTTCGGCAATATTGGAGTGTGGATATTTTATATAACACTCCAGTGTTCCGAATGGTCATGGCTCGGATGCGTTTTGAGGCCATCCACAAATTCCTGCATTATTCCGATAATGCACAATGTCCCGCACGAGATGACCCCAATTTTGACCGTCTGTTCAAAGTTCGGCCGGTCATCGAACACTTCAGCAAAAAGTTTGCTGAAGTGTACGTGCCCAAAAGGGACATCTGTGTGGATGAGTCCTTGGTTCATTTTAAGGGGCGGCTCAGATTCCGTCAATACCTGCCCAGCAAAAGGGCCAGGTACGGAATCAAACTCTACAAGCTGTGTGAGAGTACCTCAGGGTACACCCACAGCTTTAGAGTTTACGAAGGGAAGGACAGCAGGATTGAACCGCCTGAGTGTCCCCCTGTCTTGGGAGTGAGTGGGAAAATAGTGTGGGATTTGGTGCACCCACTGCTGGATAAAGGTTATCACCTCTACACCGATAACTTTTATTCCAGCATCCCACTCTACAAATCCCTCTCTGCGCGAGGTACCGCAGCCTGCGGTACTGTCCGCAAAAATCAGAGAGGCCTCCCGAAGACGCTACTTGGGCAGATGCTCAGAAAAGGTGAGAGCAAAGCCCAATGTAGCGACCACCTGCTGGTGGTCAAGTACAAGAGGGATGTCCTTCTGTTGACCACCATACACGGTGATGGCAGCGCCCTCAGCACTGTACGGGGTACCTCTACACAGGTCTGCAAACCGGACTGTGTACTGGGGTACAACAAAAACATGGGGGGCGTTGATCTCTCCGATCAACTCCTCCAACCGTACAGTGCTTTGAGGAAGGCCAAGGTGTGGTACAAAAAGCTGTCGGTGTACATCGTACAAATGGCAATGCTTAACGCTTTCCTGCTGTCACGATGTGCACGCCACACCGATACGACGTACCTTCAGTTCCAGGAGGTAGTGGTTAAGGCCCTGATGTTTGGCACGAGGGAAGGAGCGGGCCCCAGTACTTCCGGAACTGAGGGTGCTCGTATTGTACCAGGTCAGCATTTTCCGGGGGTCGTCCCGCCAACTGGCAGAAAAGGTAAGCCGCAAAAAAGGTGCCGATTGTGCTACAAACGAGGAGTACGCAAGGACACCATCTATCAATGCGACACCTGCCCCGACAAACCTGGCCTGTGTATGAAGGACTGCTTCAAATTGTACCACACCTCCATGCACTACTAATTAGGAACCAGTAGATTAGTTCCAAAGAGGGGGCACATCTAAGTAAGTTCCATGGGGGTCTAGGTTCCAAAATGATGTCACTTGTGGTTTTTTTTTACTGTTTAGGCACATCAGGGGCTCTGCAAACGGAACATGACGCCCTCAGAACCAGTCCATCAAAGTCTGCATTCCAAATCGTCACTGCTTCCCTTCTGAGTCCCGAAGTGCCCAAACAGTTTTTTCCCCACATATGGAGTACCAGCGTACTCAGAACAAACTGGACAGCAACTTTTGGGGTCCAATTTCTCTTGTTACCCTTGGGAAAATAAAAAATTGGGGACTGAAAGATCATTTTTGTGGGGAAAAAATAGGATTTTTTATTTTCACGCCCGGGCGTTATAAACTTTCGCGAAGCACTTGGGGGATAAAAGTGCTCACGACACATCTAGATAAGTTCCTTAGGGGGTCTAGTTTCCAAAATGGGGTCACTTATGGGGGGTTTCCACTGTTTAGGCACATCAGGGGCTCGCCAAACACGACATGGCATCCGATCTCAATTCCAGCCAATTTTAGCTTGAAAATGTCAAAGGGCGCTCCTTTCCTTCTGAGCCCTGCCATGCGCCCAAACAGTGGTTACCCCCCACATATGGGGTATCAGCGTACTCAGGACAAATTGGACAACAACTTTTGGGGTCCAATTTCTCCTGCTACCCTTGAGAAAATAAACAATTGGGGACTAAACGATCATGTTTGTAGAAAAAATAGGATTTTTTATTTTCACACCCGGGCGTTATAAACTTTCGTGAAGCACTTGGGGGATAAAAGTGCTCACGACACATCTAGATAAGTTCCTTAGGGGGTCTAGTTTCCAAAATGGGGTCACTTATGGGGGGGTTTCCACTGTTTAGGCACATCAGGGGCTGGCCAAATACGACATGGCGTCCGATTTCAATTGCAGCCAATTTTAGCTTGAAAATGTCAAACGACGCTCCTTTCCTTCTGAGCTCTGCTGTGCGCCCAAAAAGTGGTTCTCCCTCACATGTTGGGTATCAGCGCACTCAGGACAAATTGGGCAACAACTTTTAAGGTCCATTTTCTCTTTTTACCCTTGGGAAATTAAAAAAATTATTGCTGAAAGATCATTTTTGTGACTAAAAAGTAAAATGTTAATTTTTTCCTTCCATGTTGCTTCTGCTGCTGTGAAACATCTGAAGGGTTAATAAACTTCTTGAATGTGGTTTTGAGCACCTTGAGGGGTGCAATTTTCAGAATGGTGTCACTTTTTGGTATTTTCTGCCATATAGACCCCTCAAAATGACTTCAAATGTGAGGTGGTCCCTAAAAAAAATGGTTTTGTAAATTTTGTTGTAAAAATGAGAAATTGCTGTTCAAATTTTAACCCTTATAACTTCCTAAAAAAAAAAAATTTTGTTTCCAAAATTGCGCTGATGTAAAGTAGATATGTGGGAAATGTTATTTATTAACTATTTTGTGTCACATAACTCTCTGGTTTAACAGAATAAAAATTCAAAGTTGGAAAATTGCGAAATTTTCAAAATTTTCGCCAATTTTCCTGTTTTTTCACAAATAAACGCAAGTGATATCAAAGAAATTTTACCACTATCATGAAGTACAATATGTCACGAGAAAACAATGTCAGAATCGCCAAGATCCGTTGAAGCGTTCCAGAGTTATAACCTCATAAAGGGACAGTGGTCAGAATTGTAAAAATTGGCCCGGTCATTAACGTGCAAACCACCCTTGGTGGTGAAGGGGTTAAAAACGCATGCGTTTACATAGACAGCAATACATTTTTTTGCCGCAAAAAAGCTGCTAGAAATTACTTCGTTGCATTTCTGCAAATGAACGCACGCGTCAAAAAACGCATGCGTTGCCGAAAACGCGTCAAAACGCACTCTAAAAAACGCATGCGTTTTTTAATGTTAAGCATAGGAAAAAAAACGCATGCGTTTTTTAGCGCTAAAACGCTGCAGATCAAAACGCAAGTGTGAAACCAGCCTTAACTAGTTAAATGCAGCTGTCAAACGCAGACAGCGGCATTTAACTACCGCATCCGGCCGGGCGGCCGGAAATGACGTCATCGCCGACCCCCGTCACATGATCGGGGGTCGGCAATGCTTCAGAATGGTAACCATAGAGGTCCTTGAGACCTCTATGGTTACTGATCCTGTGGTCGGCACTCACAGCACACCTGATTTTCTGCTACATAGCAGCAAACAGCAGATCGCTGCTATGTAGCAGAGCCGATCGTGCTGTGCCTACTTCTAGCCTCCCATGGAGGTTAATGAAGCATGGCAAAAGTAAAAAAAAAAGTTGAAAAAATGTGAAAAAAATAAAAAAAATATAAAAAGTTTAAATCATCCCCCTTTCGCCCCAATCAAAATAAATCATTAAAAAAAAAATCAAATCTACACATATTTGGTATCGCCACGTTCAGAATTGCCCGATCTATAAATAAAAAAAAAAAAGGATTAATCTGATCGCTAAACGGCGTAACGAGAAAAAAATCGAAATGTCAAAATTAGGTTTTTTTGGTCGCCGCGACATTGCATTAAAATGCAATAACGGGCGATCAAAAGAAGGTATCTGCACCGAATTGGAATCATTAAAAACGCCAGCTCAGCACGCAAAAAATAAGCCCTCAACCGACCCCAGATCATGAAAATTGGAGACGCAACGAGTATCGGAAAATGGCGCAATTTTTTTTTTTTTAGCAAAGTTTGGATTTTTTTTTTCACCACTTAGGTAAAAAATAACCTAGTCATGTTAGGTGTCTGTGAACTCGTAATCACCTGGAGAATCATAATGGCAGGTCAGTTTTAGCATTTAGTGAACCTAACAAAAAAGCCAAGCAAAAAACAAGTGTGGGATTGCACTTTTTTTGCAATTTCACAGCACTTGGAATTTTTTTCCCATTTTCTAGTACACGACATGGTAAAACCAATGATATCGTTCAAAACTACAACTCGTCCCGCAAAAAATAAGCCCTCACATGGCCATATTGACAGAAAAATAAAAAAAGTTATGGCTCTGGGAAGGAGGGGAGCGAAAAACGAACACGAAAAAAACGAAAAATCCCACGGTCATGAAGGGGTTAAAAATCCAATAGGATTCCCTATTCACAAATCGGTCGGCGATGACGTCATTTCCAACCGCCCGGCCGGATGTGGTAGTTAAATTCCGCTGTCTGCATTTGACAGCGGCATTTAACTAGTTAATAGCGGCGGGTGAATCGCGATTTCACCCGCCGCTATTGCGGGCACATGTCAGCTGTTCAAAACAGCTGACATGTCCCGGCTTTGATGGCGGCTCACCGCGGAGTCCTGCATCAAAGCAGGGGAGCCGCCATCGGATGGGATAGTACGTCCGATGTCGGTAAGGGGTTAAACTATCCACACTTATACCGGAGGATTTTCCATGTACGTACATTGCTCTTTATATGGATTTTATTGTGCATCCAATATGCATTTTACATCTATTTGTATAGTTTTGTATATGAAGAAAGGTTTCTATACAATAAACTGCACCATGGCGCGGTTTAATTAATGAATTAAGCAACTGGATCAGTGACGCCGTTCTGGAGGATATAAAACACCCACAATGTATCATTTGTATAAGCCTGAGGAAGGAGCTGGTTCACATCGGAAATGGGTAGAATATTAAAATGAAAAGTTTGTTGTTGTTTTTTAACGTTCATTTGTTTTGATGCCCAACTTTATGGCTCAGCACTTGGCAGCACTTTTCTAAGCCCTGATTTTTTCCTTCTTCCCACATCAGGGATTTTGGAAGCCAACAGCATCATTACCCTCCGTTTTCTCTAAAAGGCTCATCATAATATTTTTCTAACTTGTCAGCACATTCTACGTACGCTGTCATTTGGCTTTGTAGTTTACAGATCTGGGCAGGTAACGATCAGAGTCTTCTAATCTCAGGAGGTAGTTGGATCCTCCAGGTTGTAAGTTCTATAGAAAAGGGCTTTCAATGCCCAAAGCCACTTGGACAGTTTTGGGTGAAGGAGAAAGTTGTGGTCTAGAGGCAAAATGGTGATCACACGATTGTGATACGTTGGACTACACCACCGATAAAGAAGCCACAGCCGGAGACTGAGAAGAATCTGTGACTTCTCTGCAGTTAGTGGTCACTACTCACCTGGGTAGTCATATGTAGGAATCTCCTCTTTACACCGTTCATCACCCCTCACATATGTCTCTGTAGTATTAATATGGGTCAGATCTTCACCCTGAAACAAATATTGTAAAGGTCACAGACAGATGGAGAAGTCCCATCTATGATCAGCTCTAATCCTGCCATCTCCTCCGTTCTCATTACACAAGTATAAAACATATAATACTGGTGGATAAAACAACACTGAGCACAAGACCTTCACAGCCGTCTACACATTGTGACAGTCACTGGTAAGGTGATAGAGGGGAGATATGTGTCACTGCGCTTAACGGCGTCAGTGATGTGAAACCAGAGCATTTTTCTCCAGCACACTACGTGTTGTGAGGGTTAAGTTACATAAACAGGGCTGGTTTTATGTGGACCTTCACAGAGCGGGTGGGAGAAGGTCCACTTTATCTCCCTTGGCAGACCTGCCAGGACCTGCATGAGGACATGATCATGTGATCAATCACATGATGGGGAAGTTACAGGCTTGGGGTGAAATAACCGAGCTCTACAGACAGTCTGGGCTCAGCTAGCCTGGAGAGAGGACTCCAGAGGCTTTGTGGCTCGTCGAGTACAGACTGAACCTGTCCTGCTCCAGAGCGGGGGCCACCCACAACATACGGACTGTGCTGCAGCATTTTGGTTTTTTTTATCGTTTCGTTCCTGTTTTGGCCAAGAAGGCGGAGTTTGTTTTCCCCACAAGTTGGTTTATGCTGCCTTACAATACATCAACAATGATTTAAATAGACGTTGTTCCCATTTTTCCTACCTCAGTGTGCCACCACGTAAGTGAACTACCACAACATCATAATATATCATAATAAATGAATGAAAACCCCGGTGTGGGTTCCCCCCTATTCTCTATCGTATTTTTTATCTCTGTCTCTATTGGATGTGTCGGATGATGGGAGTAAGAGTCCCAAAAGCCCCCACCTGCTGTCATCGTTCAGACTTTAATATAACTCATCATTCTCTTCTGCTCCTGACGATCGCCGGCAGACCAGGGGAGAACGATGAGAGCCGTCTTCAGCACCCGACACCAGGGAACAGTGCTTACAGTAGCGCTTCTTCCCCGGCGGCCGTCTTTGTGGTAGTGAGGCGGTACACGGTTGCCACACGTGTGCCGCAAGTATTACACACACGGACATGGATATCTCCGGTATTGTTTTTTTCCGGGATCGGAAATAAAGGGAAGAGTGAAATCAGCCTAAGGGAGATCTCATGACACGTTCTCTCCATCTACCTGATGATCCTGAGGAACAATGGAATCTTCCTGTTTACAGTCCTGTGGAAGAAGAGGACGGGGACATCTCTCTGGTGTTGTCCTCTTACTGGATAGATCTGGAGGAAACACATACAGGGACTGAATTCATTCTTTACATACAGATAATTATAGGCCGTGTGTATTTAGTCTTGTCTATTACCTGGAGATGTGAGGGGCTGGGGAACCTTCATTATGACGTCCTTGTACAGATCTCTGTGTCCTTCTAAATACTCCCACTCCTCCATGGAGAAATAGACGGCGACACCCTGACACCTTATAGGAACCTGACACATACAATGATACCGTCATCCCCCGATCCCTCCATAGCGTTACTGTATAATGTCCCAGCATTCCCAGCAGTGTCACCTCTCCAGTCAGCAGCTCAATCATCTTGTAGGTGAGTTCTAGGATCTTCTGGTCATTGATGTTCTCATGTATCAGGGGGTGAGGTGGAGGCCCCGTGATTGGGCTCAGGGGTCTTCCCCATCCCTCAGACACAGGGTCCTGACAGCGATCACTAGAGGTCTTCTTCACTACTGTGTAATCCTGGTTATGGAGAGACACATTAATAAATCTCACTACAGACATTTCCAGAGTCCTCACCTCTCCAGTTCTGTCCATCTGTTATTCCCATAGATAAGAATGATGTAATGTGACGTCATCAGAATCTCTCACCTCTCCAGTAAGCCGGAAGAGGATCTCTAGGGTGAGGTGTAATATCCTCTCCGCCATCTTGTCTCTGTCCATATCCATCCTTGATGGGTAAATCAGGAAATTCTCTTCTATAGAAGATCTTCACTGAGAGGATCCGATATTGTAGAGACCTGAATGAGAAGAAGATGAGCCGATGTAACATCATAAGAATCCTGTGTAATAATACAATTACTGGAGACAATAAGGGAAACATATGAGGAGATTTATTATTTTACAGTATTTAGTTTCCTTCTTTCCATCTACTAATAAAACCTATATATTTAGGCCACAGACAACAAGCAGTTTCTCCCTCGGAGTCGGCAGCTGAATACGTTCCTCATAGACTCATCTTCCATAACGCTAATTCTCGCCTCATTTCCCGACCCTGGAATCGGCATTAGTAATACTGCAGGAGATATTCATTACACGTGACAGGAGAAATAACGACTCCATGATGAGGACGACATCTCCATCTCCTACTGCGGCTCTAGGAACAGATCTGTCCAGAGTCGGTCACTGACTCCATCCCCACCGGCCTCTATATGGAGGTTTCCCGTCTTCCCCGCACTGGAATCTTCTATCACGTTAGATCTCAGCTCTGAGTCACACACAGAAGTTTGAGGCTTTTATAGGAGATTGTCGGTAAGAACAAGACCGGAGATATCTGAGGCCGATGTCTCCATGTACGGGGTTTATTTCTCCGGATAGGATGGTTTTCTTTGGTACTTTCCCCCATTAGAAGGGACACCGGTGGATATTGGGGTCTTTACCTGCTACAGTCCTGGTGGGATTTACTCGGTACAGTGGCCGCTGGACAAATCTCACCATCAATTACCCTCAGACTGAAGGAACATCGCTCCTCTACTCGGCTCTATGGATCCAGGATGAAATCCACTGCGGCCCCTGCAAGAAAAGAAGGAGGAAGAGCAGAAGTTGGGGGAGACCACCGTGGCCTGAGGGTAAATGCTAGAGTGTATGGGCTCCTTCCAGGTGTGACGTCATTTCCGGGGGCGTGTCCTATCGGGAGGGGGCGTGTTCTCCAAGGCGGCAAAGGAAAGCAGCATGACAGCTTGTGGACGCCATGGAGGTCAGTGGTTTCAGGGTGAAAAATGCTACTTGCCGATCGCTATTCGCTATTGGGGGGAGGCCCTGTGGTGGTCGACCTACTTGTCTGTGTGGGGAGTGACCCGTGGTGGGATTTTGGGGGGCTCCGCTGCTGCTGGCTATTGTGGGGGACCCCTGTGGTGGGATTTTGGGGGGCTCCGCTGCTGGCTATTGTGGGGGACCGCTGCGGTGTGGTTTTGGGGGGCTCCGCTGCTGCTGGCTATTGTGGGGGACCGCTGCAGTTTTGGTGGGCTCCGCTGATGCTGGCTATTGTGGGGGACCCCTGCGGTGGGATTTTGGGGGGCTCCGCTGCTGGCTATTGTGGGGGACCGCTGCGGTGTGGTTTTGGGGGGCTCCGCTGCTGCTGGCTATTGTGGGGGACCCCTGTGGTGGGATTTTGGGGGGCTCTGCTGCTGCTGGCTATTGTGGGGGACCCCTGCGGTGGGATTTTGGGGGGCTCCGCTGCTGGCTATTGTGGGGGACCCCTGTGGTGGGATTTTGGGGGGCTCGGCTGCTGCTGGCTATTGTGGGGGACCGCTGCGGTGGGATTTTGGGGGGCTCGGCTGCTGCTGGCTATTGTAGGGGACCCCTGTGGTGGGATTTTGGGGGGCTCCGCTGCTGCTGGCTATTGTGGGGGACCGCTGCGGTGGGATTTTGGGGGGCTCCGCTGCTGCTGGCTATTGTGGGGGACCCCTGCGGTGGGATTTTGGGGGGCTCGGCTGCTGCTGGCTATTGTAGGGGATCCCTGCGGTGGGATTTTGGTGGGCTCCGCTGCTGCTGGCTATTGTGGGGGACCCCTGCGGTGGGATTTTGGTGGGCTCCGCTGCTGCTGGCTATTGTGGGGGACCCCTGTGGTGGGATTTTGGGGGGCTCTGCTGCTGCTGGCTATTGTGGGGGATCCCAGTGGTGGGATTTTGGGGGGCTCCGCTGCTGCTGGCTATTGTGGGGGACCGCTGCGGTTTTGGGGGGCTCTGCTGCTGCTGGCTATTGTGGGGGACCCCTGTGGTGGGATTTTGGGGGGCGCTGCTGCTGGCTATTGTGGGGGATCCCTGCGGTGGGATTTTGTGGGGCTCTGCTGCTGCTGGCTATTGTGGGGGACCGCTGCGGTGTGGTTTTGGGGGGCTCCGCTGCTGCTGGCTATTGTGGGGGACCGCTGCGGTTTTGGGGGGCTCCACTGCTGCTGGCTATTGTGGGGGACCCCTGTGGTGGAATTTTGGTGGGCTCCGCTGCTGCTGGCTATTGTGGGGGACCCCTGCGGTGGGATTTTGGGGGGCTCGGCTGCTGCTGGCTATTGTAGGGGACCCCTGTGGTGGGATTTTGGGGGGCTCCGCTGCTGCTGGCTATTGTGGGGGACCCCTGTGGTGGGATTTTGGGGGGCTCTGCTGCTGCTGGCTATTGTGGGGGATCCCTGCGGTGGGATTTTGTGGGGCTCTGCTGCTGCTGGCTATTGTGGGGGACCACTGCTGTGTGGTTTTGGGGGGCTCCGCTGCTGCTGGCTATTGTGGGGGACCCCTGTGGTGGAATTTTGGGGGGCTCTGCTGCTGCTGGCTATTGTGGGGGACCGCTGCGGTGTGGTTTTGGGGGGCTCTGCTGCTGCTGGCTATTGTGGGGGATCCCTGCGGTGGGATTTTGGGGGGCTCCACTGCTGCTGGCTATTGTGGGGGGACCGCTGCTGTGTGGTTTTGGGGGGCTCCGCTGCTGCTGGCTATTGTGGGGGACCCCTGCGGTGGGATTTGGGGGGGCTCTGCTGCTGCTGGCTATTTTGGGGGTTCCCTGCGGTGGGATTTTGGGGGGCTCTGCTGCTGCTGGCTATTGTGGGGGACCGCTGTGGTGGGATTTTGGGGGGCTCCGCTACTGCTGGCTATTGTGGGGGATCCCTGCGGTGGGATTTTGGTAGGCTCCGCTGCTGCTGGCTATTGTGGGGGACCCCTGTGGTGGGATTTGGGGGGGCTCTGCTGCTGCTGGCTATTGTGGGGAATCCCTACGGTGGGATTTTGGGGGTTCCGCTGCTGCTGGCTATTGTGGGATTTTGTGGGGGGGACTGCTGCTGGCTGTTGTGGTGGACTTCTGTGGTAGGCGACCTGCTTGTGTGAGGGGGGCTGCAGGCTATTGGGGGACCCCTGACCTGCTTGTGGGGGGGGGGGGCGACCTGCTGCATGCTATTGGGGGTGACCCATTTTAGTGGGGGGTGACCTGCTTGTGGGGGGGGGGACCTGCTGCTGGCAATTGGGGGGACCCCTGTGGTTGGATTTAGGGGTGACTTGTTTGGGGTGGGAGACCTGCTGCTGGCTATTGGGGTGACCCCTATGGTGGGACCCCTGTGGTGTGATTTGGGGGCGACCTGCGTGCGGGGGACCCCTTTTAGTGAGGGTGACCTGCGGTGGGATTTTGTGGGGCTCTGCTGCTGCTGGCTATTGTGGGGGACCACTGCTGTGTGGTTTTGGGGGGCTCCGCTGCTGCTGGCTATTGTGGGGGACCCCTGCGGTGGGATTTTGGTGGGCTCCGCTGCTGCTGGCTATTGTGGGGGACCCCTGTGGTGGGATTTTGGGGGGCTCTGCTGCTGCTGGCTATTGTGGGGGATCCCAGTGGTGGGATTTTGGGGGGCTCCGCTGCTGCTGGCTATTGTGGGGGACCGCTGCGGTTTTGGGGGGCTCTGCTGCTGCTGGCTATTGTGGGGGACCCCTGTGGTGGGATTTTGGGGGGCGCTGCTGCTGGCTATTGTGGGGGATCCCTGCGGTGGGATTTTGTGGGGCTCTGCTGCTGCTGGCTATTGTGGGGGACCGCTGCGGTGTGGTTTTGGGGGGCTCCGCTGCTGCTGGCTATTGTGGGGGACCGCTGCGGTTTTGGGGGGCTCCACTGCTGCTGGCTATTGTGGGGGACCCCTGTGGTGGAATTTTGGTGGGCTCCGCTGCTGCTGGCTATTGTGGGGGACCCCTGCGGTGGGATTTTGGGGTGCTCCGCTGCTGCTGGCTATTGTGGGGGACCGCTGCGGTGTGGTTTTGGGGAGCCCCGCTGCTGCTGGCTATTGTGGGGGACCCCTGTGGTGGGATTTTGGGGGGCTCTGCTGCTGCTGGCTATTGTGGGGGATCCCTGCGGTGGGATTTTGTGGGGCTCTGCTGCTGCTGGCTATTGTGGGGGACCACTGCTGTGTGGTTTTGGGGGGCTCCGCTGCTGCTGGCTATTGTGGGGGACCCCTGTGGTGGAATTTTGGGGGGCTCTGCTGCTGCTGGCTATTGTGGGGGATCCCTGCGGTGGGATTTTGTGGGGCTCTGCTGCTGCTGGCTATTGTGGGGGGACCGCTGCTGTGTGGTTTTGGGGGGCTCCGCTGCTGCTGGCTATTGTGGGGGACCCCTGCGGTGGGATTTGGGGGGGCTCTGCTGCTGCTGGCTATTTTGGGGGTTCCCTGCGGTGGGATTTTGGGGGGCTCTGCTGCTGCTGGCTATTGTGGGGGACCGCTGTGGTGGGATTTTGGGGGGCTCCGCTACTGCTGGCTATTGTGGGGGATCCCTGCGGTGGGATTTTGGTAGGCTCCGCTGCTGCTGGCTATTGTGGGGGACCCCTGTGGTGGGATTTGGGGGGGCTCTGCTGCTGCTGGCTATTGTGGGGAATCCCTACGGTGGGATTTTGGGGGTTCCGCTGCTGCTGGCTATTGTGGGATTTTGTGGGGGGGACTGCTGCTGGCTGTTGTGGTGGACTTCTGTGGTAGGCGACCTGCTTGTGTGAGGGGGGCTGCAGGCTATTGGGGGACCCCTGACCTGCTTGTGGGGGGGGGGGGCGACCTGCTGCATGCTATTGGGGGTGACCCATTTTAGTGGGGGGTGACCTGCTTGTGGGGGGGGGGACCTGCTGCTGGCAATTGGGGGGACCCCTGTGGTTGGATTTAGGGGTGACTTGTTTGGGGTGGGAGACCTGCTGCTGGCTATTGGGGTGACCCCTATGGTGGGACCCCTGTGGTGTGATTTGGGGGCGACCTGCGTGCGGGGGACCCCTTTTAGTGAGGGTGACCTGCTTATGGTTGGGTTTGGGGAGGCGACCTGCTTGTTACGGGACCCCTTTTAGTGGGGGCGACCTGCTTGTGGAGGGGTGACCTGCTGATGGCTATTGATGGGCCCCTGTGGTGGGGTTTGGGGGTGACCTGCTGGCTATTGAGGGGGACTCCTGTGGTGGGGTTTGGAGGTGACGTGCTGCTTACGGGGTGGACCCCTTTTAGTGGGGGCGACCTGCTGCTGGCTATTGGGGAGACCCTGGTGGTGGGGTTTGAGGGCGACATGCTTGTGGTCGGGTTTTGGGAGGGCGTGACCTGCTGTCTATTGGGGGGGACCCTTGTGGTGGATGTGGGGGGAGACCTGCTGCAAGCTATTGGGGGACCCCTGTGGTGGGATGTGGGGGTGACCTGCTTGTGGTGGGATGTGGGGAGGCGACCTGCATGTGAGGGGTGACCTGCTGCAGGCTATTTGGCGGACCCCTGTGGTGAGATTTGAGGGCGACCTGCTTGTGGGGAGGCGACCTGCTTGTCGTTGAATGTGGGGAGGCGACCTGCTTGTCGTTGAATGTGGGGAGGCGACCTGCTTGTCGTTGAATGTGGGGAGGCGACCTGCTTGTCGTTGAATGTGGGGAGGCGACCTGCTTGTCGTTGAATGTGGGGAGGCGACCTGCTTGTCGTTGAATGTGGGGAGGCGACCTGCTTGTCGTTGAATGTGGGGAGGCGACCTGCTTGTCGTTGAATGTGGGGAGGCGACCTGCTTGTCGTTGAATGTGGGGAGGCGACCTGCTTGTCGTTGAATGTGGGGAGGCGACCTGCTTGTCATTGAATGTGGGGAGGCGACCTGCTTGTCGTTGAATGTGGGGAGGCGACCTGCTTGTCGTTGAATGTGGGGAGGCGACCTGCTTGTCGTTGAATGTGGGGAGGCGACCTGCTTGTCCTTGAATGTGGGGAGGCGACCTGCTTGTCCTTGAATGTGGGGAGGCGACCTGCTGCTGGCTATTGGGGGGGATCCCATGGTGGGATTTGGGGATGACCTGCTGCTTACAGATGGAACCCTTTTATTGGGGGGTGACCTGCTGCTTACTGGGGGATCCCTTTTATTGGGGGGCGACCTGCTTATGGTTTGGGGGGGGGGGCTGAAGAGGGTTTAAGCTGGGTGGGGGGTGGACATCGAAGGGGGTGTGTGCTGGGTGGGGGGGTCCACGTCCATTGGGTGTTGGATGTCCGATGGTGGTTTGTGGGGGTTGGACGTCCGAAGGGGGTGTGTGCTGGGTGGGGGGGTCCACGTCCGATGGGGGTTTGTGCTGGGTGGGGGGGGGGTCCACGTCTGATGGGGGTTTGTGCGGGGTGGGGGGTCTGCATCTGGGGGTTTCTGCTGGGTGGGGGGTTCTGCGTCCGGTGGGGGTTGTACGTCCGATGGGGGTTTGTGGGGGTTGCAGTCCGATGGGAGTTTGTGGGGGTTGGACGTCCGATGAGAGTTTAAGCTGGGGTGGCGTTCGATTGGAGGGGGTGTCTGATGGGATTTATGGTTGGGGCAGGGGGCGTCATATTTGGATTTACGCTTGAGGGGAGGGAATGTCTGGTGGGCTTTGGATTTATCCTGTGGGGTCCGCTGGTTAATGTGAGGTGGAGGTTTCTGATTGGGGGAGCGAGGTTATGCTGTGTGGCCATCTGGTTGATGTGGGGGGGGGGGGCTAATGCTTCATTGGGGTACACAAAAAAAATATGATTGTATGCTGCTTGTGCTATGCAAAAAAAAAATTAGGTATTTCCCTGTAGAGTAGGCCACACCACCAACTGGCACAAAGCTAATCCTTTTTAGCTTAATGTCAGTAGGAGGCAGACATGGGTCTGGACCACCCAGCCCAGTTTCTGACTTAGGTTTTGGGGTTTTTTTTTATTAACGATTTTCCTTCTTCTTTTTTTTTTTTTTTCAGATACGGCTTTTGAGGGCGACAGTGGAATTGTCACTCTAATCTCCCACCTAGAATTGTCACTACCATGTCATCTGTGGTCTTCGAAGCAAGGCCCTAACACATCAAGAGTGTCTGTGGTTCCCCAGAGGACGGTCCATGCCACGAATCCCCCTACCCTCTGGCCCCCCCCAGAGCCAGATAGAGTAGGGAGGGAAGACGAATCCGTTATGTGCCAGCCGCCGAAAGGTCTGCGTCCAGGTTATTCCATGCCCATCTTCATCATCGGTCTGTGAAGAATGATGTGTGATCTTCAGGACACATATATCCTACCAGGCAGTGAGGGGGCTACTTTAAAAAAAAAAAATGGAAAGGACAGGACAAGTATGTCCTAGTTTGCCCCTGAGCAATATGGACGTCTCCTGGGGAAACCTTCCTATTCATGCAGCCTCCATGTTTTCCAGAGGCTCCTGTGACCCTGCTCTTAAAATATCCAGGCTTCGGTCTAGGCCTTCTCTGGTGGCCGGTCCACACCGCCAGTGCCCTGAACAATCATGCACGCCAACTTTCTAGTGTGTCCTACTCTGCACCTATCAGTTTAAGAGTACTCGCTTCTGCAACAGAGGACTAAAGTCTGCCTCCCAAGAGATCTGCTGTTCAATTTTGGTTGTTTTGGAAATGTTCTGTCCAAAAAACCGACGGGACAACTCTCCGACCCGCCAGGAAAAGACGAGACCTTCCTTTAGGCCAACCCCCTCCTGGCATCCATGAACCCACCAGCACTGGTCTGCTAGGCCTGGATCTAGCAGACTCTCTTCGACATGATGGGGCGTTCCCACCTTGGATGTTTCTCAGGGTCGGCTGCCGTGTCCTTCACAATTCAAGGCCGGTATTATGATCTCTGGTCTGGGACACCGAAACCTCAGACATCGGAGGCAGGCCTGGGGGGAACAGAGCCACATACCAAACCGACAGTCCGGCCCGCATGCACCAACAGCATACTACAGTTTTACAATACTTTAGAAATGCATAAAATGAAACAAGCAAAGGCATAAAGTTATTCAATGCAAAAAAAATGCAGTTTTATAAAATTGGAAATGTTTCTATATCTAATGGTAAAATGATATTTATCCAGTATTTCTATAAGTAAAAGTCTGAGATTTCTGTGGGAAATGGTCATTTGTTCCTCTTAAACCAGTTCTGAATGTAAATAAAACATTGCTCTGATGAAGTCTCCACATTGTATTTTCGCCTTTCATTTCATACGCAGGGCAGGACAAGCCCATGATGTATCTGTGTAACACATGCAAGGTGCTATAATAACAGCCTTAGGCTGGTTTCACACCAGCGTTCGGCAGGGCTGCGGATGGCAGCCTTCTTCCTCCGTTAAGGCTACTTTCACACTAACGTCGCTTGCTGTACGTCTCAATGCGTCGTTTTGGAGAAAAAACGCATCCTGCAAAGTTGCCTGCATGATGCGTTTTTTCTCCATAGACTTTCATTAGCAACACATTGGGATGGATTGCCACACGTCGCATCCGTCGTGCGACAGATGCGTCGTGTTTTGGCGGACCGTCGGCACAAAAAAAGTTCCATGTAACTTTTTTTGTGCGTCGAGTCCGCCATTTTCGACCGCGCATGCGTGGCCGAAACTCCGCCCCCTCCTCCCCGGAACTCACAATGGGCCACGGATGCGTTGTAAAACTGCCTCCGCTGCCCACGTTGTTCTACATAAAACACACTGTCCGTCGGGCCGACGGTTTGCGATGGCCCGTACCGACTGACTAGTGTGAAAGTAGCCTAAGCCCCGCTCACTGCCACAACTCTTCATTCAGTTCCGCCTACGTCTGCATGCGTCCTGCATACCCTATCTTTAATATTGGGTACGCAGGCCAAGCGGATGCCTCCGCATGTGTTGTTTTAACGCTGCGCCGACTGCAATAAAATGCAACATGTTGCGTTCGACGCAATTCAGCACATCTTCAAAATGAGGCATGCCTGCGTACCCAATGTTAGATAGGGGACGCATGCAGACTTAGGCGGAGCTGAAGGAAGAGGTGCAGTAGTGGGGGGGGGGGGGGCTTAACAGGAAGAAGGCTGCCGAACGCTGGTGTGAAACCTGCCTGAGACAGGTAAGCCACCTTTGAAACAATGTTCACTTGTACAAGCTCTTAGCCCCTTTGTGGCGGGGCCAATTTTTTAAAATCTGACCAGTGTCACTTTATATAGTAATAACTCTGGAATGCTTCAACATCCCATTGATTTTGAGATTAATTTTTTTTTTTCGTGTTATATTAGACTTTATGATAATGGTAAACTTGAGTTGATATGTTTTGCTTTATTTTGTAAAAAATCAGAAATTTTACAAATTTAAAAAAATATACATTTTTAGTGATTTTCCCTTTAAGGCCGGAGTCACACTAGAGAGGAATACGGACGAGTGCTATGCGAGAAAAAAATCGCATAGCACTCGAACCAATGTTAATCTCCCATCACTTTTTTTTCAAGGCCGTATATGTGCGAGTGAAATTGCAGTATGCTGTGATTTGCACCGTATATCAGCCGAGACTCGCCAATGAAAGTCTATTTGTGCAAGAAAAACTCGCACCACACGGGCCTTCAGTGTGACTTGCGAGAAATACGCAACGGTGTCCTTTGAAAGGCCCGACAATTCAGGTGCAGTGTAGAGTAAAATCACACTGACAGGTTACAATAGAATAGATATATATACACACAGTATAGGTGTATATAAAATCTAAAGAGATACACTACAGACCAAAAGTTTGGACACACCTCATTTAAAGATTTTTCTGTATTTTCATGACTATGAAAATTGTACATTCACACTGAAGGCATCAAAACTATGAATTAACACGTGGAATTATATACTTAACAAAAAAGTGTGAAACAACTGAAATTATGTCTTATATTCTAGGTTCTTCAAAGTAGCCACCTTTTGCTTTGATGACTGCTTTCGACACTCTTGGCATTCTCTTGATGAGCTGCAAGAGGTAGTCATTGGGAATGATTTTCACTTCACAGGTGTGCCCTGTCAGGTTTAATAAGCGGGATTTCTTGCCTTATAAATGGGTTTGGGACCATCAGTTGTGTTGTGCAGAAGTCTGGTGGATACAGAGCTGATAGTCCTACTGAATAGACTGTTAGAATTTGTATTATGGCAGGAAAAAAGCAGCTAAGTAAAGAAAAACGAGTGGCCATCATTACTTTAAGAAATGAAGGTCAGTCAGTCCGAAAAATTGGGAAAACTTTGAAAGTGTCCCCAAGTGCAGTGGCAAAAACCACCAAGCGCTACTAAGAAACTGGCTCACATGAGGACCGCCCCAGGAAAGGAATACCAAGAGTCACCTCTGCTTCTGAGGATAAGTTTATCCGAGTCACCATCCTCAGAAATCGCAGGTTAACAGCAGCTCAGATTAGAGACCAGGTCAATGCCACACAGAGTTCTAGCAGCAGACACATCTCTACAACAACTGTTAGGGCTTGTTTCCATTTGCGAGAAACACATCCGTATCTCGCATGTGGAAACCAAGCTGTGGCGCCGGCACTTTGGAGCGGAGCGTGCAGCTCCATGTGTTCCTATGCGGCCGCACGCTCCGCTCTGGAGTGCAGGTGCTACAGCTTGGTTTCCACATGCGAGATACGGACGTGTTTCTCGCAAATGGAAACAAGCCCTTAAGAGGAGACTTTGTGCAGCAGGCCTTCATGGTAAAATAGCTGCTAGGAAACCACTGCTAAGGACAGGCAACAAGCAGAAGAGACTTGTTTGGGCTAAATAACACAAGGAATGGACATTAGACCAGTGGAAACCTGTGCTTTGGTCAGATGAGTCCAAATTTGAGATCTTTGGTTCCAACCACCGTGTCTTTGCACACAGAAAAGGTGAACGGGTGGACTCTAAATGCCTGGTTTCCACCGTGAAGCATGGAGGAGGAGGTGTGATGGTGTGGGGGGCTTTGCTGGTGACACTGTTGGGGATTTATTCAAAACTGAACCAGCATGGCTACCACAGCATCTTGCAGCGGCATGCTATTCCATCCGGTTTGCGTTTAGTTGGACCATCATTTATTTTTCAACAGGACAATGACCCCAAACACACCTCCAGGCTGTGTAAGGGCTATTTGACCAAGAAGGAGAGTGATGGGGTGCTACGCCAGATGACCTGGCCTCCACAGTCACCAGACCTGAACCCAATTGAGATGGTTTGGGGTGAGCTGGACCGCAGAGTGAAGGCAAAAGGGCCAACAAGTGTTAAGCATCTCTGGGAACTCCTTCAAGATTGTTGGAAGACCATTCCCAGTGACTACCTCTTGAAGCTCATCAAGAGAATGCCAAGAGTGTGCAAAGCAGTCATCAAAGCAAAACGTGGCTACTTTGAAAAACCTAGAATATAAGACATATTTTCAGTTGCCTTACACTTTTATTAAGTATATAATTCCACATAGTTTTGATGCCTTCAGTGTGAATGTACAGTTTTCATAGTCATGAAAATACAGAAAAATCATTAAATGAGAAGGTGTGTCTAAACATTTGGTCTGTACTGTCTGTGTGTATGTATGTGTGTGTGTGTATGTGTATATATATATATATATATATATATATATATATATATATATATCACACGGACAGCGGAATAGCTGATAGTTAATTTGTTGGCTTCTGTTAAATCATTGCAGAGGCTGACAGGATAGGAGACATGGTTTACATACAGTAAACCATTGCAGAACAGTTAGACTTATATAGGTCAGTGACTAATATGGTTAGTAGTGTGTGTGTGTGTGTGTGTGTGTGTAAAATTTGGGGACTGTATGTATTTAATAATGTTTTCACTGAAAAAACTGGCGTGGGCTCCCGCACAATTTTCTGTGCCACAGAGTGAAAGCCAGTGACTGAGGACAGATATTATAGCCTAGAGAGGGACCATGGTTATTGCCACCCCAGAAAAGGTGCATCTGTAAGATGCGCCAATTCTGGCAATCAGCCTCTGTCTTCTCACTGCCCTGTAGCGGTGGCATATGGGGTAATAAGGGGTTAATGTCACCTTTGTATTGTAAGGTGACATTAGGCCAGCTTAGTAATGGAGAGATGTCTGATAGATGCCTCTCTATTACTAACCTGTGGGCTTGATGTTACTTGACAATAAAAAGGTGACATCAACCGCACAATTATGAACCCCTCTGCTACAGGGCAAGTGGGAAGAGCGAGGCTAAGTGCCAGAATTGGCACATCTATAAGATGCGCCATTTCTGCGACGGCTGAGAGCTGATGGTTTTTAGCCTGTGGGGCTGCCAATATCCATGGCCTCTTCACAGGCTATAAATATCAGCCTACAGCTGTCTGCCTAGCCTTTGCTGGTTGGATTTTATGTCAATATTTTGTGTTCCCCTGTAAAATAGCCAGTAAAGGCTAAGCAAACAGCTGTGAGCTGATATTAATAGCCTGGGAACCTTTATGGTTATTGGCTCCTTTCCAGAATAGTAACATCAGCTGTCAGCTTTCCCACTGCTGGTTATGAAAATTATGCGGGAGCCCATGCAGGTTTTATTTTTTGAAAAATAAACATATTGCATTTCACGCAGGTTTCTTAGTTGTTTTTTTTACGGCATATGTAGGTTAATTATGTTAATGCTCCTACATGGGTGTGTGTGTGTCTTTAGTTAATATTAATGAGGGTATCTCGTGAAGAGTTTGAATAAGGAAATGCATTAAATTCCTTTATTTATTTATTTTTTTTAATATATCTTTATTTAGCGCTCACGATTTACAGAAACGCATAAAAAAGTACAGAATTTCCACTGCGTTTTCTGCTAAGAGACGCACTAACCATGCAGACATTTCCTCAAGCAAATCTGCAACGTGCGCACATAGCCTTAACCATTATGCGTCCATATTCATTAATGAGCAGAACCACGTGACCGCTGAACACAGGAAGAGCTGCCCGGAGACCATAGGACATGCAGGGACCGCGCCAGGAGCAGGTGAGTATGTGACAGCCGCCGCTTCCCCGCCGACAATGACTCGAGTATAAGCCGAGAGGGTCTCTTTCTGCCCAAAAAAATTTCGGCTTATACGCGAGTATATACGGTACAGCACTCTAGAAGGGTGTGTATAAGGGCATATAGGTGCTGGTGGTACTATATATGGGGAAAACCTGGTGACAGGTTCCCTTTAAGAAACCTATGGAACTAGGTAAAAATTAGCATTTTTTGGGATGGTGAAAAACTTGTAATTTAAATATTGATGGTGGCTGAACTGCAGGTGGTCTGTGTCGCTTCATAAGTTTAAGGCCGGGGTCACACTAGCGTAGAATACGGACGGGCGCTATGTGAGAAAGCATCGCATGGCACTCGGACCAGTGTTAATCTATGGGGCAGATCACATCTGTGATTATTTTTTCATGCCAAATCAGCATACGAGAACAATCGCAGCATATATACCTGACAGGAGCCCATACAGTCTATATCTACAATAATATATACCTGACAGGGGCCCATACATTCTGATATCATCACTAATATATACCTGACAGGAGCCCATACATTCTGATACCATCACTAATATATACCTGACAGGGGCCCATACATTCTGATACCATCACTAATATATACCTGACAGGGGCCCATACATTCTGATATCATCAGTAATATATACCTGACAGGGGCCCATACATTCTGATATCATCAGTAATATATACCTGACAGGGGCCCATACATTCTGATACCATCACTAATATATACCTGACAGGAGCCCATACATTCTGATATCATCACTAATATATATACCTGACAGGAGCCCATGCATTCTGATATCATCAGTAATATATACCTGACAGGGGCCCATACATTCTGATATTATCACTAATATATACCTGACAGGGGCCCATACATTCTGATATTATCACTAATATATACCTGACAGGGGCCCATACATTCTGATATTATCACTAATATACACCTGACAGGAGCCCACACATTCTGATACCGTCAATGATATATATACCTGATAGGGGCCCATACATTCTGATATCATCACTTATATATACCTGATAGGAGCCCGTACAGTCTACAGTATATCTACAGTAATATATACCTGACAGGAGCCCGTACAGTCTGTATCTACATGGCAACACAAGCCTCATTCATACATAAATAAACACAAGACAAAGTTTTCTTAGTGGAAAAATAAGGCCGTGATGTTTATTTTGGGTAACTCATTGATAACTTAACAAACAATCCCAAATAAATAATCAAGTAATTGACCAAATATTCCATAAACCAACAAACCATCCACCCAGAGACTGGGCGATTTTCCCACAACATAAACATCACGACAAAGTACAGCTTTAAGGGAGGGAGGGTGGGGTCTTCTTTCTTCACACGGTACCTCACAATGGTTGAAACCTGCCAGTACCTGGCCATAAATATCCCGGCGACAGCAAGGCAACGCGCTGACAACCAATTGTCAGCCGTTAAAAGACCGCCAAAACGGCTGATTGGGGCCGGATTTACCCAATAAAATACCAAATATGAATACCAAAAATAACAACCTTGGTTAGCAACCAGAAATGGCCAATCAGCTGTAGAGGCTGTGTGGCCATGTGACCCCCCCTATATTCCCTACGTAAAGTAGGGGGGGGGCTTCCATGGCAACACAAGCCTCATTCATACATAAATAAACACAAGACAAAGTTTTCTTAGTGGAAAAATAAGGCTGTGATGTTTATTTTGGGTAACTCATTGATAACTTAACAAACAATCCCAAATAAATAATCAAGTAATTGACCAAATATTCCATAAACCAACAAACCATCCACCCAGAGACTGGGCGATTTTCCCACGAGCCTCGACTCATTGAGGCGAGCCCCCCCCCCACACCGCACAGCCATTTTTCCACTATACTTTGCATATCAAGATTAAAGATGTCAAAACCAATGTTAGATAAGTGAATTAAATCTTGCCGAAAAAGTCCAGGTAAAAAGCCTTCAAGGTCAACGTGCCTGTAAGAAAAAACATTAATTATAGGAAAAAACTTTTCCATATTTTTATTCACCCTTTTGCGAATTTTATCCATAAAGACGGATTCGGGAGAATGCCATAACAACCTAGGTATGATCTCGGAAAATACAAAGCCCGGAAGAGGAAAGGATTGCCTAAGATTAACCATATCAGCTCGCATTTTAGCGAGCAAATCCAGCGTTCTGGATTTTCCGAGATCATTACCGCTTGTGTGAAAAATTACTAAATCAGGAAAAGGAAACAAATAAATACAGTGCTGAAATTCAAAAATTAATTTATACCAACTCAGTCCACGAACACCATGCCAAAAAATTTGGACCAAAGATGGGTCGAAGGACAAATTCTCCGTATAACACCTTTGGGAAGCTCGCCTCTGTGCCCAGAAAATAAAAGAGTGACCGAGTATCCAAACTATGGTAGGACCTGAAAATAAATCAACAATTAGTACTCATATAAGTTGTGACGCACATAAAGCTTAAACCTCCCCGATTCCCATCTCCCAAGTTGCTTAATTTGTGAATCACAGAGGCCAGCCCTAGAAGCCTCAGTCGCAGCACCAATCCGAAAAGAGTGAGAGGAGATTCTGAGATGTTCTTTACCAAGGGCTTTTAAACATTTTTTTAAAATAAAGTTAAACTGGAAGACTGTAGCTGGTGAACCGTCTTTATGGATAAACAACGGTCCATCAGCGAGTGCTCTGGCATGCAACCAACGCCCAATGTGAAAAACAGGGCAGATGAATGGATCAGGAAAAGAGACAATTTTGATAGTTGTCCCTCTAGCTAGCTGATCTGTCTTAGATTTCTTAATAAATAGTGTGAAAAAACCATCAAACACCCTTAAGTCGGACAACATGAGACCAGACGGATGAGATTTATTGACGGAAACTAATTCGCCTATTCTAAGCGCCCCAAAAAATGCCAAACAAAAGACTGTGTGGAACAACAAGGCTTCCTCAGAATTTATACAAACCCGGCTTAGAGCCGAGCATAGATCTTTAAGGAGAGGTAAAGAAATAGGCCGTCTGGTGTCGGGTTGAAAAGTGCTTTTCTTAAGGCCCTTTAAGAACTGTTTAACGGGAAAAAATGAGGTTAAGGGCAATTCCCCGAACAGCTTAAGAAAAAATGAAACACCCGCTAAATATTTGGTCACGGCAGAGTAAGACAAACCTTGAACAACTAAAGATTCAGAAAATTTTAAGCCAGACATGGTGTCAGCCACTCTAGGTTTGAAAGAATGTAAAGTACAAAAATTCAGCCAAGCGAACCATGCAGCCGAGTAGCTGGCCCATGATCTAACAGACAACGATTCTTTAATAAAATGCGGGATCAAACCGAGATCACATCCCAGATTAAATGTGGGCAAGGAGTTTCTTCCGCATCCACCTCTGGTACCTGCAAACGAAAAGTTGACCAATGATGTGCACATAGAGCATCAGTTACGGAATGAAATTTGCTTCTGCCTGAGCTTGCCTGAAGCCAAATCTTCAGCCTAAGACAGGTCAGAACCAGATGTCTCAAGATGCTCGCAGCCCATTTGTTTTTGGATGACAAGGTGTTAATAGAGAAAATCACACCAGGGTCAAGTGATAGAATGACAATTCTGGAGTTTTGGAAAAGAGGACCCCAAGTAGAGATACCCAAAAAAATGGAAAAAAGTTCCAAGACCATTAGGTTGTTGGTAACACCAGAAGAGACCCATGAATGAGGCCAATCCTGAGCTATCCAATGCGATGAAAATAAAAGGCCACATCCAGTGGAGGCCTGAACGGAGAGCATGAACGGGAAAGAGTCTGAAGAAGTGAAGGGAGTTTGCCAGCAAGATATACCGTTATACTCTGAAAGGAAGGACAGCCAGACCCTGGCGTCCTCCTTTAAAGCAGAAACGATTCGCACGTGGGAATTAGAAGAAGAAACACCTTTCGTGGCGTCATAAAGACGGCGGGAAAATGCTCTGCCAATTGGAATGATTCTGATGGCAAAATTCAGGAGGCCCAATAATGACTGCAACTCCTTAAGGGTAGATTTTGGTTTGGAGATAAATTTAAACAGAGCAGAACGCAGTTTAGTGATTTTTTAATCAGGGAGTCTACATTCCATAGCAGAGGAGTCCAATACGATGCCTAAAAATTCAATTGCTGTAGAAGGAAAGACGGTCTTTTCGTGAGCAAGGGGCACACCAAAATGTTTACACAAGTCAATGAAAGAATTCAACGTATTGAGACACTCAGGAGAAGAAGAGGGGCCTACAAACAGGAAGTCGTCTAGATAATGTAAAATGCCCGCCCCAGGAGAATTTGATTCCAAAACCCAATGTAAAAAAGAAGAAAAACTTTCAAAGTAAAAACAAGACAACGAAAAACCCATGGGAAGACATTTATCAAAGAAAAAACAATCATGGAAATGAAAGCCCAAGGAGGAAAAACCGTCAGGATGAACAGGAAGAAGCCGGAAGGCAGATTTAATGTCAGCTTTCGCCAATAGAGCGTCCTGACCAAAGTGCCGCAAAATGTCAACCGCCTTATCGAAAGAAGAATAGGACACCGAACAGGCCGAACTGTCTACTTCATCATTCAAAGAAGAACCCACAGGAAAGGATAAATGATGAATAAGCCGAAATGAACCAGGATCTCTTTTAGGAGCGACACCTAGTGGAGAAATTCTAAAATTGGCAAATGGTGGGGAGGAAAAAGGACCAGCTACCCTCCCGAGATCCAACTTGCTCCTAATTTTTTCTTCTACCACCTCTGGATATAAAACAACCGAATGTAAATTATTAACAATTTGGCAACCAGCCCCCTTAAAAGGGGGAATGAAGAAGCCAAAAGAAAACCCGTTAAAAAGCAGGCTACTGCTCATTTGGTCTGGGTATCGATTTAGCCATGAAACCATATTTTCCACTTTCACCGGTGTCCGTGCTCTTTCCATTAGACTCCTTTGACAAGGACTGAGCTGACTGCTTTTTAAAGCATTTAAACGCGGGGTGTGCGTTCCCACAAAAGGAACACTCATGGCGGAAACGACAATTGGAGCTCCATTTACAATTAGATTCATTGAAGGCAAAACAAGCCTTTCTTAGTGACAGGGGCGGAAGAAGATCTGGATGAAAAATGTCTCTGAGGGAGCATCAAATTTAACCATAATCCAACGTCCTTACTACCCCAGTGGACCTCGGGATGAACCGCCAGCTTTTGGCGGAAGGCCTCATCATAGTGAAGCCAAGCAACTCCGCCAAAATTGCGATAAGCTTCGAGTATTATATCTATATGTTGGAATAACTTGCTACACAGATGTGGTGACTTCTCGCCAAGGACAGCCGAGTAAGCAGAAAAAGCCTGCAACCAATTATTGAAAGACTTAAATGCACGTTTAGAGTCATCTGAATCAGGCTTGTCATCTTTCTTGTCTATCCTACTCGGCTGCTCTCTACGAGGAAGTAAAGAAAACAGGTCCACGTAATGGTTGTTCCAAATGAGTTCCTTGGTTGAGGAGCTCAAATGAAATCCTAACGGAGATAACTCACATGTTAATGCTTCTTTAAAGACATTCTTAGGGACAGTGGTAGACAGATCTATGGGAGGAGTGGAAGGGGGGCCAGAAGGAAGAGCGCCGCTTAGGGCCTCAGAAAGCACATTCTGAACAATGCGCTTTATATCACAATTAAGCATAGATAAATGAGGATCAATAATCTCACCCCTTCCAGCGCTTCTGTCTTCAAATGGTGACTCCGTTGCACAGCCTGCGCTCGAGCCCTCCATGTTAGGCGAGCACACCTGCGTGGTTGAGGCAGGCAGGAACTCCGGATCCCGGGTGCGTGCCGGCAGACTTCTGGAAGGAGGTGGAAAAGCAAAGCCCGCAGCCGCCGAGTGAGGAGAGCCCGCATTTGAAATTGGCGCTCTCGCCGACAGCCTCTTCCGGCCGCGAGGATTTCCGGCCTTGTCGGCGGCGCCTGATGACGTGGGCGGCGTCTCCTCACGACGTCGCCGGGCATCGCGCGATGGACTCCGGGACCTTCTTGATGGAGGGAGGCGGGACTTCCTGCTGCTCTCCAGCGGAGGATGGCTGCCCACGGGAGGTGCCGGTGACGGGGAGTAAGTTGTCCTGGGCTTCCTCTTTCTGGCGCTGCCGCGGTGGCTCGGCGGTGACAACGGAGGTAAAGGCAGGGGCTGCGGTGCAGAGCTGGGATCCGACAGATGAGGGACGACTTCAGGAGCTGAGGTAACGGGCCTTGTGGTGAGGCAGGACTTAAGCCATTCAGCGCCGTCTGTCATGATTCCCAATGGCAGGGACATAGTAATAAACAGGACTAGCTCTAGGAAGATGGAATCTAAGCTGACCGCGATGCTGAACCTAACGCACAACTAACAATAGCCGGGGAACATACCTACGTTTTATCCCTAGATGTCTCGCACCAGCCGAAGATCTAGCTACCCCTAATAGAGGAAAACACAGACCTGGCTTGCCTCCAGGGAAACCCCAAAAGTGATAGCAGCCCCCAACATATAATGACGGTTAGTTGAGAGGAAAACACGTACGTAGTATGAATACAGGTTCAGCAAAGAGAGGCCCACTAACTAGATAGCAGAAAATACAAAAGAGGACTTCGCGGTCAACTCAAAACCCTACAAAATACCATCCTGAAATTACTTTAACTCCGATATCAACTCATGACACCGGAGTGGTCATTTCAGTTCTCTAGAGCTTCCAGCAGCAAGATTCATATAAATGCACGCTGGACAAAACATACACAAAATACAAATGATCCAACTTAGCTGAATCAGCAGACGTAGGAGCAGGTAGCAAGCAACAGAGGAACTCTGGTAACATTGATAGCCGGCACTAGAATGACTGAGAAGCCAGACTATATAGGAAACTCCCATTTCCTGATGGGAACAGGTGAACTGGAAATAAGGGACAGAAGTCAGCCAGTACCACCAGTAGCCACCAGAGGGAGCCCACAAACAGAATTCACAACAGTACCCCCCCCCTTGAGGAGGGGGCACCGAACCCTCATGAGAACCACCAGGGCGATCTGGATGAGCCCTATGAAAGGCGCGAACCAAATCAGAGGCATGAACATCAGAGGCAGTCACCCAAGAATTATCTTCCTGACCGTATCCCTTCCATTTAACCAAATATTGAAGTCGCCGTCTGGAAACGCGAGAGTCCAAAATCTTCTCCACAACATACTCCAATTCCCCCTCCACGAGCACAGGAGCAGGAGGCTCAACAGAAGGAACAACCGGTACTTCGTACCTCTGCAACAACGACCGATGGAAGACATTATGAATAGTGAAAGAAGCTGGTAGGTCCAAACGAAAAGATACAGGATTAAGAATCTCCAAAATCTTATAAGGACCTATAAACCGAGGTTTAAACTTAGGAGAAGAGACCTTCATAGGGACAAAACGAGAAGATAACCACACCAAGTCCCCAACACGAAGACGATGACCCAAACGACGACGACGATTAGCAAACTGCTGAGTCTTCTCCTGAGACAACTTCAAATTGTCCACCACATGACTCCAAATCCGATGCAGTCTATCCACCATAGTGTCCACTCCAGGACAATCCAAAGATTCCACCTGGCCAGATGAAAAACGAGGGTGAAACCCTGAATTGCAAAAGAAAGGAGAAACCAGAGTGGCAGAACTGGCCCGATTATTGAGGGCAAACTCTGCCAATGGCAAAAAGGCGACCCAATCATCCTGATCAGCAGACACAAAACACCTCAAATAAGTCTCCAAGGTCTGATTAGTCTGAGGATGGAATGCAGACGAAAAAGACAAATCAATGCCCATCCTGGCACAGAACGCCCGCCAGAATCTAGACACAAATTGGGATCCCCTGTCAGAAACGATGTTTTCCGGGATACCATGTAAACGAACCACATTCTGAAAAAATAAAGGAACCAGCTCCGATGAAGACGGCAATTTGGGCAAGGGTACCAAATGAACCATTTTAGAAAAACGGTCACACACCACCCAAATGACGGACATTTTCTGAGAAACCGGGAGATCCGAAATAAAGTCCATAGAGATGTGCGTCCAAGGCCTCTTCGGAATAGGCAAAGACAACAACAATCCACTGGCCCGAGAACAGCAAGGCTTGGCCCGAGCACAAACATCACAAGACTGTACAAAAGTACGCACATCCCGAGACAGGGAAGGCCACCAGAAGGACCTGGCCACCAAATCCCTGGTACCAAAGATTCCAGGGTGGCCTGCCAACGCAGAAGAATGCACCTCCAAAATGACTCTACTGGTCCACTCATCTGGAACAAACAGTCTCCCAGGCGGACAACGGTCAGGCCTATCCACCTGAAACTCCTGCAAAGCACGTCGCAAGTCAGGGGAGACAGCAGACAATATCACTCCATCCTTAAGGATACCCGTAGGCTCAGAATCACCAGGAGAGTCAGGCTCAAAACTCCTAGAAAGAGCATCTGCCTTCACATTTTTTGAAATTGGCAGATATGAGACCACAAAATTAAACCGAGAGAAAAACAATGACCAGCGCGCTTGTCTAGGATTCAGACGCCTGGCAGACTCAAGGTAAATCAGATTCTTGTGATCAGTCAAGACCACCACCTGAAGTCTGGCACCCTCAAGCCAATGACGCCACTCCTCAAATGCCCACTTCATAGCCAAGAGCTCCCGATTACCAACATCATAATTTCGCTCGGCGGGCGAAAATTTTCGAGAGAAGAACGCACATGGTCTCATCACTGAGCAATCGGAACTTCTCTGCGACAAAACCGCCCCAGCTCCAATCTCGGAAGCATCAACCTCGACCTGAAAAGGGAGTGAAACATCAGGCTGGCGCAACACAGGGGCAGAAGAAAAGCGGCGCTTAAGCTCCCGAAAGGCCTCCACAGCCGCAGAGGACCAATTGGCAACATCAGCACCCTTCTTAGTCAAATCAGTCAGAGGCTTAACAACACTTGAAAAACCAGTTATGAATCGACGATAGAAATTAGCAAAGCCCAAGAATTTCTGAAGACTCTTCAGGGAAGTAGGCTGCGTCCAATCACAAATAGCCCGAACCTTGACAGGATCCATCTCAATAGAAGAAGGGGAAAAAATGTACCCCAAAAAAGAGATCTTCTGAACCCCAAAAATACACTTTGAACCCTTTACAAACAAAGAATTGGCCCGTAAAACCTGAAAAACCTTCCTAACCTGTTGAACATGCGACTCCCAGTCATCCGAAAAAATCTAAATATCATCCAAATACACAATCATAAATTTATCCAGATATTCACGGAAAATATTGTGCATAAAGGACTGAAAGACTGAAGGTGCATTAGAAAGACCAAAAGGCATTACCAAATACTCAAAATGGCCCTCGGGCGTATTAAATGCAGTTTTCCACTCATCTCCCTGCTTAATCCGCACCAAATTATACGCACCCCGAAGATCAATCTTAGAGAACCACCTTGCCCCCTTAATACGGGCAAACAAATCAGTCAATAGTGGCAAAGGATACTGGTATTTAACTGTGATCTTATTCAACAGCCGATAATCAATACAAGGCCTCAGGGAGCCATCTTTTTTACCCACGAAAAAAAAACCTGCTCCTAAAGGGGATGAGGAAGGACGAATATGTCCCTTTTCCAAGGACTCTTTAATATACTCTCGCATAGCAGCATGTTCCGGCACTGACAGATTGAACAAGCGACCTTTAGGAAATTTGCTGCCAGGAATCAAATCTATAGCACAATCGCAATCCCTGTGAGGAGGGAGAGAACTAATTTTAGGCTCCTCAAAAACATCACAGTAGTCAGACAAAAATGCCGGAACCTCAGAGGGAGTAGATGAAGCAATGGAAACCAAAGGTACCTCCCCATGAGCCCCCTGACATCCCCAGCTTACCACAGACACTGTTTTCCAGTCCAGGACTGGGTTATGAGTTTGTAACCATGGCAATCCAAGCACTAAGACATCATGCAAGTTATACAATACAAGAAAGCGAATCACCTCCTGATGGTCAGGAGTCATACACATAGTCACTTGTGTCCAGAATTGTGGTTTATTCCTAGCCAGTGGTGTAGAGTCAATACCCTTTAACCCCTTCACCCCCAAGGGTGGTTTGCACGTTAATGACCGGGCCAATTTTTACAATTCTGACCACTGTCCCTTTATGAGGTTATAACTCTGGAACGCTTCAACGGATCTTGGGGATTCTGACATTGTTTTCTCGTGACATATTGTTCTTCATGATAGTGGTAAAATTTATTCGATATAACTTGCGTTTATTTGTGAAAAAAATGAATATTTGGTGAAAATTTTGAAAATTTCGCAATTTTCCAACTTTGAATTTTTATGCCCTTAAATCACAGACATATGTCACACAAAATACTTAATAAGTAACATTTCCCACATGTCTACTTTACATCACCACAATTTTGGAACCAAAATTTTTTTTTGTGACGGAGTTATAAGGGTTAAAAGTTGACCAGCAATTTCTCATTTTTACAACACCATTTTTTTTTAGGGACCACATCTCATTTGAAGTCATTTTGAGGGGTCTATATGATAGAAAATACCCAAGTGTGACACCATTCTAAAAACTGCACCCCTCAAGGTACTCAAAACCACTTTCAAGAAGTTTATTAACCCTTTAGGTGTTTCACAGGAATTTTTGGAATGTTTAAATAAAAATGAACATTTAACTTTTTTTCACACAAAATTTATTTCAGCTCCAATTTGTTTTATTTTACCAAGGGTAACAGGAGAAAATAGACCCCAAAATTTGTTGTACAATTTGTCCTGAGTATGCTGATACCCCATATGTGGGGGTAAACCACTGTTTGGGCGCATGGCAGAGCTCGGAAGGAAAGGAGCGCCATTTGACTTTTCAATGCAAAATTGACTGGAATTGATATGGGACGCCATGTTGCATTTGGAGAGCCCCTGATGTGCCTAAACATTGAAATCCCCCACAAGTGACACCATTTTGGAAAGTAGACCCCCTAAGGATCTTATCTAGATGTGTGGTGAGCACTTTGACCCACCAAGTGCTTCACAGAAGTTTATAATGCAGAGCCGTAAAAATAAAAAATCATATTTTTTCACAAAAATGATCTTTTCGCCCCCAATTTTTTATTTTCCCAAGGGTAAGAGAAGAAATTGGACCCCAAAAATTGTTGTGCAATTTGTCCTGAGTACGCTGATACCCCATATGTGGGTGTAAACCATTGTTTGGGTGCAGGGCAGAGCTCGGAAGGGAAGGAGCGCCATTTGACTTTTCAATGCAAAATTGACTGGAATTGAGATGGGACGCCATGTTGCGTTGGGAGAGCCCCTGATGTGCCTAAACATTGAAACCCCCCACAAGTGACACCATTTTGGAAAGTAGACCCCTTAAGGAACTTATCTAGATGTGTGTTGAGCACTTTGACCCAATAAGTGCTTCACAGAAGTTTATAATGCAGAGCCGTAAAAATAAAAAATCATATTTTTTCACAAAAATGATCTTTTCGCCCCCATTTTTTTATTTCCCCAAGGGTAAGAGAAGAAATTAGACCACAAAAGTTGTTGTGCAATTTGTCCTGAGTACGACGATACCCCATATGTGGGGGTAAACCACTGTTTGGGCGCATAGCAGAGCTCGGAAGGGAAGGAGCGCTATTTTACTTTTCAATGCAAAATTGACTGGAATTAAGATGGGATGCCATGTTGCGTTTGGAGAGCCCCTGATGTGCCTAAACATTAAAAACCCCCACAAGTGACACCATTTTGGAAAGTAGACCCCCTAAGGAACTTATCTAGATGTGTTTTGAGAGCTTTGAACCCCCAAGTGTTTCACTACAGTTTATAACGCAGAGTCGTGAAAATAAAAATTCTTTTTTTTTTTTTCACAAAAATGATTTTTTAGCCCCCAGTTTTGTATTTTCACAAGGGTATCAGGATAAATTGGACCCCAAACGTTGTTGTCCAATTGGTCCTGAGTACGCTGATACCCCATATGTGGGGGGGAACCACTGTTTGGGTGCATGACAGAGCTCGGAAGGGAAGGAGCGCCATTTGGAATGCAGACTTAAATGGATTGGTCTGCAGGCGTCACGTTGCATTTGCAGAGCCCCTGATGTACCCAAACAGTACAAACCCCCCACAAGTGACCCCATATTGGAAACTAGACCCCCCAAGGAACTTATCTAGATGTGTTGTGAGAACATTGAACCCCCAAGTGTTTCACTACAGTTTATAACACAGAGCCGTGAAAATAAAAATTCTTTTTTTTTTTCACAAAAATGATTTTTTAGCCCCCAGTTTTGTATTTTCACAAGGGTATCAGGATAAATTGGACCCCAAAACTTGTTGTCCAATTTGTCCTGAGTACACTGATACCCCATATGTGGGGGGGAACCACTGTTTGGGCGCATGACAGAGCTCGGAAGGGAAGGAGCGCCATTTGGAATGCAGACTTAAATGGATTGGTCTGCAGGCGTCACGTTGCATTTGCAGAGCCCCTGATGTACCCAAACAGTACAAACCCCCCACAAGTGACCCCACATCGGAAACTAGACCCCCCAAGGAACTTATCTAGATGTGTTGTGAGAACTTTGAACCCCCAAGTGTTTCACTACAGTTTACAACGCAGAGCCGTGAAAATAAAAAATCCTTTTTTCCCACAAAACTTATTTTTTGGCCCCCAGTTTTGTATTTTCCCAAGGGTAGCAGGAGAAATTGGACCCCAAAAGATGATGTCCAATTTGTCCTGAGTACGCTGATACCCCATATGTTGGGGTAAACCCCTGTTTGGGCACACGGGAGAGTTCTGAAGGGAAGGAGCACTGTTTTCCTTTTTCAACGCAGAATTGGCTGGAATTCAGATGCCATGTCCCGTTTGGAGAGCCCCTGATGTGCCTAAACAATGGAAACCCCCCAATTATAACTGAAACCCTAATCCAAACACACCCCTTACCCTAATCCCAACAGTAACTCTAACCACTCCTCTAACCCAGACACACCCAACCCTATTCCCAACCGTAAATGTAATCCAAACCCTAACCCTATCTTTAGCCCCAACCCTAACTGTAGCCCCAACCCTAGCCCCAACCCTAACCCTAACCCTAGCCCCAACTCTAGCCCTAGCCCTAACCCTAACCCTAGCCCCAACCCTAGCCCTGACCCTAGCCCTAACCCTAGCCCTAACCCTAGCCCCAACTCTAGCCCTAACCCTAACCCTAGCCCCAACCCTAGCCCCAACCCTAGCCCTAACCCTAGTCATAACCCTTGCCCTAACTCTAGTCCTAACTCTAGCCCTAACCCTAACCCTAATGGGAAAATGGAAATAAATACATTTTTTTATTTTTTTTATTTTTCCCAAACTAAGGGGGTGATGAAGGGGGGTTTGATTTACTTTTATAGCGGGTTTTTTAGCGGATTTTTATGATTGGCAGCCGTCACACACTGAAAGACCCTTTTCATTGCAAAAAATATTTTTTGCGTTACCACATTTTGAGAGCTGTAATTTTTCCATATTTGAGTCCACAGAGTCATGTGAGATCTTGTTTTTTGCGGGACGAGTTGACGTTTTTATTGGTAACATTTTTGGACACGTGGCATTTTTTGATCGCTTTTTATTCCGATTTTTGTGAGGCAGAGTGATCAAAAACCAGCTATTCATGAATTTCTTTTGGGGGAGGCGTTTATACCGTTCCGCGTTTGGTAAAATTGATAAAGCAGTTTTATTCGTCAAGTCAGTACGATTACAGCGATATCTCATTTATATCTTTTTTTATGTTTTGGCGCTTTTATACGATAAAAACTATTTTATAGAAAAAATAATTATTTTGGTATCGCTTTATTCTCAGGACTATAACTTTTTTATTTTTTTGCTGATGATGATGTATGGCGGCTCGTTTTTTGCGGGACAAGATGACGTTTTCAGCGGTACCATGGTTATTTATATGCGTCTTTTTGATCGCGTGTTATTCCACTTTTTGTTCGGCGGTATGATAATAAAGCGTTGTTTTTTTGCCTCGTTTTTTTTTTTTCTTACGGTGTTTACTGAAGGGGTTAACTAGTGGGGCAGTATTATAGGTTGGGTCGTTACGGACGCAGCGATACTAAATATGTGTACTTTTATTGTTTTTTTTATTTTATTTAGCAAAAGAAATGTATTTATGGGAATAATATATATATTTTTTCTTTATTTAGGATATTTTTTTTATTTATTTTTTTACACATGTGGGGAATTTTTTTTTTACTTTTTTACTTTGTCCCAGGGGGGACATCACAGATCATTGATCTGGCAGTGTGCACAGCACTCTGCCAGATCTGCGATCTGCTGTGCAGGGCTGCAGGCTTACCAAGTGTCTGCTCTGAGCAGACACTCGGTAAGCCACCTCCCTCCCTGCAGGACCCGGATGCCGCGGCCATCTTGGATCCGGGACCTGTGGCAAGGAGGGAGGTAGGAGACCCTCGGAGCAACGCGATCACATCGCGTTGCTCCGGGGGTCTCAGGGAAGCCCGCAGGGAGCCCCCTCCCTGCGCGATGCTTCCCTATACCGCCGGTACACCGCGATCATGTTTGATCGCGGTGTGCCGGGGGTTAATGTGCCGGGGGCGGTCTGTGACCGCTCCTGGCACATAGTGCCGGATGTCAGCTGCGATATGCAGCTGACACCCGGCCACGCTCCCCCCGTGAGCGCGGCCGATCGCGTATGACGTACTATCCCGTCGATGGTCATACGGGCTCACCCCACCTCGACGGGATAGTACGTCTGATGTCAGGAAGGGGTTAAAGGAATAGGGACTTCCAAAGGCTCTAGACTAAACCCACATCGCCTGGCAAAGGACCAATCCATAAGACTCAGGGAGGCGCCAGAATCCACATAGGCATCCACGGTAATAGAAGATAACGAACAAATCAAAGTCACAGACAAAATAAACTTAGACTGCAAAGTGCCAATTGCAAAAGATTTATCAACCTTTTTTGTGCGTTTAGAGCATGCTGATATAACATGAGCAGAATCACCACAATAGAAGCACAACCCATTTTTACGCCTGTAATTCTGCCGTTCGCTTCTGGACAGAATTCTATCACATTGCATATTCTCCGGAGCCTGCTCAGAGGACACCGCCAAATGGTGCACAGGTTTGCGCTCCCGCAAACGCCGGTCAATCTGAATAGCCATTGTCATGGACTCATTCAGACCTGTGGGCGTAGGAAACCCCACCATGACATCTTTAACGGCGTCCGAGAGACCCTCTCTGAAATTCGCCGCCAGGGCGCACTCATTCCACTGAGTAAGCACAGACCACTTTCGAAATTTTTGACAATATATTTCAGCTTCATCATGCCCTTGAGAGAGGGCAATCAAGGCTTTCTCTGCCTGAATCTCCAAATTAGGTTCCTCATAGAGCAACCCCAGCGCCAGAAAAAACGCATCAACACTGAGCAGCGCAGGATCCCCTGGCGCCAATGCAAATGCCCAATTCTGGGGGTCACCCCGCAACAAGGAAATAACAATCTTAACCTGCTGAGCAGGGTTTCCAGCGGAGTGAGATCTTAGAGAAAGATACAATTTACAATTGTGCTTGAAATTCAAAAAACGAGATCTATCTCCAGAAAAAAACTCTGGCATAGGAATTTTAGGTTCAGACATAGAAGCATGTATGACAAAGCCTTGTATATTTTGCACCTTAGAAGCAAGATTATCCAGATTTGAAGCTAAACTCTGGATATCCATTTTTCAACAGCTGAGACCTGAGCCATTCAGGGATTAAGAGGAGAAAAAAGCAGGAGGCTGCAATTATGGCTAGACAAAACTTCAGAACAAAAAAAAAAAAAAAAAAGGTGTCAGGAACTTCTTTTCTCTCTTTCTTCAGCCAATATATGGCCGGCTATACTGTCATGATTCCCAATGGCAGGGACATAGTAATAAACAGGACTAGCTCTAGGAAGATGGAATCTAAGCTGACCGCGATGCTGAACCTAACGCACAACTAACAATAGCCGGGGAACATACCTACGTTTTATCCCTAGATGTCTCGCACCAGCCGAAGATCTAGCTACCCCTAATAGAGGAAAACACAGACCTGGCTTGCCTCCAGGGAAACCCCAAAAGTGATAGCAGCCCCCAACATATAATGACGGTTAGTTGAGAGGAAAACACGTACGTAGTATGAATACAGGTTCAGCAAAGAGAGGCCCACTAACTAGATAGCAGAAAATACAAAAGAGGACTTCGCGGTCAACTCAAAACCCTACAAAATACCATCCTGAAATTACTTTAACTCCGATATCAACTCATGACACCGGAGTGGTCATTTTCAGTTCTCTGGAGCTTCCAGCAGCAAGATTCATATAAATGCACGCTGGACAAAACATACAAAAAATACAAATGATCCAACTTAGCTGAATCAGCAGACTTAGGAGCAGGTAGCAAGCAACAGAGGAACTCTGGTAACATTGATAGCCGGCACTAGAATGACTGAGAAGCCAGACTATATAGGAAACTCCCATTTCCTGATGGGAACAGGTGAACTGGAAATAAGGGACAGAAGTCAGCCAGTACCACCAGTAGCCACCAGAGGGAGCCCACAAACAGAATTCACAACAGCCGTCCTCCTCAGCTGCTCTCGCAAAAACCTGTTGCAGCAGGTTCTCCATCTAGACGGGGGTCTTCTTTCTTCACACGGTACCTCACAATGGTTGAAACCTGCCAGTACCTGGCCATAAATATCCCGGCGACAGCAAGGCAACGCGCTGACAACCAATTGTCAGCCGTTAAAAGACCGCCAAAACGGCTGATTGGGGCCGGATTTACCCAATAAAATACCAAATATGAATACCAAAAATAACAACCTTGGTTAGCAACCAGAAATGGCCAATCAGCTGTAGAGGCTGTGTGGCCATGTGACCCCCCCTATATTCCCTACGTAAAGTAGGGGGGGGCTTCCAATAATATATACCTGACAGGAGCCTGTACAGTCTGTATCTACAATAATATATATCTGACAGGAGCCCGTACAGTCTGTATCTACAATAATATATACCTGACAGGAGCCCGTACAGTCTGTATCTACAACAATATATACCTGACAGGAGCCTGTACAGTCTGTATCTACAATAATATATATCTGACAGGAGTCCGTACAGTCTATATCTACAATAACATATACCTGACAGGAGGCCGTACAGTCTGTATCTACAATAATATATGCCTGACAGGAGTCCGTACAGTCTATATCTACAATAATATATACCTGACAGGAGCCCATACAGTCTGTATCTACAATAATATATACCTGACAGGAGGCCGTACAGTCTATATCTACAATAATATATGCCTGAAAGGAGTCTGTACAGTCTATATCTACAATAATATATACCAGGAAGGAGCCCATACACTCTAGCATCTTCAATAATGAGCCGGCTAGAGTGTATGGGCTGCAGTCAGGCACCTGGAAGGAGCCCATACACTCTAGCATCTTCAGTAGTGAGCCGGCTAGAGTGTATGGGCTGCAGTCAGGGAACCAGGAAGGAGCCCATACAGTCTATATCTACAATAATATATACCTGACAGGAGCCCGTACAGTCTGTATCTACAATAATATATACCTGACAGGAGCCCGTACAGTCTGTATCTACAATAATATATACCTGACAGGAGCCTGTACAGTCTATATCTACAATAATATATATCTGACAGGAGCCTGTACAGTCTGTATCTACAATAATATATACCTGACAGGGGCCCGTACAGTCTGTATCTACAATAATATATACCTGACAGGAACCCATACAGTCTATATCTACAATAATATATGCCTGACAGGAGCCAATACAGTCTGTATCTACAATAATATATACCTGACAGGAGCCCATACAGTCTGTATCTACAATAATATATACCTGACAGGAGCCTGTACAGTCTATATCTACAATAATATATATCTGACAGGAGCCTGTACAGTCTGTATCTACAATAATATATACCTGACAGGGGCCCGTACAGTCTGTATCTACAATAATATATACCTGACAGGAGCCCATACAGTCTATATCTACAATAATATATGCCTGACAGGAGCCAATACAGTCTGTATCTACAATAATATATACCTGACAGGAGCCCATACAGTCTGTATCTACAATAATATATACCTGACAGGAGGCCGTACAGTCTATATCTACAATAATATATGCCTGAAAGGAGTCTGTACAGTCTATATCTACAATAATATATACCAGGAAGGAGCCCATACACTCTAGCATCTTCAATAATGAGCCGGCTAGAGTGTATGGGCTGCAGTCAGGCACCTGGAAGGAGCCCATACACTCTAGCATCTTCAGTAGTGAGCCGGCTAGAGTGTATGGGCTGCAGTCAGGGAACCAGGAAGGAGCCCATACAGTCTATATCTACAATAATATATACCTGACAGGAGCCCGTACAGTCTGTATCTACAATAATATATACCTGACAGGAGCCCGTACAGTCTGTATCTACAATAATATATACCTGACAGGAGTCCGTACAGTCTGTATCTACAATAATATATGCCTGACAGGAGCCTGTACAGTCTGTATCTACAATAATATATATCTGACAGGAGTCCGTACAGTCTATATCTACAATAATATATATCTGACAGGAGCCTGTACAGTCTGTATCTACAATAATATATACAGTTAGGTCCATATATATTTGGACAGAGACAACATTTTTCTAATTTTGATTATAGACATTACCACAATGAATTTTAAACAAAACAATTCAGATGCAGTTGAAGTTCAGACTTTCAGCTTTCATTTGAGGGTATCCACATTAAAATTGGATGAAGATTTTAGGAGTTTCAGCTTCTTAACATGTGCCACCCTGTTTTTAAAGGGACCAAAAGTAATTGGACAGATTCAATAATTAAAAATAAAATGTTCATTTTTAGTACTTGGTTGAAAACCCTTTGTTGGCAATAACTGCCGGAAGTCTTGAACTCATGGACATCACCAGACACTGTGTTTCCTCCTTTTTGATGCTCTGTCAGGCCTTCACTGCGGTGGTTTTCAGTTGCTGTTTGTTTGTGGGCCTTTCTGTCTGAAGTTTAGTCTTTAACAAGTGAAATGCATGCTCAATTGGGTTGAGATCAGGTGACTGACTTGGCAATTCAAGAATATTCCACTTCTTTGCTTTAATAAACTCCTGGGTTGCTTTGGCTTTATGTTTTGGGTCATTGTCCATCTGTAGTATGAAACGACAACCAATCAGTTTGGCTGCATTTGGCTGGATCTGAGCACACAGTATGTCTCTGAAGACCTCAGAATTCATTCGGCTGCTTCTGTCCCATGTCACATCATCAATAAACACTAGTGACCCAGTGCTACTGGCAGCCATGCATGCCCAAGCCATCACACTGCCTCCGCCGTGTTTTACAGATGATGTGGTATGCTTTGGATCATGAGCTGTACCAAGCCTTTGCCATACTTTTCTCTTTCCATCATTCTGGTAGAGGTTGATCTTGGATTCATCTGTCCAAAGAATGTTCTTCCAGAACTGTGCTGGCTTTTTTAGATGTTTTTTTAGCAAATTCCAGTCTAGCCTTTTTATTCTTGATGCTTATGAGTGGCTTGCACCGTGCAGTGAACCCTCTGTATTTACTTTCATGCAGTCTTCTCTTTATGGTAGATTTGGATATTGATACGCCGACCTCCTGGAGAGTGTTGGTCACTTGGTTGGCTGTTGTGAAGAAGTTTCTCTTCACCATGAAGATTATTCTGCGATCATCCACCACTGTTGTTTTCCGTGGGCGCCCAGGTCTTTTTGCATTGATGAGTTCACCAGTGCTTTCTTTCTTTCTCAGGATGTACCAAACTGTAGATTTTGCCACTCCTAATATGGTAGCAATTTATCGGATGGGTTTTTTCTGTTTTCACAGCTTAAGGATGGCTTGTTTCACCTGCATGGAGAGCTCCTTTGACCGCATGTTTACCTCACAGCAAAACCTTCCAAATGCAAGCACCACACCTCAAATCAACTCCAGACCTTTTATCTGCTTAATTGAGAATTACATAACAAAGGGATTGCCCGCAACTGTCCATGAAATAGCCTTGGAGTCAATTGTCCAATTACTTTTGGTCCCTTTAAAAACAGGGAGGCACATGTTAAAGAGCTGAAACGCCTAAACCCTTCATCCAATTTTAATGTGGATACCCTCAAATGAAAGCTGAAAGTCTGAACTTCAACTGCATCTGAACTGTTTTGCTTAAAATTCATTGTGGTAATGTCTATAAACAAAATTAGAAAAATGTTGTCTCTGTCCAAATATATATGGACCTAACTGTACCTGACAGGGGCCCGTACAGTCTGTATCTACAATAATATATACCTGACAGGAGCCGTACAGTCTGTATCTACAATAATATATACCTGACAGGAGCCCGTACAGTCTGTATCTACAATAATATATGCCTGAAAGGAGTCTGTACAGTCTATATCTAGAATGTCATGATTAAGGGAGCTTAGTCTCCAGAAACGCGTTGAGATTCTTACCCATATGGCTTGTGCTGAAGTCTGTATCCTCTATGCTCAATAGTATGTGAATAAAGAAAACTCTTTTTTACGGATTCGGTGAAGCTGGACATTCTTTTCTTTTTACAGTCTATATCTACAATAATATATACCAGGAAGGAGCCCATACACTCTAGCATCTTCAGTAATGAGCCGGCTAGAGTGTATGGGCTGCAGTCAGGCACCTGGAAGGAGCCCATACACTCTAGCATCTTCAGTAGTGAGCCGGCTAGAGTGTATGGGCTGCAGTCAGGACCTGGAAGGAGCCCATACACTCTAGGCTCAACCGGGAGACCACCGTGGCCTGAGATTTCTAGGTTGAGCCTAGAGTGTACGGGTTCCTGTCAGGTATATATTATTGTAGATATAGACTGTACGGGCTCCTGTCAGGTATATATTATTGTAGATATAGACTGTACGGGCTCCTGTCAGGTATATAGGGTTGAGCGACTTTCATTTTTTTAAGATCGAGTCTGGTTTTGTGAAACCCGATTTAGTCCAGAGTCGAGTCGAGTGAAGTCGGCCGATTATCGCTAAAAGTCGGGGATCGACCGAAACACGAAACCCAATGCAAGTCAATGGGGAAGCATAGCCGGCAGTGAGTGGAGGCCAGGAAAACACCTACAGTGCACATTTTACTGCCAAAAACATCCATTCTTGTTTTCTGAAGCTTGTCAATCTTAATTAACTTTATAATAATAGTTGGGCACTGGAAATTGGGTGTCATTTGGCAAAAGTTGTGGGGGTAGGGCTGGTTCAAGGTTTTAGTGGGCCCAGGAAACATGGACTACGTCATGGCGGTGGAGCAGGGAGAGGTAAGTATTTCAACGTTGCAAGTGCTGTGATCCTGAGCAAGCAGGGGGGGCCCACTCGTTCGCATTGGCACTGGCACAGGGCCCCTCAAAGTACGGCGGTGTGTTTGCATGGCGGGGGCGCCTCCCACCAGCAGCGACACTTTTGCGTACTCTGAGTGGCCCTGTGCCAGTGACGTCGCCAACGAGTATGGCCCCCCCACCTGATGAAGGAACCTGCACTTTCATCTGCACCTTCCTCTTTGTCCCTGTGTAAGGTGGTATAATATGCGGGAAGGGGAACCTTACTTTCAGCAGGGTCAGATTCTGGCTGTGTAGAGTACAAGGGGAATGTAGTGGTCTAGGTCAATGTACCAGCAGACTCATCTAGCAGTGGCTGGGCAATGGGCAGGATGAGGAGGAAACAGATATAGGGCCAAAGAATAAAGTAGGCTAAATGCAGATCAAAATTGGTAACAGGACTAAACAGGCGGCATTGCTTTGTTCAGTGGAGTAGCAAACCCAAGAGCAGCAGACACTGTTTCAAGGGCCTAACCACACTAGTAGGCCAAATGCAGTTTAATATCTGATAGTATAGGCCGAAAGCCAGAATGTGGAAGCTCAGCTTTGTTCAGTTGAGGACAACACCAGGGAGGGGCAGACACCGTTAGTAGGCCCTAACCACCATTTTGTTTTTTAAAAAACACTTAATGAGAGCCAGAAGGTTGAAGCTCAGCTTTATTCAGTTGAGGGCAACACCAGGGAGGGGCAGACACCGTTAGTAGGCCCTAAACACCATTTTGTTTTTTAAAAAACACTTAATGAGAGCCAGAAGGTTGAAGCTCAGCTTTATTCAGTTGAGGGCAACACCAGGGAGGGGCAGAAGCCGTTAGTAGGCCCTAACCACCATTTTGTTTTTTAAAAAACACTTAATGAGAGCCAGAAGGTTGAAGCTCAGCTTTATTCAGTTGAGGGCAACACCAGGGAGGGGCAGAAGCCGTTAGTAGGCCCTAACCACCATTTTGTTTTTTAAAAAACACTTAATGAGAGCCAGAAGGTTGAAGCTCAGCTTTATTCAGTTGAGGGCAACACCAGGGAGGGGCAGACACCGTTAGTAGGCCCTAAACACCATTTTGTTTTTTAAAAAACACTTAATGAGAGCCAGAAGGTTGAAGCTCAGCTTTATTCAGTTGAGGGCAACACCAGGGAGGGGCAGACACCGTTAGTAGGCCCTAACCACCATTTTGTTTTTAATAAAACACTTAATGAGAGCCAGAAGGTTGAAGCTCAGCTTTATTCAGTTGAGGGCAACACCAGGCAGGGGCAGAAGCCGTTAGTAGGCCCTAACCACCATTTTGTTTAAAAGCAGCAGTTAATCAGAGCCGGAAGGTAGAAGCTCAGCTTTATTCAGTTGAGGGCAACACCAGGGAGGGGCAGACACCGTTAGTAGGCCCTAACCACCATTTTGTTTTTTAAAAAACACTTAATGAGAGCCAGAAGGTTGAAGCTCAGCTTTATTCAGTTGAGGGCAACACCAGGGAGGGGCAGACACCGTTAGTAGGCCCTAACCACCATTTTGTTTTTAAAAAAACACTTAATGAGAGCCAGAAGGTTGAAGCTCAGCTTTATTCAGTTGAGGGCAACACCAGGGAGGGGCAGAAGCCGTTAGTAGGCCCTAAGCACCATTTTGTTTTTTAAAAAACACTTAATGAGAGCCAGAAGGTTGAAGCTCAGCTTTATTCAGTTGAGGGCAACACCAGGGAGGGGCAGAAGCCGTTGGTAGGCCCTAACCACCATTTTGTTTAAAAACAGCAGTTAATCAGAGCCGGAAGGTAGAAGCTCAGCTTTATTCAGTTGAGGGCAACACCAGGGAGGGGCAGACACCGTTAGTAGGCCCTAACCACCATTTTGTTTTTTAAAAAACACTTAATGAGAGCCAGAAGGTTGAAGCTCAGCTTTATTCAGTTGAGGGCAACACCAGGGAGGGGCAGACACCGTTAGTAGGCCCTAACCACCATTTTGTTTAAAAACAGCAGTTAATCAGAGCCGGAAGGTAGAAGCTCAGCTTTATTCAGTTGAGGGCAACACCAGGGAGGGGCAGACACCGTTAGTAGGCCCTAACCACCATTTTGTTTTTTAAAAAACACTTAATGAGAGCCAGAAGGTTGAAGCTCAGCTTTATTCAGTTGAGGGCAACACCAGGGAGGGGCAGAAGCCGTTAGTAGGCCCTAACCACCATTTTGTTTTTTAAAAAACACTTAATGAGAGCCAGAAGGTTGAAGCTCAGCTTTATTCAGTTGAGGGCAACACCAGGGAGGGGCAGAAGCCGTTGGTAGGCCCTAACCACCATTTTGTTTAAAAACAGCAGTTAATCAGAGCCGGAAGGTAGAAGCTCAGCTTTATTCAGTTGAGGGCAACACCAGGGAGGGGCAGACACCGTTAGTAGGCCCTAACCACCATTTTGTTTTTTAAAAAACACTTAATGAGAGCCAGAAGGTTGAAGCTCAGCTTTATTCAGTTGAGGGCAACACCAGGGAGGGGCAGACACCGTTAGTAGGCCCTAACCACCATTTTGTTTAAAAACAGCAGTTAATCAGAGCCGGAAGGTAGAAGCTCAGCTTTATTCAGTTGAGGGCAACACCAGGGAGGGGCAGACACCGTTAGTAGGCCCTAACCACCATTTTGTTTTTTTAAAAAACACTTAATTAGAGCCAGAAGGTTGAAGCTCAGCTTTATTCAGTTGAGGGCAACACCAGGGAGGGGCAGACACCGTTAGTAGGCCCTAACCACCATTTTGTTTTTTAAAAAACACTTAATGAGAGCCAGAAGGTTGAAGCTCAGCTTTATTCAGTTGAGGGCAACAACAGGGAGGGGCAGAAGCCGTTGGTAGGCCCTAACCACCATTTTGTTTAAAAACAGCAGTTAATCAGAGCCGGAAGGTAGAAGCTCAGCTTTATTCAGTTGAGGGCAACACCAGGGAGGGGCAGACACCCTTAGTAGGCCCTAACCACCATTTTGTTTTTTAAAAAACACTTAATGAGAGCCAGAAGGTTGAAGCTCAGCTTTATTCAGTTGAGGGCAACACCAGGCAGGGGCAGACACCGTTAGTAGGCCGGAACCACCAATGTGTTTAAAAACAGCAGTTAATCAGAGCCGGAAGGTAGAAGCTCAGCTTTATTCAGTTGAGGACAACTTGAATTAGGGACTGCAGACAGACTTAGCAGGCTGTCCCCTGTGTGGACCATGCATCCAATACATTAACCCATTGAGCCACAAAGGACACGTAACCTTCCGTGGCCATGCCTACAGGTCCATGTGTCTGTTGTCAGGTGTACCCTTGTCAGTGTAGGCCTATTGGAAGGAGGGACCGCAGACAGGCTTCGAAGGCCTAACACAATAAAATGGGCTGGCTGTAGGCACTTTAAAATTGGTTCCAGGGGTACACGGGCAGCAGTGGTCTGGTCAGTGGAGGCCTAGTGGAAGGAGGGACCGCAGACAGGCTTCGAAGGCCTAACACAATAAAATGGGCTGGCTGTAGGCACTTTAAAATTGGTTCCAGGGGTACACGGGCAGCAGTGGTCTGGTCAGTGGAGGCCTAGTGGAAGGAGGGACCGCAGACAGGCTTCGAAGGCCTAACACAATAAAATGGGCTGGCTGTAGGCACTTTAAAATTGGTTCCAGGGGTACACGGGCAGCAGTGGTCTGGTCAGTGGAGGCCTAGTGGAAGGAGGGACCGCAGACAGGCTTCGAAGGCCTAACACAATAAAATGGGCTGGCTGTAGGCACTTTAAAATTGGTTCCAGGGGTACACGGGCAGCAGTGGTCTGGTCAGTGGAGGCCTAGTGGAAGGAGGGACCGCAGACAGGCTTTGAAGGCCTAACACAATAAAATGGGCTGGCTGTAGGCACTTTAAAATTGGTTCCAGGGGTACACGGGCAGCAGTGGTCTGGTCAGTGGAGGCCTAGTGGAAGGAGGGACCGCAGACAGGCTTCGAAGGCCTAACACAATAAAATGGGCTGGCTGTAGGCACTTTAAAATTGGTTCCAGGGGTACACGGGCAGCAGTGGTCTGGTCAGTGGAGGCCTAGTGGAAGGAGGGACCGCAGACAGGCTTCGAAGGCCTAACACAATAAAATGGGCTGGCTGTAGGCACTTTAAAATTGGTTCCAGGGGTACACGGGCAGCAGTGGTCTGGTCAGTGGAGGCCTATTGGAAGGAGGGACCGCAGACAGGCTTCGAAGGCCTAACACAATAAAATGGGCTGGCTGTAGGCACTTTAAAATTGGTTCCAGGGGTACACGGGCAGCAGTGGTCTGGTCAGTGGAGGCCTAGTGGAAGGAGGGACCGCAGACAGGCTTCGAAGGCCTAACACAATAAAATGGGCTGGCTGTAGGCACTTTAAAATTGGTTCCAGGGGTACACGGGCAGCAGTGGTCTGGTCAGTGGAGGCCTAGTGGAAGGAGGGACCGCAGACAGGCTTCAAAGGCCTAACACAATAAAATGGGCTGGCTGTAGGCACTTTAAAATTGGTTCCAGGGGTACACGGGCAGCAGTGGTCTGGTCAGTGGAGGCCTAGTGGAAGGAGGGACCACAGACAGGCTTCGAAGGCCTAAAATAACAAACAATAGGCTCATGGCAGTTTTACAGCGGTTACATGGATACACAGGCAGCTTGGTGGTGAGTGGAGGAGTATTTAAAGTAGGGACCGCAGACAGGCTATCAAAGGCCTAAAATAACAAACAATAGGCTCATGGGAGTTTTACAGCGGTTACATGGATACACAGGCAGCTTGGTGGTGAGTGGAGGAGTATTTAAAGTAGGGACCGCAGACAGGCTATCAAAGGCCTAAAATAACAAACAATAGGCTCATGGCAGTTTTACAGCGGTTACATGGATACACGGGCAGGCAGCTTGGTGGTCAGTGGAGGAGTATTTAAAGTAGGGACCGCAGACAGGCTATCAAAGGCCTAAAATAACAAACAATAGGCTCATGGCAGTTTTACAGCGGTTACATGGATACACGGGCAGGCAGCTTGGTGGTCAGTGGAGGAGTATTTAAAGTAGGGACCGCAGACAGGCTATCAAAGGCCTAAAATAACAAACAATAGGCTCATGGCAGTTTTACAGCGGTTACATGGATACACGGGCAGGCAGCTTGCTGGTCAGTGGAGGAGTATTTAAAGTAGGGACCGCAGACAGGCTATCAAAGGCCTAAAATAACAAACAATAGGCTCATGGCAGTTTTACAGCGGTTACATGGATACACAGGCAGCTTGGTGGTGAGTGGAGGAGTATTTAAAGTAGGGACCGCAGACAGGCTATCAAAGGCCTAAAATAACAAACAATAGGCTCATGGCAGTTTTACAGCGGTTACATGGATACACGGGCAGGCAGCTTGGTGGTGAGTGGAGGAGTATTTAAAGTAGGGACCGCAGACAGGCTATCAAAGGCCTAAAATAACAATCAATAGGCTCATGGCAGTTTTACAGCGGTTACATGGATACACGGGCAGGCAGCTTGGTGGTCAGTGGAGGAGTATTTAAAGTAGGGACCGCAGACAGGCTATCAAAGGCCTAAAATAACAAACAATAGGCTCATGGCAGTTTTACAGCGGTTACATGGATACACGGGCAGGCAGCTTGGTGGTGAGTGGAGGAGTATTTAAAGTAGGGACCGCAGACAGGCTATCAAAGGCCTAAAATAACAAACAATAGGCTCATGGCAGTTTTACAGCGGTTACATGGATACACGGGCAGGCAGCTTGGTGGTGAGTGGAGGAGTATTTAAAGTAGGGACCGCAGACAGGCTATCAAAGGCCTAAAATAACAAACAATAGGCTCATGGGAGTTTTACAGCGGTTACATGGATACACAGGCAGCTTGGTGGTGAGTGGAGGAGTATTTAAAGTAGGGACCGCAGACAGGCTATCAAAGGCCTAAAATAACAAACAATAGGCTCATGGCAGTTTTACAGCGGTTACATGGATACACGGGCAGGCAGCTTGGTGGTCAGTGGAGGAGTATTTAAAGTAGGGACCGCAGACAGGCTATCAAAGGCCTAAAATAACAAACAATAGGCTCATGGCAGTTTTACAGCGGTTACATGGATACACGGGCAGGCAGCTTGGTGGTCAGTGGAGGAGTATTTAAAGTAGGGACCGCAGACAGGCTATCAAAGGCCTAAAATAACAAACAATAGGCTCATGGCAGTTTTACAGCGGTTACATGGATACACAGGCAGCTTGGTGGTGAGTGGAGGAGTATTTAAAGTAGGGACCGCAGACAGGCTATCAAAGGCCTAAAATAACAAACAATAGGCTCATGGCAGTTTTACAGCGGTTACATGGATACACAGGCAGCTTGGTGGTGAGTGGAGGAGTATTTAAAGTAGGGACCGCAGACAGGCTATCAAAGGCCTAAAATAACAAACAATAGGCTCATGGCAGTTTTACAGCGGTTACATGGATACACGGGCAGGCAGCTTGGTGGTCAGTGGAGGAGTATTTAAAGTAGGGACCGCAGACAGGCTATCAAAGGCCTAAAATAACAAACAATAGGCTCATGGCAGTTTTACAGCGGTTACATGGATACACAGGCAGCTTGGTGGTGAGTGGAGGAGTATTTAAAGTAGGGACCGCAGACAGGCTATCAAAGGCCTAAAATAACAAACAATAGGCTCATGGCAGTTTTACAGCGGTTACATGGATACACGGGCAGGCAGCTTGGTGGTCAGTGGAGGAGTATTTAAAGTAGGGACCGCAGACAGGCTATCAAAGGCCTAAAATAACAAACAATAGGCTCATGGCAGTTTTACAGCGGTTACATGGATACACAGGCAGCTTGGTGGTGAGTGGAGGAGTAGTGCAAGGAGTGTCTGTCCCAGTACTCCCAAAATACAAATAGATGTTAATGTCTCGCAAAACAACCAAAACAAGAAAAAAGGTGGCATACTTAGGTAAAGGGGTGGGCTCATCTGCTGAGTTTCTGACATAGTAATTTGGCAGTAACTATTTAACGGTGCCAATATAGGACACAGACACAGACTACTTTAAGTTGCATCATAGATGTCTACAAATTTGTATTGTCAGTGCCAGACATTGAATGATGTCAGCGAATAGACTAAAGATTGGTGGAGCTGTGCGACATAATTTTGCACGTGGTAGAGCACATTTTGAGCTGGGGTAGGGGGGAACTCTCTTGAGGCCGGCGGGACCGCCCCAGGGCCCCTCATGTTACAACGGTGTGTCTGACGTTGGGTGCGCACCACCACCGCCAGAGACACTACATTGTACTATGAGGGACCCAGTAGCAATGCCGTCAACCAAAAGCGAGCACACCCACCTCTTCAGACAAACAGCAGTCTCACGGGTGCTTGCGCCAAGTCGCGATACCACGGCCCCGTGTGGGGAGTTTGGCCATTTAGGGAGGTGTAAACATGTCGTATGCTGTACAATCAGCTGCAGCAAATTAGACATTAGAAAAGTAATTCACAGGCAAGAGCTTTTCATAGGAAAGCTAGGTGTCGGCCGGGCAAGGTGGGGCAAAAGATTTCGAAATCCAGTTGTGGTTCATTTTAATGAATGTTAGATCGTCAACATTTTGGGTAGCCAGACGAGTCCTTTTTTCGGTTAATATTGAACCTGCAGCACTGAATACTCTTTCTGATAGGACACTTGCTGCCGGGCAAGCAAGCTCCTGCAATGCATATTCTGCCAATTCTGGCCAGGTGTCTAATTTGGAGGCCCAGTAATCAAATGGGAATGACGGTTGAGGGAGAACATTGATAAGGGATGAAAAATAGTTAGTAACCATACTGGACAAATGTTGTCTCCTGTCACTTTCAATTGATGCAGCAGTACCTGTCCTGTCTGCGGTCATAGCAAAATCACTCCACAACCTGGTCAGAAAACCCCTCTGTCCAACGCCACTTCTGATGTGTGCACCCCTAACACTCCTAGTCTGCTGCCCCCTGGAGCTCGTGTGAGAACGATCACGTGCGCTGTGTGCTGGGAATGCCTGAAGCAAACGGTCAACAAGAGTTGATTGTTTGGTTGCTAATATTAGTTCCAAGTTCTCATGTGGCATAATATTTTGCAATTTGCCTTTATAGCGTGGATCAAGGAGGCAGGCCAACCAGTAATCGTCATCGTTCATCATTTTCGTAATGCGTGTGTCCCTTTTTAGGATACGTAAGGCATAATCCGCCATGTGGGCCAAAGTTCCAGTTGTCAAATCTCCGGTTGTGATTGGTTGAGGGGCAGTTGCAGGCAAATCTACGTCACTTGTGTCCCTCAAAAAACCAGAACCCGGCCGTGACACGCAACCAATTTCCTGTGCCCCCGGGAAAGGTTCCGCATTAAAAATATACAAATCCCCATCATCCTCCTCGTCCTCCACCTCCTCTTCGCCCGCTACCTCGTCCTGTACACTGCCCTGACCAGACAATGGCTGACTGTCATCAAGGCTTTCCTCTTCCTCTGGTGCAGACGCCTGCTCCTTTATGTGCGTCAAACTTTGCATCAGCAGACGCATTAGGGGGATGCTCATGCTTATTACGGCGTTGTCTGCACTAACCAGCCGTGTGCATTCCTCAAAACACTGAAGGACTTGACACATGTCTTGTATCTTAGACCACTGCACACCTGACAACTCCATGTCTGCCATCCTACTGCCTGCCCGTGTATCCTCCTACAAATAAATAACAGCACGCCTCTGTTCGCACAGTCTCTGAAGCATGTGCAGTGTTGAGTTCCACCTTGTTGCAACGTCTATGATTAGGCGATGCTGGGGAAGGTTCAAAGACCGCTGATAGGTCTGCATACGGCTGGCGTGTACAGGCGAACGTCGGATATGTGAGCAAAGTGCACACACTTTGAGGAACAGGTCGGAGAACCCAGGATAAGTTTTCAATAAGCACTGCACCACCAGGTTTAAGGTGTGAGCCAGGCAAGGAATGTGTTTCAGTTGGGAAAGGGAGATGGCAGCCATGAAATTCCTTCCGTTATCACTCACTACCTTGCCTGCCTCAAGATCTACTGTGCCCAGCCACGACTGCGTTTCTTGTTGCAAGAACTCGGACAGAACTTCCGCGGTGTGTCTGTTGTCGCCCAAACACTTCATAGCCAATACAGCCTGCTGACGCTTGGCAGTAGCTGGCCCATAATGGGACAACTGGTGTGCAACAGTGTCATCTGCCGATGGAGTGGTTGGCCGACTGCGTTCTGTGGAAGAGCTGTAGCTTCTGCAGGAGGACGAGGAGGAGGAGGAGGAGGGGGTGCGAACGCCTACAGCCAACTGTTTCCTAGACCGTGGGCTAGGCACAACTGTCCCTAAATTGATGTCGCCTGTGGACCCTGCATCCACCACATTCACCCAGTGTGCCGTGATGGACACATAACGTCCCTGGCCATGCCTACTGGTCCATGCATCTGTAGTCAGGTGCACCTTTGTACTCACAGATTGCCTGAGTGCATGGACGATGCGCTGTTTAACATGCTGGTGCAGGGCTGGGATGGCTTTTCTGGAAAAAAAGTGTCGACTGGGTAGCTCGTATCGTGGTTCAGCGTACTCCATCAGGGCTTTGAAAGCTTCGCTTTCAACTAACCGGTAGGGCATCATCTCTAACGAGATTAGTCTAGCTATGTGGGCGTTAAAACCCTGTGTACGCGGATGCGAGGATAAGTACTTCCTTTTTCTAACCAGAGTCTCATGTAGGGTGAGCTGGACTGGAGAGCTGGAGATCGTGGAACTTTCGGGTGTGCCGGTGTACATGGCAGACTGAGAGACGGTTGGAGACGGTATTGTTTCCGCCGGTGCCCTAGATGCAATATTTCCTCCTACAAAACTGGTGATTCCCTGACCCTGACTGCTTTTGGCTGGCAAAGAAACCTGCACAGATACTGCCGGTGGTGCGGAAAATGGTGGCCTTACAGTGACGGAAGGGATGTTGCGTTGCTGACTAGCTTCATTGGCCGAGGGTGCTACAACCTTAAGGGACGTTTGGTAGTTAGTCCAGGCTTGTAAATGCATGGTGGTTAAGTGTCTATGCATGCAACTAGTATTTAGACTTTTCAGATTCTGACCTCTGCTTAAGCTAGTTGAACATTTTTGACAGATGACTTTGCGCTGATCAGTTGGATGTTGTTTAAAAAAATGCCAGACTGCACTCTTCCTAGACTCGGATCCCTTTTCAGGGATTGCAGACTGAGCTTTAACCGGATGGCCACGCTGTCCTCCAACAGGTTTTGGCTTTGACACGCGTTTTGGGCCAGATACGGGCCCGGCAGATGGAACCTGTTGCGATGTTGATGCCTGCTGCGGCCCCTCCTCCACCTCCGCTTCTGAACTACTGCCGCCTGCACCCTGTTCCCCCAATGGCTGCCAATCGGGGTCAATAACTGGGTCATCTATTACCTCCTCTTCGAGCTCGTGTGCAACTTCGTCTGTGTCACTGTGTCGGTCGGTGGTATAGCGTTCGTGGCGGGGCAACATAGTCTCATCAGGGTCTGATTGTGGATCTGTACCCTGAGAGGGCAATGTGGTGGTCTGAGTCAAAGGAGCAGCATAGTACTCTGGCTGTGGCTGTGCATCAGTGCACTCCATGTCAGAATCTACTTGTAATGGGCATGGCCTGTTAAATGTTTCACTTTCTAAGCCAGGGACGGTATGTGTAAAGAGCTCCATGGAGTGACCCGTTGTGTCGCCTGCTGCATCCTTCTCTCTTGTTGTAGTTTTTGCTGAGGAGGACAAGGAAGCGACTTGTCCCTGACCGTGAACATCCACAAGCGACGCGCTGCTTTTACATTTACCAGTTTCTGAAGAGGAGGCAAAAGAGCTAGAGACTGAGTCTGCAATGTAAGCCAAAACTTGCTGTTGCTGCTCCGCCTTTAAAAGCGGTTTTCCTACTCCCAGAAAAGAGAGCGTTCGAGGCCTTGTGTAGCCTGACGACGAAACTGGCTCCACAGCTCCAGACTTAGGTGGAATATTTTTATCCCCACGACCACCTGATGCTCCACTACCACTACCATCATTACCAGCTGACAATGAACGCCCACGACGACCTCTTGCACCAGACTTCCTCATTGTTTTAAAATCTTAACCAAAGTAACTTTATTTGTTGCTGTCAAACAACTTACACGGTGAGCTATAACTTCAGTATGATTTCAATATCCCTTAACAGGTTGGTGAGACCACAAGGAAAATCAGGCACAATGTTACACACTCTGTTTTCTGTGGCACCAAATCACAGAGATGACACACACGCAGGACTGTCACTCAAGCACTAATGTCAATATTAATCTCCCACCTAATTTATTTATTTTTTTTTCTCAGGGAGACTTTAGAAACCAAATAATATTTAAAAAAAAAAAAAAAAAAAGGCTTTCTATGGCCCACTGAATGAGAGATGGCACGCACAGGAGTGGCACACAAGCCCTGACTGAGGCCAATATTTTTCTCCCACTGATTGATGTTGTGTTTTTGTGTTGAGGTAGATTTTAAAACACAAATGAAGGAAAAAAATAAATAGGCTTTCTATGGCCCACAATTAGAGAGAGAGAGGTGGCACACCCAGGAGTCAAGACTGGCGCACAAGCTGAAAGGGCAATATTACTCTCCCACTGTTTTTTTAAGTTTTCTTTTTTTTATTTTCAGGGAGACTTTAGAAACCAAATAATATTAAAAAAAAACAAAAAAAAAAGGCTTTCTATGGCCCACAATTAGAGAGAGAGAGGTGGCACACCCAGGAGTCAAGACTGGCGCACACAAGCTGAAAGGGCAATATTACTCTCCCACTGTTTTTTTAAGTTTTTTTTTTTTATTTTCAGGGAGACTTTAGAAACCAAATAATATTAAAAAAAAACAACAAAAAAAAGGCTTTCTATGGCCCACTGAATGAGAGATGGCACGCACAGGAGTGGCACACAAGCCCTGACTGAGGCCAATATTTTTCTCCCACTGATTGATGTAGTGTTTTTGTGTTGAGGTAGATTTTAAAACACAAATGAAGGAAAAAAATAAATAGGCTTTCTATGGCCCACAATTAGAGAGAGAGAGGTGGCACACCCAGGAGTCAAGACTGGCGCACAAGCTGAAAGGGCAATATTACTCTCCCACTGTTTTTTTATGTATTTTTTTTTTCAGGGAGACTTTAGAAACCAAATAATAAGAAAAAAAATAAATAAATAAATAGGCTTTCTATAGCCCACTGAATGAGAAATAGCACACACAGCAGTGGCACACAAGCCCTGACTGAGGCCAATATTTTTCTCCCACTGATTGATGTAGTGTTTTTGTGTTGAGGTAGAATTTAGAACACAAATCACGGAAAAAATAAATAGGCTTTCTATGGCCCACTCAGTGAGAGATGGCACACACAGGGATGGCACTGTAGCAGAAATGCCAATCTTAATCTCCCACAAAAAAAAAAAACAAAAAAAAAACAGGGACTGTCCTACAATTACTATCTCCCTGCAGTAATCTAAGCCAGGTATGGCAGGCAGCAATAGGAGTGGACTGACGCACAAATTAAATAAAAAGTGTGGACAAACAAAAAAGATAGCTGTGCAGAAAGGAACAAGAGGATATGTGCTTTGAAAAAAGCAGTTGGTTTCCACAGTGGCGTACACACAGCAATACAGCTATCACGGAGCCTTCTAGGGCAGCCCAATGAGCTACAGCGCTGAGGAAAAAAAAAAAAAATAGCTTCCACTGTTCCTGCACACCGAAGGTGGTGTTGGACAGTGGAAATCGCTACAGCACAAGCGGTTTGGTGGTTAGTGGACCCTGCCTAACGCTCTCCCTGCTTCTGACGAAGCGGCAGCAACCTCTCCCTAAGCTCAGATCAGCAGCAGTAAGATGGCGGTCGGCGGGAACGCCCCTTTATAGCCCCTGTGACGCCGCAGACAGCAAGCCAATCACTGCAATGCCCTTCTCTAAGATGGTGGGGACCAGGATCTATGTCATCACGCTGCCCACACTCTGCGTTCACCTTCATTGGCTGAGAAATGGCGCTTTTCGCGTCATTGAAACGCGACTTTGGCGCGAAAGTCGCGTACCGCATGGCCGACAAGCACAGGGGTCGGATCGGGTTTCATGAGACGCCGACTTAGCCAAAAGTCGGCGACTTTTGAAAATGATCGACCCGTTTCGCTCAACCCTACAGGTATATATTATTGTAGATATAGACTAGGGTTGAGCGAAACGGGTCGATCATTTTCAAAAGTCGCCGACTTTTGGCTAAGTCGGCGTCTCATGAAACCCGATCCGACCCCTGTGCTTGTCGGCCATGCGGTACGCGACTTTCGCGCCAAAGTCGCGTTTCAATGACGCGAAAAGCGCCATTTCTCAGCCAATGAAGGTGAACGCAGAGTGTGGGCAGCGTGATGACATAGATCCTGGTCCCCACCATCTTAGAGAAGGGCATTGCAGTGATTGGCTTGCTGTCTGTGGCGTCACAGGGGCTATAAAGGGGCATTCCCGCCGACCGCCATCTTACTGCTGCTGATCTGAGCTTAGGGAGAGGTTGCTGCCGCTTCGTCAGAAGCAGGGATAGCGTTAGGCAGGGTCCACTAACCACCAAACCGCTTGTGCTGTAGCGATTTCCACTGTCCAACACCACCTTCGGTGTGCAGGAACAGTGGAAGCTATTTTTTTTTTTTTTCCTCAGCGCTGTAGCTCATTGGGCTGCCCTAGAAGGCTCCGTGATAGCTGTATTGCTGTGTGTACGCCACTGTGGAAACCAACTGCTTTTTTCAAAGCACATATCCTCTTGTTCCTTTCTGCACAGCTATCTTTTTTGTTTGTCCACACTTTTTATTTAATTTGTGCGTCAGTCCACTCCTATTGCTGCCTGCCATACCTGGCTTAGATTACTGCAGGGAGATAGTAATTGTAGGACAGTCCCTGTTTTTTTTTTTTTTTTTTTTGTGGGAGATTAAGATTGGCATTTCTGCTACAGTGCCATCCCTGTGTGTGCCATCTCTCACTGAGTGGGCCATAGAAAGCCTATTTATTTTTTCCGTGATTTGTGTTCTAAATTCTACCTCAACACAAAAACACTACATCAATCAGTGGGAGAAAAATATTGGCCTCAGTCAGGGCTTGTGTGCCACTGCTGTGTGTGCTATCTCTTATTCAGTGGGCTATAGAAAGCCTATTTATTTATTTATTTTTTTTCTTATTATTTGGTTTCTAAAGTCTCCCTGAAAAAAAAAATAAAAAATAAAAAAACAGTGGGAGAGTAATATTGCCCTTTCAGCTTGTGTGCCAGTCTTGACTCCTGGGTGTGCCACCTCTCTCTCTAATTGTGGGCCATAGAAAGCCTTTTTTTTTTTTTTTTTTTTTAAATATTATTGGGTTTCTAAAGTCTCCCTTAAAAAACAAAAAATACATAAAAAAACAGTGGGAGAGTAATATTGCCCTTTCAGCTTGTGTGCCAGTCTTGACTCCTGGGTGTGCCACCTCTCTCTCTCATTCAGTGGGCCATAGAAAGCTTTTTTTTTTTTTTTCCTTGATTTGTGTTCTAAAATCTACCTCAACACAAAAACACTACATCAATCAGTGGGAGAAAAATATTGGCCTCAGTCAGGGCTTGTGTGCCACTGCTGTGTGTGCTATCTCTCATTCAGTGGGCTATAGAAAGCCTATTTATTTATTTTTTTTCTTATTATTTGGTTTCTAAAGTCTCCCTGAAAAAAAAAATAAAAAATAAAAAAACAGTGGGAGAGTAATATTGCCCTTTCAGCTTGTGTGCCAGTCTTGACTCCTGGGTGTGCCACCTCTCTCTCTAATTGTGGGCCATAGAAAGCCTTTTTTTTTTTTTTTTTTTTTTAAATATTATTGGGTTTCTAAAGTCTCCCTTAAAAAACAAAAAATACATAAAAAAACAGTGGGAGAGTAATATTGCCCTTTCAGCTTGTGTGCCAGTCTTGACTCCTGGGTGTGCCACCTCTCTCTCTCATTCAGTGGGCCATAGAAAGCTTTTTTTTTTTTTTTCCTTGATTTGTGTTCTAAAATCTACCTCAACACAAAAACACTACATCAATCAGTGGGAGAAAAATATTGGCCTCAGTCAGGGCTTGTGTGCCACTCCTGTGCGTGCCATCTCTCATTCAGTGGGCCATAGAAAGCCTTTTTTTGTTTGTTTGTTTTTTAATATTATTTGGTTTCTAAAGTCTCCCTGAAAATAAAAAAAAAAAACTTAAAAAAACAGTGGGAGAGTAATATTGCCCTTTCAGCTTGTGCGCCAGTCTTGACTCCTGGGTGTGCCACCTCTCTCTCTCTAATTGTGGGCCATAGAAAGCCTTTTTTTTTTGTTTTTTTTTAAATATTATTTGGTTTCTAAAGTCTCCCTGAAAATAAAAAAAAAAAAACTTAAAAAAACAGTGGGAGAGTAATATTGCCCTTTCAGCTTGTGCGCCAGTCTTGACTCCTGGGTGTGCCACCTCTCTCTCTCTAATTGTGGGCCATAGAAAGCCTTTTTTTTTTAATATTATTTGGTTTCTAAAGTCTCCCTGAAAATAAAAAAAAAAAAACTTAAAAAAACAGTGGGAGAGTAATATTGCCCTTTCAGCTTGTGCGCCAGTCTTGACTCCTGGGTGTGCCACCTCTCTCTCTCTAATTGTGGGCCATAGAAAGCCTTTTTTTTTTTGTTTTTTTTTTAATATTATTTGGTTTCTAAAGTCTCCCTGAAAATAAAAAAAAAAAAACTTAAAAAAACAGTGGGAGAGTAATATTGCCCTTTCAGCTTGTGCGCCAGTCTTGACTCCTGGGTGTGCCACCTCTCTCTCTCTCTAATTGTGGGCCATAGAAAGCCTATTTATTTTTTTCCTTCGTGTTTTAAAATCTACCTCAACACAAAAACACTACATCAATCAGTGGGAGAAAAATATTGGCCTCAGTCAGGGCTTGTGTGCCACTCCTGTGCGTGCCATCTCTCATTCAGTGGGCCATAGAAAGCCTTTTTTTTGTTTTTAAATATTATTTGGTTTCTAAAGTCTCCCTGAGAAAAAAAAATAAATAAATTAGGTGGGAGATTAATATTGACATTAGTGCTTGAGTGACAGTCCTGCGTGTGTGTCATCTCTGTGATTTGGTGCCACAGAAAACAGAGTGTGTAACATTGTGCCTGATTTTCCTTGTGGTCTCACCAACCTGTTAAAGGGAACCTGTCACCACGTTTTTGGAAGATGGGATAAAAATAGCGTTAAATAGGGGCAGAGGTGGGCGTTACATTAGTGTGTGTGTTATGCGTTTATTACCCACCTAAGTTGCCGAAATAACTTTGCAAAGTCTCCGTTTTCGCCTGTCAATCAGGCTGGTCAGGTCACATGGGCGTGGTGTCTTCACCCAGATTTGGCGTAGTTTTCCGTTGGTGGCGTAGTGGTGTGCGCATGCCCAAAGTCCGGAATCCTCTTCCAGGGGATTTAAAATAGCGCGGTGTTCGTTATTGCATTGGTGATCGGTGGGCGCGGCCATCTTCCTTTGGCCGCGCGTGCGCAGAAGCGGCGCTCTGCTGGCCGCGGCTTCAGGAAAATGGCCGCGGGATGCCGCGCGTGCGCAGATGGATATCGCGGCGGCCATTTTCCTGAAGCCGCGGCCAGCAGAGCGCCGCTTCTGCGCACGCGCGGCCAAAGGAAGATGGCCGCGCCCACCGATCACCAATGCAATAACGAACACCGCGCTATTTTAAATCCCCTGGAAGAGGATTCCGGACTTTGGGCATGCGCACACCACTACGCCACCAACGGAAAACTACGCCAAATCTGGGGGAAGACAACGCCCATGCGACCTGACCAGCCTGATTGACAGGCGAAAACGGAGACTTTGCAAAGTTATTTCGGCAACTTAGGTGGGTAATAAACGCATAACACACACACTAATGTAACGCCCACCTCTGCCCCTATTTAACGCTATTTTTATCCCATCTTCCAAAAACGTGGTGACAGGTTCCCTTTAAGGGATATTGAAATCATACTGAAGTTATAGCTCACCGTGTAAGTTGTTTGACAGCAACAAATAAAGTTACTTTGGTTAAGATTTTAAAACAATGAGGAAGTCTGGTGCAAGAGGTCGTCGTGGGCGTTCATTGTCAGCTGGTAATGATGGTAGTGGTAGTGGAGCATCAGGTGGTCGTGGGGATAAAAATATTCCACCTAAGTCTGGAGCTGTGGAGCCAGTTTCGTCGTCAGGCTACACAAGGCCTCGAACGCTCTCTTTTCTGGGAGTAGGAAAACCGCTTTTAAAGGCGGAGCAGCAACAGCAAGTTTTGGCTTACATTGCAGACTCAGCCTCTAGCTCTTTTGCCTCCTCTTCAGAAACTGGTAAATGTAAAAGCAGCGCGTCGCTTGTGGATGTTCACGGTCAGGGACAAGTCGCTTCCTTGTCCTCCTCAGCAAAAACTACAAGAGAGAAGGATGCAGCAGGCGACACAACGGGTCACTCCATGGAGCTCTTTACACATACCGTCCCTGGCTTAGAAAGTGAAACATTTAACAGGCCATGCCCATTACAAGTAGATTCTGACATGGAGTGCACTGATGCACAGCCACAGCCAGAGTACTATGCTGCTCCTTTGACTCAGACCACCACATTGCCCTCTCAGGGTACAGATCCACAATCAGACCCTGATGAGACTATGTTGCCCCGCCACGAACGCTATACCACCGACCGACACAGTGACACAGACGAAGTTGCACACGAGCTCGAAGAGGAGGTAATAGATGACCCAGTTATTGACCCCGATTGGCAGCCATTGGGGGAACAGGGTGCAGGCGGCAGTAGTTCAGAAGCGGAGGTGGAGGAGGGGCCGCAGCAGGCATCAACATCGCAACAGGTTCCATCTGCCGGGCCCGTATCTGGCCCAAAACGCGTGTCAAAGCCAAAACCTGTTGGAGGACAGCGTGGCCATCCGGTTAAAGCTCAGTCTGCAATCCCTGAAAAGGGATCCGAGTCTAGGAAGAGTGCAGTCTGGCATTTTTTTAAACAACATCCAACTGATCAGCGCAAAGTCATCTGTCAAAAATGTTCAACTAGCTTAAGCAGAGGTCAGAATCTGAAAAGTCTAAATACTAGTTGCATGCATAGACACTTAACCACCATGCATTTACAAGCCTGGACTAACTACCAAACGTCCCTTAAGGTTGTAGCACCCTCGGCCAATGAAGCTAGTCAGCAACGCAACATCCCTTCCGTCACTGTAAGGCCACCATTTTCCGCACAACCGGCAGTATCTGTGCAGGTTTCTTTGCCAGCCAAAAGCAGTCAGGGTCAGGGAATCACCAGTTTTGTAGGAGGAAATATTGCATCTAGGGCACCGGCGGAAACAATACCGTCTCCAACCGTCTCTCAGTCTGCCATGTACACCGGCACACCCGAAAGTTCCACGATCTCCAGCTCTCCAGTCCAGCTCACCCTACATGAGACTCTGGTTAGAAAAAGGAAGTACTTATCCTCGCATCCGCGTACACAGGGTTTTAACGCCCACATAGCTAGACTAATCTCGTTAGAGATGATGCCCTACCGGTTAGTTGAAAGCGAAGCTTTCAAAGCCCTGATGGAGTACGCTGAACCACGATACGAGCTACCCAGTCGACACTTTTTTTCCAGAAAAGCCATCCCAGCCCTGCACCAGCATGTTAAACAGCGCATCGTCCATGCACTCAGGCAATCTGTGAGTACAAAGGTGCACCTGACTACAGATGCATGGACCAGTAGGCATGGCCAGGGACGTTATGTGTCCATCACGGCACACTGGGTGAATGTGGTGGATGCAGGGTCCACAGGCGACATCAATTTAGGGACAGTTGTGCCTAGCCCACGGTCTAGGAAACAGTTGGCTGTAGGCGTTCGCACCCCCTCCTCCTCCTCCTCCTCGTCCTCCTGCAGAAGCTACAGCTCTTCCACAGAACGCAGTCGGCCAACCACTCCATCGGCAGATGACACTGTTGCACACCAGTTGTCCCATTATGGGCCAGCTACTGCCAAGCGTCAGCAGGCTGTATTGGCTATGAAGTGTTTGGGCGACAACAGACACACCGCGGAAGTTCTGTCCGAGTTCTTGCAACAAGAAACGCAGTCGTGGCTGGGCACAGTAGATCTTGAGGCAGGCAAGGTAGTGAGTGATAACGGAAGGAATTTCATGGCTGCCATCTCCCTTTCCCAACTGAAACACATTCCTTGCCTGGCTCACACCTTAAACCTGGTGGTGCAGTGCTTATTGAAAACTTATCCTGGGTTCTCCGACCTGCTCCTCAAAGTGCGTGCACTTTGCTCACATATCCGACGTTCGCCTGTACACGCCAGCCGTATGCAGACCTATCAGCGGTCTTTGAACCTTCCCCAGCATCGCCTAATCATAGACGTTGCAACAAGGTGGAACTCAACACTGCACATGCTTCAGAGACTGTGCGAACAGAGGCGTGCTGTTATTTATTTGTAGGAGGATACACGGGCAGGCAGTAGGATGGCAGACATGGAGTTGTCAGGTGTGCAGTGGTCTAAGATACAAGACATGTGTCAAGTCCTTCAGTGTTTTGAGGAATGCACACGGCTGGTTAGTGCAGACAACGCCGTAATAAGCATGAGCATCCCCCTAATGCGTCTGCTGATGCAAAGTTTGACGCACATAAAGGAGCAGGCGTCTGCACCAGAGGAAGAGGAAAGCCTTGATGACAGTCAGCCATTGTCTGGTCAGGGCAGTGTACAGGACGAGGTAGCGGGCGAAGAGGAGGTGGAGGACGAGGAGGATGATGGAGATTTGTATATTTTTAATGCGGAACCTTTCCCGGGGGCACAGGAAATTGGTTGCGTGTCACGGCCGGGTTCTGGTTTTTTGAGGGACACAAGTGACGTAGATTTGCCTGCAACTGCCCCTCAACCAATCACAACCGGAGATTTGACAACTGGAACTTTGGCCCACATGGCGGATTATGCCTTACGTATCCTAAAAAGGGACACACGCATTACGAAAATGATGAACGATGACGATTACTGGTTGGCCTGCCTCCTTGATCCACGCTATAAAGGCAAATTGCAAAATATTATGCCACATGAGAACTTGGAACTAATATTAGCAACCAAACAATCAACTCTTGTTGACCGTTTGCTTCAGGCATTCCCAGCACACAGCGCACGTGATCGTTCTCACACGAGCTCCAGGGGGCAGCAGACTAGGAGTGTTAGGGGTGCACACATCAGAAGTGGCGTTGGACAGAGGGGTTTTCTGACCAGGTTGTGGAGTGATTTTGCTATGACCGCAGACAGGACAGGTACTGCTGCATCAATTGAAAGTGACAGGAGACAACATTTGTCCAGTATGGTTACTAACTATTTTTCATCCCTTATCAATGTTCTCCCTCAACCGTCATTCCCATTTGATTACTGGGCCTCCAAATTAGACACCTGGCCAGAATTGGCAGAATATGCATTGCAGGAGCTTGCTTGCCCGGCAGCAAGTGTCCTATCAGAAAGAGTATTCAGTGCTGCAGGTTCAATATTAACCGAAAAAAGGACTCGTCTGGCTACCCAAAATGTTGACGATCTAACATTCATTAAAATGAACCACAACTGGATTTCGAAATCTTTTGCCCCACCTTGCCCGGCCGACACCTAGCTTTCCTATGAAAAGCTCTTGCCTGTGAATTACTTTTCTAATGTCTAATTTGCTGCAGCTGATTGTACAGCATACGACATGTTTACACCTCCCTAAATGGCCAAACTCCCCACACGGGGCCGTGGTATCGCGACTTGGCGCAAGCACCCGTGAGACTGCTGTTTGTCTGAAGAGGTGGGTGTGCTCGCTTTTGGTTGACGGCATTGCTACTGGGTCCCTCATAGTACAATGTAGTGTCTCTGGCGGTGGTGGTGCGCACCCAACGTCAGACACACCGTTGTAACATGAGGGGCCCTGGGGCGGTCCCGCCGGCCTCAAGAGAGTTCCCCCCTACCCCAGCTCAAAATGTGCTCTACCACGTGCAAAATTATGTCGCACAGCTCCACCAATCTTTAGTCTATTCGCTGACATCATTCAATGTCTGGCACTGACAATACAAATTTGTAGACATCTATGATGCAACTTAAAGTAGTCTGTGTCTGTGTCCTATATTGGCACCGTTAAATAGTTACTGCCAAATTACTATGTCAGAAACTCAGCAGATGAGCCCACCCCTTTACCTAAGTATGCCACCTTTTTTCTTGTTTTGGTTGTTTTGCGAGACATTAACATCTATTTGTATTTTGGGAGTACTGGGACAGACACTCCTTGCACTACTCCTCCACTCACCACCAAGCTGCCTGTGTATCCATGTAACCGCTGTAAAACTGCCATGAGCCTATTGTTTGTTATTTTAGGCCTTTGATAGCCTGTCTGCGGTCCCTACTTTAAATACTCCTCCACTGACCACCAAGCTGCCTGCCCGTGTATCCATGTAACCGCTGTAAAACTGCCATGAGCCTATTGTTTGTTATTTTAGGCCTTTGATAGCCTGTCTGCGGTCCCTACTTTAAATACTCCTCCACTCACCACCAAGCTGCCTGTGTATCCATGTAACCGCTGTAAAACTGCCATGAGCCTATTGTTTGTTATTTTAGGCCTTTGATAGCCTGTCTGCGGTCCCTACTTTAAATACTCCTCCACTGACCACCAAGCTGCCTGCCCGTGTATCCATGTAACCGCTGTAAAACTGCCATGAGCCTATTGTTTGTTATTTTAGGCCTTTGATAGCCTGTCTGCGGTCCCTACTTTAAATACTCCTCCACTCACCACCAAGCTGCCTGTGTATCCATGTAACCGCTGTAAAACTGCCATGAGCCTATTGTTTGTTATTTTAGGCCTTTGATAGCCTGTCTGCGGTCCCTACTTTAAATACTCCTCCACTCACCACCAAGCTGCCTGTGTATCCATGTAACCGCTGTAAAACTGCCATGAGCCTATTGTTTGTTATTTTAGGCCTTTGATAGCCTGTCTGCGGTCCCTACTTTAAATACTCCTCCACTGACCACCAAGCTGCCTGCCCGTGTATCCATGTAACCGCTGTAAAACTGCCATGAGCCTATTGTTTGTTATTTTAGGCCTTTGATAGCCTGTCTGCGGTCCCTACTTTAAATACTCCTCCACTGACCACCAAGCTGCCTGCCCGTGTATCCATGTAACCGCTGTAAAACTGCCATGAGCCTATTGTTTGTTATTTTAGGCCTTTGATAGCCTGTCTGCGGTCCCTACTTTAAATACTCCTCCACTCACCACCAAGCTGCCTGTGTATCCATGTAACCGCTGTAAAACTGCCATGAGCCTATTGTTTGTTATTTTAGGCCTTTGATAGCCTGTCTGCGGTCCCTACTTTAAATACTCCTCCACTCACCACCAAGCTGCCTGCCCGTGTATCCATGTAACCGCTGTAAAACTGCCATGAGCCTATTGTTTGTTATTTTAGGCCTTTGATAGCCTGTCTGCGGTCCCTACTTTAAATACTCCTCCACTCACCACCAAGCTGCCTGCCCGTGTATCCATGTAACCGCTGTAAAACTGCCATGAGCCTATTGTTTGTTATTTTAGGCCTTTGATAGCCTGTCTGCGGTCCCTACTTTAAATACTCCTCCACTGACCACCAAGCTGCCTGCCCGTGTATCCATGTAACCGCTGTAAAACTGCCATGAGCCTATTGATTGTTATTTTAGGCCTTTGATAGCCTGTCTGCGGTCCCTACTTTAAATACTCCTCCACTCACCACCAAGCTGCCTGCCCGTGTATCCATGTAACCGCTGTAAAACTGCCATGAGCCTATTGTTTGTTATTTTAGGCCTTTGATAGCCTGTCTGCGGTCCCTACTTTAAATACTCCTCCACTCACCACCAAGCTGCCTGCCCGTGTATCCATGTAACCGCTGTAAAACTGCCATGAGCCTATTGTTTGTTATTTTAGGCCTTTGATAGCCTGTCTGCGGTCCCTACTTTAAATACTCCTCCACTCACCACCAAGCTGCCTGTGTATCCATGTAACCGCTGTAAAACTGCCATGAGCCTATTGTTTGTTATTTTAGGCCTTTGATAGCCTGTCTGCGGTCCCTACTTTAAATACTCCTCCACTGACCACCAAGCTGCCTGCCCGTGTATCCATGTAACCGCTGTAAAACTGCCATGAGCCTATTGTTTGTTATTTTAGGCCTTTGATAGCCTGTCTGCGGTCCCTACTTTAAATACTCCTCCACTGACCACCAAGCTGCCTGCCCGTGTATCCATGTAACCGCTGTAAAACTGCCATGAGCCTATTGTTTGTTATTTTAGGCCTTTGATAGCCTGTCTGCGGTCCCTACTTTAAATACTCCTCCACTCACCACCAAGCTGCCTGTGTATCCATGTAACCGCTGTAAAACTGCCATGAGCCTATTGTTTGTTATTTTAGGCCTTTGATAGCCTGTCTGCGGTCCCTACTTTAACCCCTTCACCCCAAAGCCTGTTTTCACCTAAGTGACACGGCCAATTTTTACAATTCTGACCACTGTCACTTTATGAGGTCATAACTCTGAAACGCTTCAACGGATCCTGGTGATTCTGAGATTGTTTTCTCGTGACATATTGTACTTTATGATAGTGGTAAAACTTCTTCGATATGACTTGCATTTATTTGTGAAAAAAACAGAAATTTGTCGAAAATTATGAAAATTTAGCAATTTTCAAATTTTTCGTTTTTATGCCCTTAAATTAGAGAGTTATATCACATAATATAGTTAATAAACAACATTTTCCACATGTCTGCTTTACATCAGCACAATTTTGGAAACATAATTTTTTTTTGTTAGGGAGTTATAAGGGTTAAAAGTTGACCAGCGATTTCTCATTTTTGCAACAAAATTTGCAAAACCATTTTTTTTACGGACCACCTCACACTTGAAGTGACTTTGAGGGGTCTATATGACAGAAAATGTCCAAAAGTGACACCATTCTAAAAACTGCACCCCTCAAGGTACTCTAAACCACATTCAAAAAGTTTATTAACCCTTCAGGTGCTTCACAGGAATTTTTGGAATGTTTAAAAAAAATTGAACATTTAACTTTTTTTTCACAAAATTTTTACTTCAGATCCAATTTGTTTTATTTTACCAAGGGTAACAGGAGAAATTGGACCAAAAAAGTTGTTGTACAATTTGTCCTGAGTACGCCGATACCCCACATGTTGGGGTAAACCATTGATTGGGCACATGGCAGAGCTCGGAAGGGAAGGAGCGCCATTTGACTTTTCAATGCAAAATTGGCTGGAATTGAGATCGGAACCCATGTCGTGTTTGGAGAGCCCCTGACGTGCCTAAACAGTGGAAACCCCTACAAGTGACACCATTTTGGAAAGTAGACCCTCTAAGGAACTAATCTAGATGTGTGGTGAGCACTTTGAACCTCCAAGTGCTTCACAGAAGTTTATAATGTGGAGCCGTAAAAAAAATTAATATTAATTTTCACAAAAAATGATCTTTTTGTCCCAAATTTTTTATTTTCCCAAGGGTAGCAGGATAAATTGGACCCCAAAAGTTGTTGTGCAATTTGTCCTGAGTACGCTGATACTTCATATATGGGGATAAACCACTGTTTGGGCGCATGGCAGAGCTCGGAAGGGAAGGAGCGCCATTTGACTTTTCAATGCAAAATTGGCTGGAATTGAGATCGGAACCCATGTCGTGTTTGGAGAGCCCCTGACGTGCCTAAACAGTGGAAACCCCTACAAGTGACACCATTTTGGAAAGTAGACCCTCTAAGGAACTAATCTAGATGTGTGGTGAGCACTTTGAACCTCCAAGTGCTTCACAGAAGTTTATAATGTGGAGCCGTAAAAAAAATTAATATTAATTTTCACAAAAAATGATCTTTTTGCCCCAAATTTTTTATTTTCCCAAGGATAGCAGGATAAATTGGACCCCAAAAGTTGTTGTGCAATTTGTCCTGAGTACGCTGATACTTCATATATGGGGATAAACCACTGTTTGGGCGCATGGCAGAGCTCGGAAGGGAAGGAGCGCCATTTGACTTTTCAATGCAAAATTGGCTGGAATTGAGATCGGAACCCATGTCGTGTTTGGAGAGCCCCTGACGTGCCTAAACAGTGGAAACCCCCACAAGTGACACCATTTTGGAAAGAAGACCCCCTAAGGAACTTATTTAGATGTGTGGTGAGCACTTTTAACCCCCAGTTGTTTCACTAAAGTTTAGAATGTAGCGCTGTGAAAATCAAAAAATCATTTTTTCTTTCCACAAAATGATGTTTTAGCCCGCAATTTTTTTTCCCCCAAGGGTAACAGGAGAAATTGGACCACAAAAGTTATTGTCCAATTTGTCCTGAGTACGCTGATACCCCATACATTGGGGGGAACCACTGTTTGGGCGCACGGCAGAGCTCGGAAGGGAAGGAGCGCCGTTTGAAATGCAGACTTAGATGGATTGGTCTGCAGGTGTCATGTTGCATTTGCAGAGCCCCTGATGTACCTAAACAGTAGAAACCCCCCACAAGTGACCCCATATTGGAAACTAGACCCCCCACGGAACTTATCTAGATGTGTTGTGAGAACTTTGAACCAACAAGTGTTTCACTACAGTTTATCACGCAGAGCCATGAAAATAAAAAAATTTTTTTTTTCCACGAAAATTATATTTTAGCCCCCACATTTTTATTTTCCCAAGGGTAACAGGAGAAATTGGACAACAAAAGTTGTTGTCCAATTTGTCCTGAGTACGCTGATACTTCATATATGGGGATAAACCACTGTTTGGGCGCACGGCAGAGCTCGGAAGGGAAGGAGCGCCGTTTGAAATGCAGACTTAGATGGATTGGTCTGCAGGTGTCATGTTGCATTTGCAGAGCCCCTGATGTACCTAAACAGTAGAAACCCCCCACAAGTGACCCCATATTGGAAAGTAGACCCCCCACGGAACTTATCTAGATGTGTTGTGAGAACTTTGAACCCCCAAGTGCTTCACTACAGTTTATAACGCAGAGCCGCGAAAATAAAAAATATATTTTTTTTCCACGAAAATTATATTTTAGCCCCCATGTTTTTATTTTCCCAAGGATAAGGCTGGTTTCACACTTGCGTTTTTTTTAAAAACGCATGTGTGAAAAAACGCATGTAATCGCGGTAAAACGCATGCGTTTTTTTAGACGCATGCGTTTTTATAGAAAAACACAAGAAAACAAGAAAAAACCAAAAAACCCTAACCCTACCCCTAACCCTACCCCTAACCTGAAATACGTGGCACTGAAATACGTGGCACTGAAATACGTTTATATACGTATATACGTATATACGTATATAAGTGCCACGATATTTCAGTGGCCACGTATATAAGTGCCACGTATATAAGTGCCACGTATATAAGTGCCACGTATATAAGTGCCACGTATATAAGTGCCACGTATATAAGTGCCACGTATTTCATGTACATGCCACGATATTTAAGTGCCACGTATTTAAGTGCCACGTATTTAAGTGCCACGTATTTAAGTGCCACGTATTTAAGTGCCACGTATTTAAGTGCCACGTATTTAAGTGCCACGTATTTAAGTGCCACGTATTTCACGTAAATGCCACGATATTTCAGTGCCACGTATTTCACTGAAATACCGTGGCACTTAAATACGTGGCACTGAAATATCGTGGCACTGAAATATCGTGGCACTGAAATAACGTGGCACTGAAATACGTGGCACTGAAATACGTGGCACTGAAATATCGTGGCACTGAAATATCGTGGCACTGAAATACGTGGCACTGAAATACGTGGCACTGAAATACGTGGCACTGAAATACGTGGCACTGAAATACGTGGCACTGAAATACGTGGCACTGAAATACGTGGCACTGAAATACGTGGCACTGAAATACGTGGCACTATGACTGTCAGAAAATGTTCATTAAACGGTTAGGGATGAGTTTAGGGGTAGGGTTAGGGTTAGGGTTTGGATCCCTTTATCACCTTGATGGTGATGGGTGACTTTTCAGTGTGTTCTGTTTTTTTTCTATAAAAACGCATGCGTTTTTAACGCAAACAAACGCGTTGAGATCGGACGCCATGTCGCGTTTGGAGAGCCCCTGATGTGCCTAAACAGTGAAAACTCCCCAATTCTAACTGAAACCCTAACCCCAACCCTAACCCTAGTCCTAACCCTAGCGCTACTTTCACACTAGCGTTTTTTTGCATACGTCGCAATGCGTCGTTTTGGCGAAAAAACGCATCCTGCAAAGTCATCTGCAGGATGCGTTTTTTCCCCATAGACTAACATTAGCGACGTATTGACACACGTCGCAAGCGTCGTGCGACGGTTGCATCGTGTTGTGGCGGACCGCCGGCAGCAACAAACGTTACATGTAACTTTTTTTGTGCCGACGGTCCACCATTTCCGACCGCGCATGCGCGGCTGGAACTCCGCCCCCACCTCCCCGCACCTCACAATGGGGCAGCGGATGCGTGGAAAAACAGCATCCGCTGCCCCCGTTGTGCGGCGCTTGCACAGTATGCGTCGGTATGTCGGGCCGACGCAGCGCGACGGCCCCGTACCGACGCTAGTGTGAAAGTAGCCTAACGGGAAAATGGAAATAAATATATTTTTTAAAATTTTATTATTTTTCCCTAACTAAGGGGGTGATGAAGGGGGATTTGATTTACTTATATAGCGTTTTTTGGGCGGATTTTTATGATTGGCAGCCGTCACACACTAAAAGACGCTTTTTATTGCAAACAATAGTTTTTGCATCACCACATTTTGAGAGCTATAATTTTTCCATATTTTGGTCCACAGAGTCATGTGAGATCTTGTTTTTTGCGGGACGAGTTGACGTTTTTGCTGGTACCATTTTCGGGTACATGACATTTTTTGATCGCTTTTTATTCCGATTTTTGGGAGGCGGAATGAACAAAAACCAGCAATTCCTGAAATTCTTTTAGGGGGTGCGTTTATACCGTTCCGCGTTTGGTAAAAAGGATAAAGCAGTTTTATTCTTCGGGTCAGTACGATTACAGCGATAACTCATTTATATAATTTTTTTTATGTTTTGGCGCTTTTACACAATAAAAACTATTTTATATAAAAAATAATTGTTTTTGCATCGCTTTATTCTGAGAGCTATAACTTTTTTATTTTTCTGCTGATGATGCTGTATGGCGGCTTTTTTTTTGCGGGACAAGATGACGTTTTCAGCGGTACCATGGTTATTTATATCCGTCTTTTTGATCGCGTGTTATTCCACTTTTTGTTTGGCGGTATGAGAATAAAGCGTTGTTTTTTGCCTCGTTTTTTTTTTTTTTTTTTTACGGTGTTCACTGAAGGGGTTAACTAGTGATATAGTTTTATAGGTGGGGTTGTTACGGACGCGGCGATACTAAATATGTGTACTTTTATTGTGTGGTGTTTTTTTTATTTAGATAAAGAAATGTATTTATGGGAATATATTTATTTTTTTTTTTCTTTATTTAGGAATTTTTTTTTTTTTTTTTTTACACACTTGGAAAAATTTTTTTTTTACTTTTTTACTTTGTCCCAGGAGGGGACATCACAGATCGGTGATCAGACCGTGTGCATAGCACTCGGTCTGATCACCGATGTGCCAGGCACATTGCAGGGGCTTGCCGGCGCCTGCTATGAGGATTCTCAGCAGACGCCGGCAAGCAGGGTCATCTTATGACCCGGAAGGAGTCCCGCGGCCATCTTGGATCCGGGGACTCCTTCCAGGTCACCGGAGCAGCGCGATCTCATCACGCTGCTCCGGTGGGAGAGCGCAGGGAGCCCCCGTCCCTGCGCGATCCCTGTCTATGCCGCTGTCACTATTGACAGCGGCATCAGAGGGGTTAAATGCCCGCGATCGGCGACAGCGCCGATCGTGGGCATTGCTGCGGGGTGTCAGCTGTCATATACAGCTGACACCCGCACCCGATCACCGCGGCGCTCAGCGCGAGACCGCGGTGATCGATGCGCCGTACTAGTACTGCGGCTGGCACTAATGCAGTGCCGGCAGCGCCGTACTAGTACGGCGCATGTCACGAAGGGGTTAAATACTCCTCCACTCACCACCAAGCTGCCTGTGTATCCATGTAACCGCTGTAAAACTGCCATGAGCCTATTGTTTGTTATTTTAGGCCTTCGAAGCCTGTCTGCGGTCCATCCTTCCACTAGGCCTCCACTGACCAGACCACTGCTGCCCGTGTACCCCTGGAACCAATTTTAAAGTGCCTACAGCCAGCCCATTTTATTGTGTTAGGCCTTCGAAGCCTGTCTGCGGTCCCTCCTTCCACTAGGCCTCCACTGACCAGATCACTGCTGCCCGTGTACCCCTGGAACCAATTTTAAAGTGCCTACAGCCAGCCCATTTTATTGTGTTAGGCCTTCGAAGCCTGTCTGCGGTCCCTCCTTCCACTAGGCCTCCACTGACCAGACCACTGCTGCCCGTGTACCCCTGGAACCAATTTTAAAGTGCCTACAGCCAGCCCATTTTATTGTGTTAGGCCTTCGAAGCCTGTCTGCGGTCCCTCCTTCCACTAGGCCTCCACTGACCAGACCACTGCTGCCCGTGTACCCCTGGAACCAATTTTAAAGTGCCTACAGCCAGCCCATTTTATTGTGTTAGGCCTTCGAAGCCTGTCTGCGGTCCCTCCTTCCAATAGGCCTCCACTGACCAGACCACTGCTGCCCGTGTACCCCTGGAACCAATTTTAAAGTGCCTACAGCCAGCCCATTTTATTGTGTTAGGCCTTCGAAGCCTGTCTGCGGTCCCTCCTTCCACTAGGCCTCCACTGACCAGACCACTGCTGCCCGTGTACCCCTGGAACCAATTTTAAAGTGCCTACAGCCAGCCCATTTTATTGTGTTAGGCCTTCGAAGCCTGTCTGCGGTCCCTCCTTCCAATAGGCCTACACTGACAAAGGTACACCTGACAACAGACACATGGACCTGTAGGCATGGCCACGGAAGGTTACGTGTCCTTTGTGGCTCAATGGGTTAATGTATTGGATGCATGGTCCACACAGGGGACAGCCTGCTAAGTCTGTCTGCAGTCCCTAATTCAAGTTGTCCTCAACTGAATAAAGCTGAGCTTCTACCTTCCGGCTCTGATTAACTGCTGTTTTTAAACACATTGGTGGTTCCGGCCTACTAACGGTGTCTGCCCCTGCCTGGTGTTGCCCTCAACTGAATAAAGCTGAGCTTCAACCTTCTGGCTCTCATTAAGTGTTTTTAAAAAAACAAAATGGTGGTTAGGGCCTACTAACGGTGTCTGCCCCTCCCTGGTGTTGCCCTCAACTGAATAAAGCTGAGCTTCTACCTTCCGGCTCTGATTAACTGCTGTTTTTAAACAAAATGGTGGTTAGGGCCTACCAACGGCTTCTGCCCCTCCCTGGTGTTGCCCTCAACTGAATAAAGCTGAGCTTCAACCTTCTGGCTCTCATTAAGTGTTTTTTAAAAAACAAAATGGTGGTTAGGGCCTACTAACGGTGTCTGCCCCTCCCTGGTGTTGCCCTCAACTGAATAAAGCTGAGCTTCAACCTTCTGGCTCTCATTAAGTGTTTTTTAAAAAACAAAATGGTGGTTAGGGCCTACTAACGGTGTCTGCCCCTCCCTGGTGTTGCCCTCAACTGAATAAAGCTGAGCTTCTACCTTCCGGCTCTGATTAACTGCTGTTTTTAAACAAAATGGTGGTTAGGGCCTACTAACGGCTTCTGCCCCTGCCTGGTGTTGCCCTCAACTGAATAAAGCTGAGCTTCAACCTTCCGGCTCTCATTAAGTGTTTTTTAAAAAACAAAATGGTGGTTAGGGCCTACTAACGGCTTCTGCCCCTCCCTGGTGTTGCCCTCAACTGAATAAAGCTGAGCTTCAACCTTCTGGCTCTCATTAAGTGTTTTTTAAAAAACAAAATGGTGTTTAGGGCCTACTAACGGTGTCTGCCCCTCCCTGGTGTTGCCCTCAACTGAATAAAGCTGAGCTTCAACCTTCTGGCTCTCATTAAGTGTTTTTTAAAAAACAAAATGGTGGTTAGGGCCTACTAACGGTGTCTGCCCCTCCCTGGTGTTGCCCTCAACTGAATAAAGCTGAGCTTCTACCTTCCGGCTCTGATTAACTGCTGTTTTTAAACAAAATGGTGGTTAGGGCCTACCAACGGCTTCTGCCCCTCCCTGGTGTTGCCCTCAACTGAATAAAGCTGAGCTTCAACCTTCTGGCTCTCATTAAGTGTTTTTTAAAAAACAAAATGGTGGTTAGGGCCTACTAACGGTGTCTGCCCCTCCCTGGTGTTGCCCTCAACTGAATAAAGCTGAGCTTCAACCTTCTGGCTCTCATTAAGTGTTTTTTAAAAAATAAAATGGTGGTTAGGGCCTACTAACGGTGTCTGCCCCTCCCTGGTGTTGCCCTCAACTGAATAAAGCTGAGCTTCTACCTTCCGGCTCTGATTAACTGCTGTTTTTAAACAAAATGGTGGTTAGGGCCTACTAACGGCTTCTGCCCCTGCCTGGTGTTGCCCTCAACTGAATAAAGCTGAGCTTCAACCTTCTGGCTCTCATTAAGTGTTTTTTTAAAAACAAAATGGTGGTTAGGGCCTACTAACGGTGTCTGCCCCTCCCTGGTGTTGCCCTCAACTGAATAAAGCTGAGCTTCAACCTTCTGGCTCTCATTAAGTGTTTTTTAAAAAACAAAATGGTGTTTAGGGCCTACTAACGGTGTCTGCCCCTCCCTGGTGTTGCCCTCAACTGAATAAAGCTGAGCTTCAACCTTCTGGCTCTCATTAAGTGTTTTTTAAAAAACAAAATGGTGGTTAGGGCCTACTAACGGCTTCTGCCCCTCCCTGGTGTTGCCCTCAACTGAATAAAGCTGAGCTTCAACCTTCTGGCTCTCATTAAGTGTTTTTTAAAAAACAAAATGGTGGTTAGGGCCTACTAACGGCTTCTGCCCCTCCCCTCAACTGAATAAAGCTGAGCTTCAACCTTCTGGCTCTCATTAAGTGTTTTTTAAAAAACAAAATGGTGTTTAGGGCCTACTAACGGTGTCTGCCCCTCCCTGGTGTTGCCCTCAACTGAATAAAGCTGAGCTTCAACCTTCTGGCTCTCATTAAGTGTTTTTTAAAAAACAAAATGGTGGTTAGGGCCTACTAACGGTGTCTGCCCCTCCCTGGTGTTGCCCTCAACTGAATAAAGCTGAGCTTCTACCTTCCGGCTCTGATTAACTGCTGTTTTTAAACAAAATGGTGGTTAGGGCCTACTAACGGCTTCTGCCCCTGCCTGGTGTTGCCCTCAACTGAATAAAGCTGAGCTTCAACCTTCTGGCTCTCATTAAGTGTTTTTTTAAAAACAAAATGGTGGTTAGGGCCTACTAACGGTGTCTGCCCCTCCCTGGTGTTGCCCTCAACTGAATAAAGCTGAGCTTCAACCTTCTGGCTCTCATTAAGTGTTTTTTAAAAAACAAAATGGTGTTTAGGGCCTACTAACGGTGTCTGCCCCTCCCTGGTGTTGCCCTCAACTGAATAAAGCTGAGCTTCAACCTTCTGGCTCTCATTAAGTGTTTTTTAAAAAACAAAATGGTGGTTAGGGCCTACTAACGGCTTCTGCCCCTCCCTGGTGTTGCCCTCAACTGAATAAAGCTGAGCTTCAACCTTCTGGCTCTCATTAAGTGTTTTTTAAAAAACAAAATGGTGGTTAGGGCCTACTAACGGCTTCTGCCCCTCCCTGGTGTTGCCCTCAACTGAATAAAGCTGAGCTTCAACCTTCTGGCTCTCATTAAGTGTTTTTTAAAAAACAAAATGGTGTTTAGGGCCTACTAACGGTGTCTGCCCCTCCCTGGTGTTGCCCTCAACTGAATAAAGCTGAGCTTCAACCTTCTGGCTCTCATTAAGTGTTTTTTAAAAAACAAAATGGTGGTTAGGGCCTACTAACGGTGTCTGCCCCTCCCTGGTGTTGTCCTCAACTGAACAAAGCTGAGCTTCCACATTCTGGCTTTCGGCCTATACTATCAGATATTAAACTGCATTTGGCCTACTAGTGTGGTTAGGCCCTTGAAACAGTGTCTGCTGCTCTTGGGTTTGCTACTCCACTGAACAAAGCAATGCCGCCTGTTTAGTCCTGTTACCAATTTTGATCTGCATTTAGCCTACTTTATTCTTTGGCCCTATATCTGTTTCCTCCTCATCCTGCCCATTGCCCAGCCACTGCTAGATGAGTCTGCTGGTACATTGACCTAGACCACTACATTCCCCTTGTACTCTACACAGCCAGAATCTGACCCTGCTGAAAGTAAGGTTCCCCTTCCCGCATATTATACCACCTTACACAGGGACAAAGAGGAAGGTGCAGATGAAAGTGCAGGTTCCTTCATCAGGTGGGGGGGCCATACTCGTTGGCGACGTCACTGGCACAGGGCCACTCAGAGTACGCAAAAGTGTCGCTGCTGGTGGGAGGCGCCCCCGCCATGCAAACACACCGCCGTACTTTGAGGGGCCCTGTGCCAGTGCCAATGCGAACGAGTGGGCCCCCCCTGCTTGCTCAGGATCACAGCACTTGCAACGTTGAAATACTTACCTCTCCCTGCTCCACCGCCATGACGTAGTCCATGTTTCCTGGGCCCACTAAAACCTTGAACCAGCCCTACCCCCACAACTTTTGCCAAATGACACCCAATTTCCAGTGCCCAACTATTATTATAAAGTTAATTAAGATTGACAAGCTTCAGAAAACAAGAATGGATGTTTTTGGCAGTAAAATGTGCACTGTAGGTGTTTTCCTGGCCTCCACTCACTGCCGGCTATGCTTCCCCATTGACTTGCATTGGGTTTCGTGTTTCAGTCGATCCCCGACTTTTAGCGATAATCGGCCGACTTCACTCGACTCGACTCTGGACTAAATCGGGTTTCACAAAACCAGACTCGATCTTAAAAAAATGAAAGTCGCTCAACCCTAATATAGACTGTACGGGCTCCTGTCAGGTATATATTATTGTAGTTATAGACTGTACGGACTCCTGTCAGGTATATATTATTGTAGATACAGACTGTATGGGCTCCTGTCAGGTATATATATCAGTGACGGTATCAGAATGTGTGGGCTCCTGTCAGGTGTATACTAGTGATAATATCAGAATGTATGGGCCCCTGTCAGGTGTATATTAGTGATGGTATCAGAATGTATGGGCTCCTGTCAGGTATATATTAGTGATGATATCAGAATGTATGGGCCCCTGTCAGGTATATATTAGTGATGATATCAGAATGTATGGGCCCCTGTCAGGTATATACTGTATTACTGATGATATCAGAATGTATGGGCTCCTGTCAGGTATATATGCTGCGATTGTTCTCGTATGCTGATTCGGCATGAAAAAATAATCACAGATGTGATCTGCCCCATAGATTAACACTGGTCCGAGTGCCATGCGATGCTTTCTCACATAGCGCTCGTCCGTATTCTACGCTAGTGTGACCCCGGCCTTAAACTTATGAAGCGACACAGACCACCTGCAGTTCAGCCACCATCAATATTTAAATTACAAGTTTTTCACCATCCAAAAAAATGCTAATTTTAACCTAGTTCCATAGGTTTCTTAAAGGGAACCTGTAACCAGGTTTTCCCCATATATAGTACCACCAGCACCTATATGCCCTTATACACACCCTTCTAGAGTGCTGTACCGTATATAATCGCGTATAAGCCGAAATTTTCAGCCCACTTTTTTGGGCAGAAAGAGACCCTCTCGGCTTATACTCGAGTCATTTTCGGCGGGGGAGCTGTCACATACTCACCTGCTCCTGGCACGGTCCCTGCATGTCCTATGGTCTCCGGGCAGCTCTTCCTGTGTTTAGCGGTCACGTGGTTCCGCTCATTAAAGTAATGAATATGGACGCATAATGGTTAAGGCTATGTGCGCACGTTGCAGATTTGCTTGAGGAAATGTCTGCATGGTTAGTACGTCTCTTAGCAGAAAACGCAGTGGAAATTCTGTACTTTTTTATGCGGATTTGATGCGTTTCTATAAATCGTGAGCGCTAAATAAAGATATATTAAAAAAATAAATAAATAAAGGAATTTGATGCATTTCCTTATTCAAACTCTTCACGAGATACCCTCATTAATATTATTATTATTATTATTATTTATTTATATAGCACCATTGGTTCCATGGTGCTGTACATGAGAAGGGGTTACATACAAGTTACAGATATCACTTACAGTAAACAAACTAACAATGACAGACTGATACAGAGGGGCGAGGACCCTGCCCTTGCGGGCTTACATTCTACAGGATTATGGGGAAGGAGACAGTAGGTTGGGGGTTAATATTAACTAAAGACACACACACACCCATGTAGGAGCATTAACATAATTAACCTACATATGCTGTAAAAAACAACAATTAAGAAACCTGCGTGAAATGCAATATGTTTATTTTTCAAAAAATAAAACCTGCATGGGCTCCCGCATAATTTTCATAACCAGCAGTGGGAAAGCTGACAGCTGATGTTACTATTCTGGAAAGGAGCCAATAACCATAAAGGTTCCCAGGCTATTAAAATCAGCTCACAGCTGTTTGCTTAGCCTTTACTGGCTATTTTACAGGGGGACACAAAATATTGAAATAAAATCCAACCAGCAAAGGCTAGGCAGACAGCTGTAGGCTGATATTTATAGCCTGTGAAGAGGCCATGGATATTGGCAGCCCCACAGGCTAAAAACCATCAGCTCTCAGCCGTCGCAGAAATGGCGCATCTTATAGATGTGCCAATTCTGGCACTTAGCCTCGCTCTTCCCACTTGTCCTGTAGCAGTGGGGTTCATAGTTGTGCGGTTGATGTCACCTTTTTATTTTCAAGTAACATCAAGCCCACAGGTTAGTAATATAGAGGCATCTATCAGACATCTCTCAATTACTAAGCTGGCCTAATGTCACCTTACAATACAAAGGTGACATTAACCCCTTATTACCCCATATGCCACCGCTACAGGGCAGTGAGAAGACAGAGGCTGAGTGCCAGAATTGGCGCATCTAACAGATGCACCTTTTCTGGGGTGGCAATAACCATGGTCCCTCTCTAGGCTATAATATCTGTCCTCAGTCACTGGCTTTCCTTCTGTGGCACAGAAAATTGTGCGGGAGCCCACGCCAGTTTTTTCAGTGAAAACATTGTTATTAAATACATACAGGCCCCAAATTTTACACACACACACACACACACGCACACGCACACGCACACACACACACACAGTACAGACCAAATGTTTAGACACACCTCATTTAAAGATTTTTCTGTATTTTCATGACTATGAAAATTGTACATTCACACTGAAGGCATCAAAACTATGTGGAATTATATACTTAATAAAAGTGTAAGACAACTGAAAATATGTCTTACTAGATGGTGGCCTGATTCTAACGCATCGGGTATTCTAGAATATGCATGTCCACGTAGTATATTGCACAGCCACGTAGTATACAGCACAGCCGCGTAGTATATTGCCCAGCCACGTAGTATATTGCCCAGCGACGTAGTATATTGCCCACTGACGTAGTATATTGCCCACTGACGTAGTATATTGCCCACTGACGTAGTATATTGCCCAGCCACGTAGTATATTGCCCAGCCACGTAGTATATTGCCCAGCCACGTAGTATATTGCCCAGCCACGTAGTATATTGCCCAGCGACGTAGTAAATTGCCCAGCCACGTAGTATATTGCCCTGCCACGTAGTGTATTGCCCAGCTACCTAGTATACAGCACAGCTACGTAGTATATTGCTCAGAGCCACATAGTATATTGCCCAGCTTTGTAGTATATTGCCCAGCCTTGTAGTATATTGTCCAGCCACGTAGTATATTGCCCAGCCTTGTAGTATACAGCAGAGCCACGTAGGATATTGCCCAGTGACGTAGTATATTACCGAGGCACGTATGTGACAGGTCCAAAAAATAAAAAATAAACATACTCACCTAACGATCCGAGGGCCCCTTGTAGTGTATCATACTCGCCATTCTTGTCGCTGCTCCTCCGCATCCCGCCTCTCCTCTTCCTGGGATCCTGTGCAGATGGTAGTGCTCGGCTTCAGGAAAATGGCCACGGGATGCCGCGCGTGCGCAGATCGAGATTGCGGCGGCCATTTTCCATTGCAAGTGCCAGGGCTGGTGGGAGCAGGACCTATGAAGACGTCGCAGTCACATGACCGTGACGTCACGGCAGGTCCTTGCCGCACACCAGCCCTGGGACGGGACCTCACCGCAAGCTGACGCTTGTAATGGAGCGGTCCGGGGAGCGTGGCGAGAAAGGCGGCGGAGGGTATGTATAGCAGGTTTTTTTTTTTTATTTATTATTTTTAACATTACATTTTGTACTATTGATGCCGCATAGGCAGCGTCAATAGTACAAAGTTGGGGACACACAGGGTTAATAGCAGCGGTAACGGAGTGCGTTACCCGCGGCATAACGCGGTCCGTTACCGCCGGCATTAACCCTGTGTGAGCGGTGTATGCGGGCGCCGGGCAGTGAGTGCGGGGAGTAAGGAGCGGCCATTTTTTTCTGGACTGTGCGCGTCGCTGATTGGTCGCGGCAGCCATGACAGGCAGCTGCCGAGACCAATCAGCGAACGAATAACGGTGACAGAAGGACAGACGGAAGTGACCCTTAGACAATTATATAGTAGATATTCTAGGTTTTTCAAAGTAGCCACCTTTTGCTTTGATGACTGCTTTGCACACTCTTGGCAGTCTCTTGATGAGCTTCAAGAGGTAGTCACTGGGAATGGTCTTCCAACAATCTTGAAGGAGTTCCCAGAGATGCTTAGCACTTGTTGGCCTTTTTTGCCTTCACTCTGCGGTCCAGCTCACCACAAACCATCTCGATTGGATTCACGTCTGGTGACTGTGGAGGCCAGGTCATCTGGCGTAGCACCCCATCACTCTCCTTCTTGGTCAAATAGCCCTTACACAGCCTGGAGGTGTGTTTGGGGTCATTGTCCTGTTGAAAAATAAATGATGGTCCAACTAAAAGCAAACCGGATGGTATAGCATGTCGCTGCAAGATGCTGTGGTAGCCATGCTGGTTCAGTATGCCTTCAATTTTGAATAAATCCCCAACAGTGTCACCAGCAAAGCACCCCCACACCATCACACCTCCTCCTCCATGCTTCACGGTGGAAACCAGGCATTTAGAGTCCATCCGTTCACCTTTTCTGCTTCGCACAAAGACACAGTGGTTGGAACCAAAGATCTCAAATTTGGACTCATCTGACCATAGCACAGGTTTCCACTGGTCTAATGTCCATTCCTTGCTTTATTTAGCCCAAACAAGTCTCTTCTGCGTGTTGCCTGTCCTTAACAGTGGTTTCCGAGCAGCTATTTTACCATGAAGGCCTGCTGCACAAAGTCTCCTCTTAAGGGCTTGTTTCCATTTGCGAGAAACATGTCCGTATCTCGCATGTGGAAACCAAGCTGTGGCGCCGGCACTCCAGAGCGGAGCGTGCGGCCGCATAGGAACATATGGAGCTGCACGCTCCGCTCCAAAGTGCCGGCGGCACAGCTTGGTTTCCACATGCGAGATATGGATGTGTTTCTCGCAAATGGAAACAAGCCCTAACAGTTGTTGTAGAGATGCATCTGCTGCTAGAACTCTGTGTGGCATTGACCTGGTCTCTAATCTGAGCTGCTGTTAACCTGCGATTTCTGAGGCTGGTGACTCGGATAAACTTATCCTCAGAAGCAGAGGTGACTCTTGGTCTTCCTTTCCTGGGGCGGTCCTCATGTGAGCCAGTTTCTTAGCGCTTGGTGGTTTTTGCCACTGCACTTGGGGACACTTTCAAAGTTTTCCCAATTTTTCGGACCAACTGACCTTCATTTCTTAAAGTAATGATGGCCACTTGTTTTTCTTTACTTAGAATTTGTATTATGGCAAGAAAAAAAGCAGCTAACAGTCTATTCAGTAGGACTATCAGCTGTGTATCCACCAGAATTCTGCACAACACAACTGATGGTCCCAACCCCATTTATAAGGCAAGAAATTCCACTTATTAAACCTGACAGGGCACACCTGTGGAGTGAAAACCATTCCCAGTGACTACCTCTTGCAGCTCATCAAGAGAATGCCAAGAGTGTCGAAAGCAGTCATCAAAGCAAAAGGTGGCTACTTTGAAGAACCTAGAATCTAAGACATATTTTCAGTTGTTTCACACTTTTTTGTTAAGTATATAATTCCACATGTGTTAATTCATAGTTTTGATGCCTTCAGTGTGAATGTACAATTTTCATAGTCATTAAAATACAAAAAAATCTTTAAATGAGAAGGTGTGTCCAAACTTTTGGTCTGTAGTGTATCTCTTTAGATTTTATATACACCTATACTGTGTGTATATATATCTATTCTATTGTAACCTGTCAGTGTGATTTTACTGTACACTCTACCTGAATTGTCGGCCTTTCAAAGGACACCGTTGCGTATTTCTCGCAAGTCACACTGATGGCCCGTGTGGTGCGAGTTTTTCTTGCACAAATAGACTTTCATTGGTGAGTCTCGGCTGATATACGGTGCAAATCACAGCATACTGCAATTTCACTCGCACATATAATACGGCCGTGAAAAAAAAAAAAAAAAAAGGGATGGGAGATTAACATTGGTCTGAGTGCTATGCGATTTTTTTTCTCGCATAGCACTCGGCCGTATTCCTCTCTAGTGTGACTCTGGCCTTAAAGGGAAAATCATTCAAAATTTATATTTTTTAAAATATGTAACATTTCTGATTTTTTACAAAATAAAGCAAAACATATCAACTCAAGTTTACCATTATCATAAAGTCTAATATGACACGAAAAAAAAAAATTAATCTCAAAATCAATGGGATGTTGAAGCATTCCAGAGTTATTACTATATAAAGTGACACTGGTCAGATTTTAAAAAATTGGCCCCGCCACAAAGGGGCTAAGAGCTTGTACAAGTGAACATTGTTTCAAAAGTGGTTTACCTGTCTCAGGCAGGTTTCACACCAGCGTTCAGCAGCCTTCTTCCTCCGTTAAGCCCCGCCCACTGCTGCGCCTCTTCCTTCAGCTCCGCCTAAGTCTGCATGCGTCCCCTATCTTTAACATTGGGTACGCAGGCATGCCTCACTTTGAAGATGCGCTGAACTGCGTCGAACGCAACATGTTGCATTTTATTGCGGTCGGCGCAGCGTTAAAACAACGCATGCGGAGACATCCGCTTGGCCTGCGTACCCAATATTAAAGATAGGGTATGCAGGACGCATGCAGACGTAGGCGGAACTGAATGAAGAGTTGTGGCAGTGAGCGGGGCTTAGGCTACTTTCACACTAGTCCGTCGGTACGGGCCGTCGCAAACCGTCGGCCCGACGGACAGTGTGTTTTATGTAGAACAACGTGGGCAGCGGAGGCAGTTTTACAACGCATCCGTGGCCCATTGTGAGTTCCGGGGAGGAGGGGGCGGAGTTTCGGCCACGCATGCGCGGTCGAAAATGGAGGACTCCACGCACAAAAAAACGCTACATGGAACTTTTTTTTGTGACGACGGTCCGCCAAAACACAACGCATCTGTCGCATGACGGATGCGACGTGTGGCAATCTGTCCCAATGCGTTGCTAATGAAAGTCTATGGAGAAAAAACGCATCTTGCAGGCAACTTTGCAGGATGCGTTTTTTCTCCAAAACGACGCATTGAGACGTACAGCAAGCGACGTTAGTGTGAAAGTATCCTTAACGGAGAAGGAAGGCTGCCATCCGCAGCCCTGCCGAACGCTGGTGTGAAACCAGCCTAAGGCTGTTATTATAGCACCTTCCATGTGTTAGGCTGGAGTCACACTCAGCGTAAGACAATACGGAACGTATTATACGTCCGTAATACGGCTGTAATACGGAGAAATGTTCCCAAAATAGTGATCCGTAGTCAGGGTGTGTCAGCGTATTTTGTGCATGGCATCCTCCGTATGTAATCTGTATGGCATCCGTACTGCGAGATTTTCTCGCAGGCTTCCAAATCCGACATCTAATGGATTTATGGGCTCAAATGTCCGTTAAAACATATATACAGTGTATACGGTATATATATATATATATATATATATATATATATATATATATATATATATATATATAATCTCACTGAGACACAATCATATATATTCTGTATTTATATTTACTTCAGCGCGATATATGTGAAAAGCCGGTAATTCAATTGCCGGCTTTTAATTTCTCCTGCCTAAACCCGACATGTTATGAGACATGGTTTACATACAGTAAACCATCTCATATCCCCTTTTTTTTTTGCATATTCCACACTACTAATGTTAGTAGTGTGTATGTGCAAAATTTCAGCGCTGTAGCTGCTAAAATAAAGGGTTAAATGGCGGAAAAAAATTGGCGTGGGCTCCCGCGCAATTTTCTCCGCCAGAGTGGTAAAGCCAGTGACTGAGGGCAGATATTAATAGCCTAGAGAGGGTCCATGGTTATTGCCCCCCCCCCCCGTGGCTAAAAACATCTGCCCCCAGCCACCCCAGAAAAGGCACATCTGGAAGATGCGCCTATTCTGGCACTTGGCCACTCTCTTCCCACTCCCTGTAGCGGTGGGATATGGGGTAATGAAGGGTTAATGCCACCTTGCTATTGTAAGGTGACATTAAGCCAGATTAATAATGGAGAGGCGTCAATTATGACACCTATCCATTATTAATCCAATTGTCTGAAAGGGTTAAAAACACACACACACACATTATTAAAAAGTATTTTAATGAAATAAACACACAGGTTGTTTTAATATTTTATTGCTCTCTCAATCCATCAGGAACACCCTCGCTTGGCAAAATAATAAACACACAATATACATACCCTCTGATGTACTGTCACCTCCCACGAGGTAATCCATCTGAAGGGGTTAAAATATTTTACAGGCACGAGCCCTGCTAAATGCAGCTGTGTGCTCCTGCCTGTAATCCCCGGCGAATGAAGGAAATGTAGGTCAATGACCTATAGTTACCTTCATTCGCGGTGATGCGCCCTCTACTGGATGTCCTCATATGACCTGGAGCATGGGAAAAAGTTCCCAGGCTGCAGTTCATGAGGACATCCACCAGAGGGCGCCTCACCGTGACTCAATGTAAGTATAGATCACTCTGCTTTCCTTTCAGCACCCGGGGATTACAGGCACGAGCGAGTGGTTTAGCGCAGCTCCTGCCTGTAATATTAGTTAACCCCTTCAGATGGATTACCTCGTGGGATGTGACAGGACATCCGAAGGTATGTATATTGTGTGTTTATTTGTTTATTATTTTGCCAAGCGAGGGTGTTCCTGATGGATTGAGAGAGCAATAAAATACTAAAACAACCTGTGTGTTTCTTTCATTAAAATACTTTTTAATCATGTGTGTGTGTTTTTTAACCCTTTCAGACAAATGGATTAATAATGGATAGGTGTCATAATTGACGCCTCTCCATTATTAATCTGGCTTAATGTCACCTTACAATAGCAAGGTGGCATTAACCCTTCATTACCCCATATCCCACTGCTACAGGGAGTGGGAAGAGAGTGGCCAAGTGCCAGAATAGGCGCATCTTACAGATGTGCCTTTTCTGAGGTGGCTGGGGGCAGATGTTTTTAGCCACGGGGGGGCCAATAACCATGGACCCTCTCCTGGCTATTAATATCTGCCGTCAGTCACTGGCTTTACCACTCTGGCGGAGAAAATTGCACGGGAGCCCACGCCAATTTTTTCCGCCATTTAACCCTTTATTTTAGCAGCTACAGCGCCCACATTTTGCACATACACACTACTAACATTAATAGTGTGGAATATGCAAAAAAAAAGGGGATATGAGATGGTTTACTGTATGTAAACCATGTCTCATATCCTGTCGGGTTTGTGCAGGAGAAATGAAAAGCCGGCAATTGAATTACCGACTTTTCACTAACACCGCTGCGTATTTCTCGCAAGTCACACTGCTGGTCCGTGTGGAATCCGTATTTTTCTCGCCCCCATAGACTTTCATTGGCGATTTTTTTTTTGCGCAATATGCTGACAAACGCAGCATGCTGCGATTTTGTACGGCCGTAGAAAGCCGTATAATACTGAACCGTAATATACGGCTGATAGGAGCAGCCCCATTGAGAATAATTGTGCCTTTTATTTTGCGAGTTTTACGGACGTATTTTCTGCGCTCTTACATCCGTAAAACTCGCCAGTGTGACGCCGGCCTTACACAGATACATCATGGGCTTGTCCTGCCCTACGCATGAAATGAAAGGCTAAAATACAATGTGGAGACTTCATCAGAGCAATGTTTTATTTACATTCAGAACTGGTTTAAGAGGAACAAATGACCATTTCCCACAGAAATCTCAGACTTTTACTTATAGAACTACTGGATAAATATCATTTTAACATTAGATATAGAAACACTTCTAATTTTATAAAACTGCATTTTTTTGCATTGAATAACTGTATGCCTTTGCTTGTTTCATTTTATGCATTTCTAAAGTATTGTAAAACTGTAATATGCTGTTGGTGCCTGCGGGCCGGACTGTCGGTTTGGTCTGTGGCTCTAAATTAAAAAAAGGAAAATCGTTAATAACAAAACCCCCAAAACCTAAGTTAGAAACTGGGCTGGGTGGTCCAGACCCATGTCTGCCTCCTACTGACATTAAGCTAAAAAGGATTAGCTTCGTGCCAGTTGGTGGTGTGGCCTACTCTACAGGGAAATACCTAAATTTTTTTTTTTGCATAGCATAAGCAGCATACACTCATATTTTTTTTTGTGAACCCCAATGAAGCATTAGCCCCCCCCCCCACATCAACCAGATGGCCACACAGCATAACCTCGCTCCCCCAGTCAGAAACCTCCACCTCACATTAACCAGCGGACCCCACAGGATAATTCCAAAGCCCACCAGACATTCCCTCCCCTCAAGCGTAAATCCAAATATGACGCCCCCTGCCCCAACCATAAATCCCATCAGACACCCCCTCCAATCGAACGCCACCCCAGCTTAAACTCCCACCGGACGTCCAACCCCCCACATACCCCCAGTTTCAGACCCCCCACCCCGCACAAACCTCCATCAGACGTGGACCCCCCCACCCAGCACACACCCCCTTCGATGTCCACCCCCCATCCAGCTTAAACCCTCTTCAGCCCCCTCCAAACCCAACCCATAAGCAGGTCATCCCCCAATAAAAGGGATCCCCCAGTAAGCAGCAGGTCACCCCCCAATAAAAGAGTTCCATCTGTAAGCAGCAGGTTGTCCCCAAATCCCACCACGGGATCCCCCCCAATAGCCAGCAGCAGGTCGCCTCCCCACATTCCACGACAAGCAGGTCGCCTCCCCACATTCAACGACAAGCAGGTCGCCTCCCCACATTCAACGACAAGCAGGTCGCCTCCCCACATTCAACGACAAGCAGGTCGCCTCCCCACATTCAACGACAAGCAGGTCGCCTCCCCACATTCAACGACAAGCAGGTCGCCTCCCCACATTCAACGACAAGCAGGTCGCCTCCCCACATTCAACGACAAGCAGGTCGCACCCCACAAGCAGGTCGCCCTCAAATCTCACCACAGGGGTCCCCCAAATAGCCTGCAGCAGGTCACCCCTCACATGCAGGTCGCCTCCCCACATCCCACCACAAGCAGGTCACCCCCACATCCCACCACAGGGGTCCCCCAATAGCTTGCAGCAGGTCTCCCCCCCCCAAGCAGGTCACCCCCCACTAAAATGGGTCACCCCCATTAGCATGCAGCAGGTCGCCCCCCCACAAGCAGGTCAGGGGTCCCCCAATAGCCTGCAGCCCCCTCACACAAGCAGGTCACCTACCACAGAAGTCCACCACAACAGCCAGCAGCAGTCCCCCCCCCACAAAATCCCACAGTAGCCAGCAGCAGCAGGTCCCCCCAAAATCCCACCGCAGGGGTACCCCACAATAGCCAGCAGCAGGTCCCCCCAAATCACACCACAAGGGTCCCCCACAATAGCCAGCAGCAGCGGAGCCCCCCGAATCCCACCGCAGGGGTCCCCCACAATAGCCAGCTGCAGCGGTCCCACCGCAGGGGTCCCCCACAACAGCCAGCAGCAGGTTCCCCAAATCACACAAGGGTCCCCCTCAATAGCCAGCAGCAGCAGAGCCCCCCCCCAAATCACACCACAAGGGTCCCCCTCAATAGCCAGCAGCAGCGGAGCCCCCCAAAATCCCACCGCAGGGGTCCCCCACAATAGCCAGCAGCAGCGGAGCCCCCTCAAAATCCCACCACAGGGCCTCCCCCCAATAGCGACCAGCAAGTAGCATTTTCCACCCTGAAACCACCAACCTCCATGGCGTCCACAAGCTATCGTGCTCTGCTGCTTTCCTTTGCCGCCTCGGTAAAAAGAGAATACGCCCATGATGTGAACTCAGAACACGCCCCCTCCCGATAGGACACGCCCCCGGAAATGACGTAACATACACTCTAGCATCTACCTAGACTGTATGGGCTCCTTCCAGGTATATATTCTTGAAGATAGCAGACTTTATAGGTTGCTGCCTGGCCCTGACTGCTGCCTATACATGACACTAGAATGTATGTGCTCCTTCAAGGTATAAATTATTAAAGCCAGCAGAATATATGGGCTCCTGCCAGGTCCTGACTGCAGCCCATGCAGTCTAGCCGGCTCACTGGTGAAGACACTAGACTGTACGGGCTCCTGTCAGGTATATATTATTGTAGATACAGACTGTACAGGCTCCTGTCAGGTATATATTACTGTAGATACAGACTGTACGGGCTCCTGTCAGGTATATATTATTGTAGATACAGACTGTACGGGCTCCTGTCAGGTATATATTATTGTAGATATAGAATGTATGGGCTCCTGTCAGGTATATATTATTGTAGATACAGACTGTACGGGCTCCTGTCAGGTATATATTATTGTAGATATAGACTGTACAGGCTCCTGTCAGGTATATATTATTGTAGATATAGACTGTACGGGCTCCTGTCAGGTATATATTATTGTAGATATAGACTGTACAGACTCCTGTCAGGTATATATTACTGTAGATACAGACTGTACGGGCTCCTGTCAGGTATATATTATTGTAGATATAGACTGTACGGGCTCCTGTCAGGTATATATTATTGTAGATATAGACTGTACGGGCTCCTGTCAGGTATATATTATTGTAGATACAGACTGTACGGACTCCTGTCAGGTATATATTATTGTAGATATAGACTGTACGGGCTCCTGTCAGGTATATATTACTGTAGATATAGACTGTACGGGCTCCTGTCAGGTATATATTATTGTAGATATAGACTGTATGGGCTCCTGTCAGGTATATATTATTGTAGATATAGACTGTACGGGCTCCTGTCAGGTATATATTATTGTAGATATAGACTGTACGGGCTCCTGTCAGGTATATATTACTGTAGATACAGACTGTACAGGCTCCTGTCAGGTATATATTATTGTAGATACAGACTGTACGGGCTCCTGTCAGGTATATATTATTGTAGATATAGACTGTACGGGCTCCTGTCAGGTATATATTATTGTAGATATAGACTGTACGGGCTCCTGTCAGGTATATATTACTGTAGATACAGACTGTACGGGCTCCTGTCAGGTATATATTATTGTAGATATAGACTGTACGGGCTCCTGTCAGGTATATATTATTGTAGATACAGACTGTACGGGCTCCTGTCAGGTATATATTACTGTAGATATAGACTGTACGGGCTCCTGTCAGGTATATATTACTGTAGATATAGACTGTATGGGCTCCTGTCAGGTATATATTATTGTAGATATAGACTGTACGGGCTCCTGTCAGGTATATATTATTGTAGATATAGACTGTACGGGCTCCTGTCAGGTATATATTACTGTAGATATAGACTGTACGGGCTCCTGTCAGGTATATATTATTGTAGATACAGACTGTACGGGCTCCTGTCAGGTATATATTATTGTAGATATAGACTGTACGGGCTCCTGTCAGGTATATATTACTGTAGATACAGACTGTACGGGCTCCTGTCAGGTATATATTATTGTAGATATAGACTGTACGGGCTCCTGTCAGGTATATATTATTGTAGATACAGACTGTACAGGCTCCTGTCAGGTATATATTATTGTAGATACAGACTGTACGGGCTCCTGTCAGGTATATATTATTGTAGATATAGAATGTATGGGCTCCTGTCAGGTATATATTATTGCAGATACAGACTGTACGGACTCCTGTCAGGTATATATTATTGTAGATATAGACTGTACGGGCTCCTGTCAGGTATATACTATTGTAGATACAGACTGTACAGGCTCCTGTCAGGTATATATTATTGTAGATACAGACTGTACGAGCTCCTGTCAGGTATATATTATTGTAGATATAGAATGTATGGGCTCCTGTCAGGTATATATTATTGTAGATACAGACTGTACGGGCTCCTGTCAGGTATATATTATTGTAGATATAGACTGTACGGGCTCCTGTCAGGTATATATTATTGTAGATATAGACTGTACAGGCTCCTGTCAGGTATATATTATTGTAGATATAGACTGTACGGGCTCCTGTCAGGTATATATTATTGTAGATATAGACGGTACAGGCTCCTGTCAGGTATATATTATTGTAGATACAGACTGTACAGGCTCCTGTCAGGTATATATTATTGTAGATACAGACTGTACGAGCTCCTGTCAGGTATATATTATTGTAGATATAGAATGTATGGGCTCCTGTCAGGTATATATTATTGCAGATACAGACTGTACGGACTCCTGTCAGGTATATATTACTGTAGATATAGACTGTACGGGCTCCTGTCAGGTATATATTATTGTAGATATAGAATGTATGGGCTCCTGTCAGGTATATATTATTGCAGATACAGACTGTACGGGCTCCTGTCAGGTATATATTACTGTAGATATAGACTGTATGGGTTCCTGTCAGGTATATATTATTGTAGATATAGACTGTACGAACTCCTGTCAGGTATATATTATTGTAGATACAGACTGTACGGGCTCCTGTCAGGTATATATTATTGTAGATACAGACTGTATGGGCTCCTGTCAGGTATATATTATTGTAGATACAGACTGTACGGACTCCTGTCAGGTATATATTATTGTAGATACAGACTGTACGGGCTCCTGTCAGGTATATATTATTGTAGATACAGACTGTACGGGCTCCTGTCAGGTATATATTATTGTAGATATAGACTGTACGGACTCCTGTCAGGTATATATTATTGTAGATACAGACTGTACGGGCTCCTGTCAGGTATATATTATTGTAGATACAGACTGTACGGGCTCCTGTCAGGTATATATTATTGTAGATATAGACTGTACGGGCTCCTGTCAGGTATATATTATTGCAGATACAGACTGTACGGGCTCCTGTCAGGTATATATTACTGTAGATATAGACTGTACGGGCTCCTGTCAGGTATATATTATTGTAGATATAGAATGTATGGGCTCCTGTCAGGTATATATTATTGCAGATACAGACTGTACGGGCTCCTGTCAGGTATATATTACTGTAGATATAGACTGTATGGGTTCCTGTCAGGTATATATTATTGTAGATATAGACTGTACGGGCTCCTGTCAGGTATATATTATTGTAGATACAGACTGTACAGGCTCCTGTCAGGTATATATTATTGTAGATACAGACTGTACGGGCTCCTGTCAGGTATATATTATTGTAGATACAGACTGTACAGGCTCCTGTCAGGTATATATTATTGTAGATACAGACTGTACGGGCTCCTGTCAGGTATATAGTATTGTAGATACAGACTGTATGGGCTCCTGTCAGGTATATATTACTGTATATATAGAATGTACGGACTCCTGTCAGGTATATATTATTGTAGATATAGACTGTACGGGCTCCTGTCAGGTATATATAGAATGTATGGGCTCCTGTCAGGTATATATTATTGTAGATATACTGTAGACTGTACGGGCTCCTGTCAGGTACATATTATTGTAGCTATAGACTGTATGGACTCCTCTCAGGTATATATTATTGTAGATACAGACTTTACGGACTCCTGTCAGGTATATATTATTGTAGATATACTGTAGACTGTACGGGCTCCTGTCAGGTATATATTATTGTAGCTATAGACTGTATGGACTCCTCTCAGGTATATATTATTGTAGATACAGACTTTACGGACTCCTGTCAGGTACATATTATTGTAGATATAGACTGTACGGGCTCCTGTCAGGTATATATTATTGTATATATAGAATTTATGGGCTCCTGTCAGGTATATAGTATTGTAGATACAGACTGTATGGGCTCCTGTCAGGTATATATTACTGTATATATAGAATGTACGGACTCCTGTCAGGTATATATTATTGTAGATATAGACTGTACGGGCTCCTGTCAGGTATATATAGAATGTATGGGCTCCTGTCAGGTATATATTATTGTAGATATAGACTGTACGGGCTCCTGTCAGGTATATAATATTGTAGATATAGACTGTACGGGCTCCTGTCAGGTATATAGTATTGTAGATATAGAATGCATGGGCTCCTGTCAGGCATATATTATTGTAGATACAGACTGTATGGGCTCCTGTCAGGTATATATTATTGTAGATACAGACTGTATGGGCTCCTGTCAGGTATATATTATTGTATATACAGACTGTACGGGCTCCTGTCAGGTATATATTATTGTATATATAGAATTTATGGGCTCCTGTCAGGTATATAGTATTGTAGATACAGACTGTATGGGCTCCTGTCAGGTATATATTACTGTATATATAGAATGTACGGACTCCTGTCAGGTATATATTATTGTAGATATAGACTGTACGGGCTCCTGTCAGGTATATATTATTGTAGATACAGACTGTACGGACTCCTGTCAGGTACATATTATTGTAGATATAGACTGTACGGGCTCCTGTCAGGTATATATTATTGTATATATAGAATTTATGGGCTCCTGTCAGGTATATATTATTGTAGATACAGACTGTATGGACTCCTGTCAGGTATATATAGAATGTATGGGCTCCTGTCAGGTATATATTATTGTAGATATAGACTGTACGGGCTCTTGTCAGGTATATATTATTGTAGATATAGACTGTACGGGCTCCTGTCAGGTATATAGTTGTTATGTCCCCAATGGCAGAGGGTCTCAAAAGTACATACCAAGTCTGCAAACACAAAAAACCAGCTCATAGGGCAGTGGTAACTGGGCTGACCGTATCTAATCCTAGCACCACAAATAGCAGCAGCCGGGGAATGTGCCTACGTTGGTTCTAGACGTCTCGCGCCAGCCGGAGAACTAACTAACCCTAGAAGGGAAAAGATAGACCTCTCTTGCCTCCAGAGAAAAGACCCCAAAAGTTGGATACAAGCCCCCAACAAATAATAACGGTGAGGTAAGGAGAAAAGACAAACGTAAGAATGAACTAGATATTTAGCAAAGAGAGGCCCACTGACTAATAGCAGAATATAGTAAGATGACTTATACGGTCAGCAAAAACCCTATCAAAATTTCCACGCTGGATATTCAAGAACCCCCGAACCGTCTAACGGCCCGGGGGGAGAACACCAGCCCCCTAGAGCTTCCAGCAAAATCAGGAATCACATTTAGTACAAGCTGGACAAAAAAATAAGAGCAATGCAAATAACCAAAAAACAAAGAAGCAGGACTTAGCTTAATTTTGCAAGAACCAGGACCAGCAGACAGGAGCAAACAGAAAGGAACTGATTACAACGATGCCAGGCACTGGACTGAGAATCCAGGAAGTCTATATAGCAACACCCCTGGACTAACGACCCAGGTGGGTGCCAAACAGGAAAGACAATCCCAGAGTCATATCACTAGTGACCACAAGAGGGAGCCAAAAAAGTCTAATTCACAACATATAGTATTGTAGATATAGAATGCATGGGCTCCTGTCAGGTATATATTATTGTAGAAATAGACTGTACGGGCTCCTGTCAGGTATATATTATTGTAGATATAGACTGTACGGACTCCTGTCAGGTATATATTACTGTAGATATAAACTGTACGGACTCCTGTCAGGTATATATTATTGTATATATAGAATGTATGGGCTCCTGTCAGGTATATATTATTGTAGATATAGACTGTACGGGCTCCTGTCAGGTATATATTATTGTAGATACAGACTGTACGGGCTCCTGTCAGGTATATATTATTGCAGATATAGACTGTATGGGCTCCTGTCAGGTATATATAATTGTAGATTCAGACTGTACGGACTCCTGTCAGGTATATATGCTGCGATTGTTCTCGTATGCTCATTCGGCATGAAAAAATAATCACAGATGTGATCTGCCCCATAGATTAACACTGGTCCGAGTGCCATGCGATGTTTTCACACATAGCGCTCGTCCGTATTCTACGCTAGTGTGACCCCGGACTTAAACTTTTGAAGCGACACAGACCACCTGCAGTTCAGCCACCATCAATATTTAAATTACAAGTTTTTCACCATCCAAAAAAATGCTAATTTTAACCTAGTTCCATAGGTTTCTTAAAGGGAACATTGCCTTGCGCAGGCGTGTACTCCGGAGGACAGAGAATGAACTTCAATCCAATATTGCGGCCAGCATGCAGCCAGCGGGTAAGGAAAGGGTGAATCAAACACCCGAAAACCCCGCCCATATGACCCAAAACTGGTCCCTCCAAATTCAGGTGACAGGTTCCCTTTAAAGGGAACCTGTCACCAGGTTTTCCCCATATATAGTACCACCAGCTTCTATATGCCCTTATACACACCCTTCTAGAGTGCTGTACATACCGTATATACTCGAGTATAAGCCGAGATTTTCAGCTCACTTTTTGGGGCTGAAAGTGACCCTCTCGGCTTATACTCGAGTCATTTTCAGCGGGGGGGGGGGGGGGGTCGGCGGAGGAGGGCGGCTGTCACATACTCGCCTGCACCTGGCGCGGTCCCTGCATGTCCCATGGTCTCCGGGCAGCTCTTCCTGTGTTCAGCGGTCACGTAGTACCGCTCATTAAAGTAATGAATATGGACGCATATTCATTACTTTAATGAGCGGTATGTGACCGCTGAACATAGGAAGACACTGCCGGCTCCCGGAGACTATCTGACAGTGAGAAGCTGCCAGGGACCGCGCCGGGAGCAGGTGAGTATGACAGGGGAGTTAAGCATTGCGCGATATTCACCTCTCCCCGTTCCACCGCTGTGGGCCGCTCTGTCTTCCTTCCTCTGGCTGTGACTGTTCAGGTAAGAGGGCGCGATCACGTAGTTAGTGTGCGCGCCACCCTCTTCCTGAACAGTCAGTGCAGAGGATGGAAGACAGAGCAGCGCGCAGTGGTGGAAGGTGACTATCGCAAGTTCCGCGGGCCTGAGCGAAGGGAGGTGAGTATGTGATTTTTTTATTTTAATCGCAGCAACAGCATATGGGGAATAATGTGTAGAGCATCTTATGGGGCATAATGTGTTGAGCATCATATGGGGCATAATGTCTGGAGCATAATGTGTAGAGCATCTTATGGGGCATAATGTGTGAAGCATCTCATGGGGCATAATCTGTGGAGCATCTCTTGGGGCATAATCTATGGAGCATTTTATGGGGCCTAATCTATGGAGCATCTTATGGGGCCATCAACCTTTATGCAGCATTGCATGGGGCAAAAGTTTCTATGGAGCATCTCATGGGGCCATTATTAACATTTGTGCAGCATTATATGGGGCATATTTTAATATGGAGCATCTTATGGGGCGTATTTTGTATGGAGCATCTTATGGGGCCATCATGGACTGTATGGAGCATTATATGGGGCTCCTAATTCAATATGGATATTCAAAAACACTTAGCCTACTGATGTCTCAATTAATTTTACTTTTATTGGTATCTATTTTTATTTTTGAAATTTACCGGTAGCTGCTGCATTTTCCACCCTAGGGTTATACTCGAGTCCATAAGTTTTCCCAGTTTTTTGTGGAAAAATTAGGGGGGTCGGCTTATACTCGGGTCGGCTTATACTCGAGTACATACGGTATGTCCCTAAGCCAATGTGCATAATGTAAATAAATTCTTATACTCACCTACAGGGCGATTCGGTGTTATGTTTGGCTCTGGTCTTCATCCGGCGCAGTCCTTCCCGTGGATGATGTGTTCTACATCATCCACACAACCTCCCTCATCACGCTTCTGTGCAGGAACACTTCTCTGCCGAGCACAAAGCAAAGTACTGCAAAGGGCAGAAAGAAGTGCGCTTGCACAGGAGCGCGATGGAAGACACCGTGTGGATGACATAGGACGCGTCATCGACTCAAAGAAAGAAGGATGGTGATAGAAGAGAAGGCACCGGATTAAGACTAGCCCATTGGGATGGGGCTAGGCAAGTCTAATATGCCACTATCTTAAGGGCATACAGATAGTGGTTGTGCTTTACAAAATGCTGTATATAAGGGTATACAGGCAGTGGGCCTACTATATATACACAGCAGTCTAGAATGCTGTATATAAGGGCATATAGATGGTGGTCGTACTTTATATGATGGGGGGGGGCGGGACAGAGACAATGATTGAATAACCTGTAGTAAGTAAACGGCTATAGTGCAAGAAAATATAGGGTACTTAGTTAACACGTTTTTTTGATTAAAAAAAATTGCAAAAGCAATCCCACCACTTTATGGTGAACCTAATTGGGACAGTCCCAACTAATATTAAAAACCTTAATATACACTGCTCAAAAATATAAAGGGAACACTAAAATCCCACATCCTAGATATCACTGAATGAAATATTTCAGTTGTAAATCTTTATTCATTACATAGTTGAATGTGTTGAGAACAATAAAACCTAAAAAAGAACAATGTAAATCACAACTAAAGCACGGAGGTCTGGAGTTGGAATGATGCTCAAAATCAAAGTGGGAAATGAAGTTATAGGCTGATCCAACTTCAGTGGAAATGCCTCAAGACAAGGAAATGATGCTCAGTAGTGTGTGTGGCCTCCACGTGCGTGTATTGTTTTCTCCCTACAATGCCTGGTCATGCTCTTAATGAGGCGGTGGATGTCATCCTGAGGGATGTCCTCTCAGACCTGGAATAAAGCATCCGCCAACTCCTGGCCAGTCTGTGGTGCAACGTGACATTGGTGGATGGAGCAAGACATGTTATGATCCTAATGGCAGAGGATCTCAGGAGTACCAGCTAAGTCTGCAAACACAAAAAACCAGCTCATAGGGAAGTGGTAACTTGGCTGACCGTATACCCTAATCCTAGCACAACAACTAGCAGCAGCCGGGGAACGTACCTACGTTGGTTCTAGACGTCTCGCGCCAGCCGGAGAACTAACTAACCCTTTCAGAGAAAATAAGACCTCTCTTGCCTCAAGGGAAAAGACCCCAAAGTTATAATACAAGCCCCCAACAAATAATAACGGTGAGGTAAGAAGAAATGACAAACGTAAGAATGAACTAGATTTAGCAAAGAGAGGCCCACTGACTAATAGCAGAAAATAGAAAGATGACTTATACGGTCAGCAAAAACCCTACAAAATATCCACGCTGAATATCCAAGAACCCCCGCACCGACTAACGGTGTGGGGGGAGAATAACAGCCCCCTTGAGCTTCCAGCAAAATCAGGAATCACATTTTAAACAAAGCTGGAACAAAATAAGGGAAATTCAAATGCATAAAAATAAGAAAGCAGGACTTAGCTTATCTTGCAAAATCAGGAGACAGGAGAAAACAGACATGGTCTGATAACAACGAATCCAGGCACAATACAGAGTATCCAGGAAGTTTATATAGTCACACCCAAGGCCAAACGAACCAGGTGGGTGCCAACCTGGGGAAAGACACTCCAAGTGCCATACCGCTAATGACCACAAGAGGGAGCCAAGAAATAAGTTCACAACAAAGACTTGTCCCAGATGTGTGCGATAGGATACAGGGCTAGTGGATGGGCAGGCCAGTCCTTAGCATCAATGCCTTCATCTTGCAGGAACTGCTGACATGCTCCAGCCACATGAGGTCTGGCATTGTCATGCATCAGAAGGAACCCAGGGACCAGTGCACCAGCATAAGGTCTCACAAGGGGTCGGAGGATCTCATCTCGGTACTTAATGACAGTCAGGCTACCTCTGGCGAGCACATGGAGGGCTGTGCGGCCCTCCAAAGAAATGCCACCCCACACCATTACTGACCCTCTGCCAAACCGGTCATGCTGAAGGATGCAGGCAGATCTCTCTCCACAGTGTCTCCAGACTCTGTCACGTCTGTCACATGTGCTCAGTGTGAACCTGCTTTCATCTGTGAAGAGCACAGGGCGCCGGTAGTGAATATGCCAATCCTGGTGCTCTGTGGCAAATGTGAAGCGTCCTGCACAGTGTTGGGCTGTGAGCACAACTCCCATCTGTGGTCGTGGGGCACTCAGATCATCCTCATGGAGTCGGTTTCTAACCGTTTGTGCAGACACATGCACATTTGTGGCCTGCAGGAGGTCATTTTGCGGGGCTCTGGCAGTGTTCCTCCTTGCACAAAGGCTGAGGTAGCAGTCCTGCTGCTGGGTTGTTGCCCTCCTACAGCCCCCTCCATGTCTCCATGTAAATAGTATATACCTGCTGTATGTCATCTCCTCCTGTATATACCTATGTGTCATCTCCTCCTGTATATACCTGTAGGTCATCTCTTCTGTATATACTATATACCTGTATGTCATCTCCTCCTATATATAGTATATGCCTGTATGTCATCTCCTGTATATAGTATATACCTGTATGTCATCGCCCCTGTATATAGTATATATCTGCTGTCATCTCCTCTATATACCTATGTGTCATCTCCTCTTTTATATAGTATGTACCTGTATGTCATCTGCTCCTGTATATAGTGTATACCTGTATGTCATCTCCTCCTGTATATAGTGTATACCTGTGTGTCATCATATACACATACACACACACACACAGTACAGACCAAATGTTTGGACACACCTCATTTAAAGATTTTTCTGTATTTTCATGACTATGAAAATTGTACATTCACACTGAAGGCATCAAAACTATGTGAAATTTTATACTTAACAAAAAAAGTGTAAGACAACTGAAAATATGTCTTATATTCTAGGTTTTTCAAAGTTGCCACCTTTCGCTTTGATGGCTGCTTTGCACACTCTTGATGAGCTTCAAGAGGTAGTCACCGGGAATGGTCTTCCAACAATCTTGAAGGAGTTCCCAGAGATGCTTAGAACTTGTTGGCCCTTTTGCCTTCACTCTGCGGTCCAGCTCACCCCAAACCATCTCGATTGGGTTCAGGTCTGGTGACTGTGGAGGCCAGGTCATCTGGCAAAGCACCCCATCACTCTCCTTCTTGGTCAAATAGCCCTTACACAGTCTGGAGGTGTGTTTGGGGTCATTGTCCTGTTGAAAAATAAATGATGGTCCAACTGAAAGCAAACTGGATGAAATAGCATGTCGCTGCAAGATGTTGTGATAGCCATGCTGGTTCAGCAAACCTTCAATTTTGAATAAATCCCCAACAGTGTCACCAGCAAAGCACCCCCATACCATCACACCTCCTCCATGCTTCATGGTGGGAGCCAGGCATGTAGAGTCCATCCGTTCACCTTTTCTGCGTCGCACAAAGACACGGTGGTTGGAACCAAAGATCTCAAATTTGGACTGCTCAGACTAAAGCACAGATTTCCACTGGTCTAATGTCCATTCCTTGTGTTATTTAGCCCAAACAAGTCTCTTCTGCTTGTTGCCTGTCCTTAGCAGTGGTTTCCTAGCAGCTATTTTACCATGAAGGCCTGCTGCACAAAGTCTCCTCTTAACAGTTGTTGTAGAGATGTGTTTCCGCTGCTAGAACTCTGTGTGGCATTGACCTGGTCTCTAATCTGAGCTGCTGTTAACCTGCGATTTCTGAGGCTGGTGACTCGGATAAACTTATCCTCAGAAGAAGAGGTGACTCTTGGTCTTCCTTTCCTGGGGCGGTCCTCATGTGAGCCAGTTTCTTTGTAGCGCTTTGTGGTTTTTGCCACTGCACTTGGGGGGACACTTTCAAAGTTTTCCCAATTTTTCGGACCGACTGACCTTCATTTCTTAAAGTAATGATGGCCACTCATTTTCTTTACTTAGAATTTGTATTACGGCAAGAAAAAAAAGCAGCTAACAGTCTATTCAGTAGGACTATCGGCTGTGTATCCACCAGACTTCTGCACAACACAACTGATGGTCCCAACCCCATTTATAAGGCAAGAAATCCCACTTATTAAACCTGACAAGGCACACCTGTGAAGTGAAAACCATTCCCGGTGATTACCTCTTGCAGCTCATCAAGAGAATGCCAAGAGTGTCGAAAGCAGTCATCAAATCAAATGGTGACTACTTTGAAGCACCTAGAATATAAGATATAATTTCATTTGTTTCACTCTTTTTTTTTTGTTAAGTATATAATTCCACGTGTTAATTCATAGTTTTGATGCCTTCAGTGTGAATGTACAATTTTCAGTCATGAAAATACAGAAAAATCTTTATATGAGGTGTGTCCAAACTTTTGGTCTGTAGTGTATCTCTTTAGATTTTATATACACCTATACTGTGTGTATATAGCTATTCTATTGTAACATGTCAGTGTGATTTTACTGTACACTGCACCTGAATTGTCGGCCTTTCAAAGGACACCGTTGCGTATTTCTCGCAAGTCACACTGATGGCCCGTGTGGTGCGAGTTTTTCTTGCACAAATAGACTTTCATTGGCGAGTCTCGGCTGATATACAGTGCAAATCACAGCATACTGCAATTTCACTCGCCCATATAATACGGCCATGATAAAAAAAAATAAAAAAAAGTGATGGGAGATTAACATTGGTCCGAGTGCTATGCGATTTTTTTTTTTTCTCGCATAGCACTCGTCCGTATTCCTCTCTAGTGTGACTCCGGCCTTAAAGGGAAAATCATTCAAAATTTCTATTTTATCGGTCGTCCATGACAGCACTACGGAGAGAGGGGATCCGCCCTTCAGGAACAGGAAACCTACAGATACATAAGGGCGGCACCTCTCCCACGCATCAGTTGGTTTCCTGTTCCTGGAGGACAGGATTCCCTGCAGATACGACTTCGTTTCTCCTATCAATACCCAGGCCGGCTGTCCGACCCAGGTAGCGAGGGGGTCTCCTACCTCGGGCAGTGCGGGTCCCTGGAAGCGCCACGGTGGGTCCGGGTAGGGCTCCACGACAGTGAGCGGTGCAGTGTGGAGCGACGTCCGGAGGAGGTCCATCCCCAGTGGTCAGCAGGTGAGTATGTCCCCCCCCGGGGTCCGCTCTCCCCCCTGGGCCTCGGTCTTCCCCAATCTGATCCCCGTCGGTGCGGCGCGGCGTCCTGTGTGCTCCTTCCGATTCGGGACCGGAGCTGGGGGTCGGACGCCGGCCTCTGCCGCGGTCGCCGCTGGGCTGCGGCTGCGGAAGCGGCGGTGGCGTAGCGGGGGGGGCGGCTGAGTGGTCCGGCGGCACCGTTCCCCGACTTCCGGGCACGTTTCTGAGCGTTCTGCCCGAAACCGGAAGTGACGCGCAGGGGGCGGGGCCAAAACCGGAAGTCAAACGCCGGCCGTTTTTTTTTCTAAAAACGCCGCTGTCCTGCATGCGGTGGGGGCGGGGGGGGGGGGCGTTTGGGTGCAGGGGGGGGTGGAGCAGTCACTTGCAAGTCGGGGGGGTGGATTTGGCCACACACCTGCACTGATTCCGGATCCGGGGGAAGGGCTATTTATAGCCAAACAGAATGCTGCAGCACTGCTTGTGAGCCCACCTGCAGCTATGGATGAGCCGGAAGCTGCCGTCGGTCTGCTGGAGCAGGAGCAGGACAGATCCTCGGAGAAGTCCCATGCCAACCCCCAGCTGAAGACCCGCGGACGCAGTAACCAGACCAGTCGCAGATCTAAACAGAAGGATCTGGACCGACCCCCCAGTAATCCGGTACCTACCGCTACTGCCTGGGTAAGAGATCTTCGTGAATGTACCCTGATGCAGTCTTTTCCTATGTTTATTTCCGTAGGGGAAAAAAAGCGCTGGTAAAACAAAAAACAAGGAGTGCGCGCTATGCGCTTGCCCTTTGCCAGACGCCTACCCTAAGAGACTTTGTCAGTCGTGTGTACGGCAGACGGTAGGAAATAAATTGATGGGGACTCTGATAGCGGTAGCGCCAGATAAATTACATAGCCTTTTTCTCCGCTCCCATAGGTGGCGGAAGAGTCTCCTGATTTCACGTCAAACCTTAGGGAGATTATCAGGAAGGAGGTGAAAGATTCCCTGAAATCCCTGTCCCGGGAGCCTTCCAAAAGAAGAAGGGAGCCTAGCGCCTCAGATTCGGATTCGTCCGCTGGCCCTAGTAGGGAGAATGAGTCAGACGCCTCTGTCTCCTCAGCGTCCTCTTCAGAAGAGGAGTCTAACCGGTTCTGTTTCCCATTGGACCAAATGGACAAACTAATTAAATCAGTTAGATCCACCATGGGGGTGGCTGATGAAAGGCCAGAACTCTCTACACAGGACCTAATGTTTGGCGGTCTAGACCCTAAAAAACGTAGGTCTTTTCCGCTCAATGACAAGGTCCAGAACCTCATCAAAAGGGAATGGAAAAAACCAGAGAAGAAAGGCTCTTTTCCACCTGCCTTTAAACGCAGATATACCTTTGAGGACCCCATGGTGAATACATGGGATAAGGTGCCGAAATTGGATGCAGCGGTGTCTAAGGCGTCTAAAAAATCATCTATCCCCTTCGACGACATGGCTTCCCTAAAGGATCCTCTCGATAAGAAGGTTGACTCATTCCTTAAAGGGACATGGGAGATGTCGGCGGGTGCCCTGAGACCTGCTGTAGCCGCGACATGTGCAGCCAGATCAATGATGGTCTGGCTGGATCAGCTAGGGTCTAAGTTGGAAGGCGGTGTTTCCAGAGATTCTATGTTAAAATTCCTGCCAACAATTCAGAATGCCGCTGCCTTTCTCGCAGACGCATCTGCGGATTCGGCAAGAATGGCGGCTAGGGCGGCCGGACTATCAAATGCAGCACGCAGGGCCCTATGGCTGAAATGTTGTCCGGGTGACCTTCAATCCAGATCCCGTCTGTGCTCTATCCCATGCGAAGGGGAATAACTGTTTGGTCCAGTCCTAGACGAACTGCTGGAGAAAGCTGGAGACGAGAAGAAAAAGTTTCCCAATCTACCAACTACCTCTTACAGGCGTCCCTTCGCAGGGAAGAGATTCTTTCGGAGGAGACCAGCCAGAGACCAGAGCAGATGGGATGAGAAAAAGAAGAAAGGTACTGGATTTATGTTTGGAGGTGGAGGACGTCAGGAGCCATCCCGTGAGGTCAAAAAACCACCCCAATGACTAGTCGCCCCGGTGGGAGGTAGACTATCTGCCTTCTACCCGGCCTGGTCCAAAATCTCCAGTAGTGATTGGATTTTGGGGTTAATAGCTACGGGTCTGCGGCTAGAGTTCTCTTCCATCCCTCAGAACTTCTTCAGAGTTACCCCACTCAGGTCCTCTCCAGCAGAACAGGCGGCCCTGGAAGCAGAAGTTCACGACCTGCTCAATAAGAATGTCCTGTCAGAGGTTCCGGAAGGAGAACAGGGTAGAGGATTCTACTCTCCTCTATTCCTAATAAGTAAACCTGATGGCTCCTTCAGAACAATTATTAACCTTAGGGCTCTTAATAATTTCCTGACCGTCCAATCATTTAAGATGGAAACTATTAACACCGCAATAAAGCTACTGTTTAAAAACTGCTTTATGGTAGTATTGGATTTGAAGGACGCCTATTACCATATCCCTATTTATGCAGGTCACCAACGATACCTGAGGGTGGCGGTAAGGTTGGATGGGGTAATCAGACACTTCCAGTATAGGGCCCTCCCCTTTGGTATATCGGTCGCCCCTCGAGTGTTTACCAAAGTTATGGCGGAAGTTATGGCACACCTGCATGAGTCCAATATTCTAATAATCCCCTACCTGGACGATCTCCTTATCGTAGGTAAAACGGCGGATCACTGTCTGGAACAGTTACATAAAGTGATGTCTGCTCTGGAGCGTCTGGGGTGGATGCTAAATGTTAAATAATCACGCTTACAGCCCATGACGGTGCAGCGATTTTTAGGCCTGACCCTGGATTCCCAGGTTCAGGAATGCCGTTTGCCTCTTGAGAAAATTGATCGCCTGCACCTTCAGGTGCTGAATGCCTCTAAAAACCCCACCATGTCCCTTAGAAGAGCCATGTCTCTGTTGGGCTCTCTCTCGTCCTGTATTCCAGCGGTCCGATGGGCCCAGTATCATACGAGGATACTTCAGGGCGAGGTGCTGTTACAACAAAAAAGGTTGGGGGGATGTCTGGAGAGCCTGATGACCCTATCCGAAGACGCTATTATGTCCCTCGGATGGTGGCTAGACCAAGAGAACCTGTCCACAGGGGTCCCCTGGGAATATAATGTAACTCGTATAGTCACCTCGGACGCTAGCCCTTCTGGGTGGGGGGCTCACATGGGGGATACGTTGGTCCAGGGGCTTTGGGATCGGGATCAGATAGAAATGTCTTCCAACCTAAAGGAGTTAACAGCTGTGGAACAGGCAGTTAAATCACTCCTTGTCTATCTACAGGGCCACCACGTGCGGGTATTCTCGGACAATCGGGTCGCCGTGGCGTACATAAATCACCAAGGCGGAACTCGTTCCAAATCCCTAATGTGCGTAGCAGATCGTCTATTCCATCTAGCAGAGCAACATCTTCTCTCATTGACGGCTCTTCACATAAGAGGGGCAGAAAACACTACGGCGGATTTCTTAAGCCGCAACACATTGAGGCAGGGAGAGTGGTCCCTGAACGACTCCATCTTCAACCTCATCGTGGAAAGATGGGGTCAACCAGAGGTAGACCTGTTTGCCACAAAAGAAAACAGGAAAGTGGCACAATTCTGCTCTCTCAACCCCAGAGAAAATCCTCTGTCAGTAGACGCCCTCCTCATAGACTGGAACTTCAGGCTAGCCTACGCCTTTCCTCCCCTGTCTCTACTTCCTTTGGTGGTGAGGAAAATCAGGAAGGACAAAGCCACAGTAATAATAATTGCCCCCTTCTGGCCCAGAAGGACGTGGTTTCCATGCCTGAGGGCTATGTCGATATCCGACCCATGGGTCTTGCCAGACATCCCGGATCTCCTATCCCAGGGCCCAGTCTACCATCCTCGGGCGGTTGGCCTTCATCTGACGGCGTGGATTTTGAGCGGGCGCTGTTAAAGGATAGGGGGTTCTCTCCGGGCCTCATTAACACTCTGCTGAAGAGCAGAAAAATAATTACCACAAAGATTTATGTTAGGATCTGGAAGAAGTTCCTTCAAAACTCGGGGGTAATAGCTGGTCAGTCAATACCAATAGACCAAATTTTAGAATTCTTACAGAAGGGGTTGGATATGGGGTTATCCCCAAATACACTTAAAGTGCAGGTATCAGCCTTAGGGGCCCTCTTTGGCTGCAACATTGCTGAGAATCACTGGGTCAGCAGATTCATCAGAGCGACAAAACGGTCTAGGCCAATGGTGAAGAATAGGGTCATGCCATGGGACCTGAACCTAGTCCTCTCAGCCATGACAGAGGCTCCATTTGAGCCAATTGCATCAGCCTCTATTAAAAATTTATCCCTTAAAGTAGCCTTCCTGGTGGCCCTAACATCGGCGCGTAGGATAGGCGACATCCAAGCATTATCCAGGGTTCCCCCTTACATGCAGCTTAGGGATGATAGAGTGATACTATCCCCTGATCCAGCATATCTTCCTAAAGTAGTGTCCAGGTTCCACAGAACACAGGAAATAGTTCTTCCATCTTTCCTCCCCAATCCTACTAACGATAAGGAAAGGAAGCCACACACTTTAGATGTAAAAAGATGCATCCTGGAATATCTGGCAGTAACTGATCCCTGGAAGATAGATAACGCCCTATTCGTGTCCTATCAGGGTAGTAGGAAGGGTCACAGGGCATCAAAATCTACTTTAGCTAGATGGATCAGGGAGGCTATCTCGCTGGCATACATCTCAAAGGGCAAGCCGGCGCCTGAAGGTCTGAAAGCGCATTCCACTAGAGCTATGGCGGCCTCGTGGGCGGAAAGATTGGAGGTGTCGATCGACCAAATTTGTAAGGCTGCTACTTGGTCTTCCCCACACACATTCTATAACCATTATAGATTGAACTTGGGTGCCTCTTCTGACCTCTCTTTTGGTGTAAGGGTGCTGCAAGCTGTAGTCCCTCCCTAGTTAGTTACTCTCTGTAATTCTCTCCGTAGTGCTGTCATGGACGACTGATAAAGTCTTAGTTACTCACCGGTTAACGGTGTTTTTCGGAGTCCATGACAGCACCTGTACATACCCTCCCGTCTTCTTAAGTTCTGGGTGTACACCTCTTCCTTTATTTATATAATTCACGGGTAGTGAATAGTTAGATATTGTATCATTGTTTATTATGTATGCTATTAACCTTGGTGGTCCTCTTGTGCTCTGTAAACCAACTGATGCGTGGGAGAGGTGCCGCCCTTATGTATCTGTAGGTTTCCTGTTCCTGAAGGGCGGATCCCCTCTCTCCGTAGTGCTGTCATGGACTCCGAAAAACACCGTTAACCGGTGAGTAACTAAGACTTTTTAAAATATGTAAAATTTCAGATTTTTTACAAAATAAAGGAAAACATATCAACCCAAGTTTACCATTATCATAAAGTCTAATCTGTCACGAAAAAAAAAAATTAATCTCAAAATCAATGGGATGTTGAAGCATTCCAGAGTTATTACTATATAAAATGACACTGGTCAGATTTTAAAAAATGGCCCCGCCACTAAGGCCTGTCCCACACGTCCAGATAATTCCGGTACCGGAGTTATCCGTGTCAGTGAGCTCACGTGGCTCATCAGTGTGGCACACGTGCGGCAAAAGTGTGCCGCCCGGGTACCACACGGACCGTGCAGGAGACAGCGCTAGAGTTAAGCGCTGTCCCCAGCGTGGTGCTGAAGCCTCCATTCATCCCTTCTCTCCAGCAGCGTTCGCTGGTGAGAAGGAATGAAAAATCTTTTTTTTTTTTGTGTTTAAAATAAACTTCCCGGCAACCTCCCCCCTCCCACCCCGTGTCTCTCGACGGATGCGACGTGTGGCAATCCATCCCAATGCGTCGCTAATAAAAGTCTATGAAGAAAAAACGCATCCTGGGGGCAACTTTGCAGGATGCGTTTTTTCTCCAAAACAACGCATTGAGACGTGCGTAACATGACGCTAATGTGAAGGTAGCCTTAACGGAGGAAGAAGGCTGCCATCCGCAGCCCTGCCGAACGCTGGTGTGAAACCAGCCTAAGGCTGTTATTATAGCACCTTACAATGTGTTACACAGATACATCATGGGCTTGTCCTGCCCTACGCATGAAATGAAAGGCTAAAATACAATGTGGAGACTTAATCAGAGCAGTGTTTTATTTGCATTCAGAACTGGTTTAAGAGGAACATATTACCATTTCCCACAGAAATCTCAGACTTTTACTTATAGAAATACTGGATAAATGTAATTTTAACATTAGATATAGAAACATTTCTAATTTTATAAAACTGCATTTTTTTGCATTGAATAACTTTATGCCTTTGCTTGTTTCTTTTTATGTATTTCTAAAGTATTGTAAAACTGTAATATGCTGTTGGTGAATGCGGGCCGGACTGTCGGTTTGGTATGTGGCTTTGTTCCCCCCAGGCATGGCTCCGGTGTCTGAGGTTTCGGTGTCCCGGACCAGAGATCATAATACCGGCCTTGAATAGTGAAGGACACGGCAGCCGACCCTGAGAAACATCCAAGGTGGGAATGCCCCATCATGTCAAAGAGAGTCAGCTAGATACAGGCCTAGCAGACCAGTGCTGGTGGGTTCATGGATGCCAGGAGGGGGCTGGCCTAAAGGAAGGTCTCGTCTTTTCCTGGCGGGTCGGAGAGTTGTCCCGTCGTTTTTGTGAACAGAACATTTCCAAAAGAACCAAAATTGAACAGCAGATCTCTTGGGAGGCAGACTTTAGTCCTCTGTTGCAGAAGCGAAGTACTCAAACTGATAGGCGCAGAGTAGGACGCACTAGAAAAGTTGGCGTGCATGATTGTTCAGGGCACTGGCAGTGTGGACCGGCCACCAGAGAAGGCCTAGACCGAAGCCTGGATATTTTAAGAGCAGGGTCACAGGAGCCTCTGGAAAACATGGAGGCTGCATGAGTAGGAAGGTTTCCCCAGGAGACGTCCATATTGCTCAGGGGCAAACTAGGACATATTTGTCCTGTCCTTTCCATTTTATTTATTTATTTTTTTTAAAGTAGCCCCCTCACTGCCTGGTAGGATATACCTGTCCTGAAGATCACAAATCATTCTTCGCAGACCGATGATGAAGATGGGCATGGAATATCCTGGACGCAGACTTTTCGGCGGCTGGCACATAACGGATTCGTCTTCCCTCCCTACCCTATCTGGCTCTGGGGGGCGAGAGGGTAGGGGCATTCGTGGCATGGACCGTCCTCTGGGGAACCACAAACACTCTTGATGTGTTAGGGCCTTGCCTCATATGATAAGGTAGTGACAATTCTAGGTGGGAGATTAGAGTGACAATTCCACTGTCGCCCTCAAAAGCCGTATCTGAAAAAAATATTTAAAAGAAAAAGGAAAATAGTTAATAAAAAAAAACCCAAAACCTAAGTCAGAAACTGGGCTGGGCGGTCCAGACCCATGTCTGCCTCCTACTGACATTAAGCTAAAACGGATAAGCTTCATGCCAGTTGGTGGTGTAGCCTACTCTACAGGGAAATACCAAAATTTTTTTTTTTGCATAGCATAAACAGCATACACCCGTGTTTTTTTTGCGTATCCCAATGAAGCATTAGCCCCCCCCCCACATCAACCAGAGGGCCACACAGCATAACCTCGCTCCCCCAGTCAGAAACCTCCACCTCACATTAACCAGCGGGCAACACAGCATAACCTCGCTCCCCCAGTCAGAAACCTCTACCTCACATTAACCAGCGGACCCCACAGGATAAATTCAAAGCCCACCAGACATTCCCTCCCCTCAAGCGTAAATCCAAATCTGACGCCCCCTGCCCCAACCATAAATCCAATCAAGACACCCCCCCATCGGATGCCACCCCAGCTTAACCCCCCAGCATAAACCCCACCCGACGTCCAACCCCCACAAACCCCCACCGGATGTCCAACCCCCACCGGACGTCCAACCCCCACCGGACGTCCAACCCCCACCGGACGTCCATCGGAAGCGGACCCCCACACAAACCCCCATCAGAAGCAGACCCCCGCACAAACCCCCATCGGAGGCGGACTCCCCGCACCCAGCACAAACCCCCATCAGACGTGGAATAAAACCCCCATCAGACGTGGAACCCCCCACCCAGCACAAACCCCCATCAGACGTCCAACCCCCCCCATCAGACGTCCAACCCCCCAACCAGACGTCCAACCCCCCAACCAGACGTCCAACCCCCCCACCAGACGTCCAACCCCCCATCAGACGTCCAACCCCCACAAACCTCCATCAGACGTCCAACCCCCATCTGACGCGGACCCCCCCACCCAGCACACACCCCCTTCGGATGTCCACCCCCACCCAGTCTAAACCCTCATAACCCCCCCAAACCCAACCCATAAGCAGGTCGCCCCCCAATAAAAGGGATCCCCTAGTAAGCAGGTCACCCCCCAATAAAAGGGATCCATCCGTAAGCAGCAGGTCGTCCCCAAATCCCACCACGGAATCCTCCCAAATAGCCAGCAGCAGGTCGCCTCCCCACATTCCACGACGAGCAGGTCATCTCCCCACATTCCACGACAAGCAGGTCGCCTCCCCACATTCCACGACAAGCAGGTCGCCTCCCCACATTCCACGTCAAGCAGGTCGCCTCCCCACATTCTACGACAAGCAGGTCGCCTCCCCACATTCCACGACAAGCAGGTCGCCTCCCCACATTCCACGACAAGCAGGTCGCCTCCCCACATTCCACAACAAGCAGGTCGCCTCCCCACATTCCACGACAAGCAGGTCGCCTCCCCACAAGCAGGTCGCCCTCAAATCTCACCACAGGGGTCCCCCCAATAGCCTGCAGCAGGTCACCCCCCACATGCAGGTCGCCTCCCCACATCCCACCACAAGAAGGTCACCCCCACATCGCACCACAGTGGTCCCCCAATAGCTTGCAGCAGGTCTCTCCCCCCCCCCACAAGCAGGTCGCCCCCCACATCCCACCACAAGGGTCCCCCCCAATAGACAGCAGGCCACACCCTCCCAAAACCCGACCACAAGCGTCCCCCCAATAGCCAGCAGCAGGTCGCTGTCATGAATCCCAATGGCTAGGGATAGCACTGGACAAGCAAAGTACAAATAAATAACGGACAAGCTCTAGGGTGATGGAACCTGGGCTGACCGCTGCCCTACGCCTGACAAACGCAACTAGAGATAGCCAGGGAGCGTGCCTACATTGGTTCTAGACGCCACGCACCAGCCTAAGAGCTAACTAGCACTGCAGAGAAAATAAAGACCTCACTTGCCTCCAGAGGAATGAACCCCAAAAGGTATAGTTGCCCCCCACATGTATTGACGGTGAAATGAGAGGAAGGCACACACATAGAGATGATATATAGGTTTAGCAAATTGAGGCCCGCTGTAACTAGAAAGCAGAATGATACAAAAGGGGTCTGAGCGGTCAGCAAAAAACCCTAATCAAAAAACCATCCTGAGATTACAAGAACCCATGTGCCAACTCATGGCACATGGGGAGAACCTCAGTCCACCAGAGCTACCAGCTAGCATAGAGACATAATTAGCAAGCTGGACAAAAAACCAAACAACTGAAAATCAGCACTTAGCTTATCCTGAAAGATCTGGGAGCAGGTAGTCAGGAACCAAACTGAGCACATCTGAATACATTGATAGTCGGCAAGGGAATGACAGAAAGGCCAGGCTAAATAGGAAACACCCAGCCTCTGATGGACAGGTGGAAACCAGAGACCGCAACCCACCAAAGTCACCCAGTACCAGCCGTAACCACCAGAGGGAGCCCACAAACAGAATCCACAACAGGTCGCCCACTAAAAGGGGTCCTGCCACAAGCAGGTCGCCTCCCCAAACCCAACCATAAGCAGGTCACCCTCACTAAAAGGGGTCCCCCGCAAGCAGGTCACCCCCAAATCACACCACAGGGGTCCCACCGTAGGGGTCACCCCAATAGCCAGTAGCAGGTCTACCACCCCAACATAGGTCACCCCATAAGCAGCAGGTCACCCCCAAATCCCACCACAGGGGTCCCCCCAATTGCCAGCAGCAGGTCACCCCCCCACAAGCAGGTTGCCCCCCACTAAAATGGGTCACCCACAATAGCATGCAGCAGGTCGCCCCCCCCACAAGCAGGCCAGGGGTCTCCCAATAGCCTACAGCAGGTCGCCCCCCAAACAAAAAGCAGGTCGCCTACCACAGGGGTCCACAACAGCCAGCAGCAGTCCCCCCCACACACAAAATCCCACAATAGCCAGCAGCAGCAGGTCCCCCCAAAATCCCACCACATGAGTCTCCCACAAAAGCCAGCAGCAGCAGGCCCCCCAAAATCCCACCACAGCGGTCCCCCACAATAGCCAGCATCAGGTGCCCCCAAAATCCCACCAAAAAGGTCACCCGCAACAGCCAGTAGCAGCCCCCCACCAAAATTCCACCACAGGGGTTCCCCCCCAAAATCCCACCACAGGGGTCCCCCACAACAGCCAGCTGCAGCAGTCCCCCCAAAAAATCCCACCACAGGGGTCCGCCACAACAGCCAGCAGCAGGTGCCCCCCCAAAATCCCACCGCAGCGGGTCCCCCACAACAGCCAGCAGCAGGTGCCCCCCAAAATCCCACCGCAGCGGTCCCCCACAACAGCCAGCTGCAGCAGTCCCCCCAAAAAATCCCACCACAGAGGGTCCCCCACAACAGCCATCAGCAGGTGCCCCCCCATAATCCCACCGCAGCGGGTCCCCCACAACAGCCAGCAGCAGGTGCCCCCCAAAATCCCACCACAGGGGTCCCCCACAACAGCCAGCAGCAGGTGCCCCCCCAAAAATCCCACCGCAGGGGTCCCCCACAATAGCCAGCAGCAACGGAGCCCCCCAAAATCCCACCGCAGGGGTCCCCCACAATAGCCAGCAGCAGCGGAGCCCCCAAAAATCCCACAGCAGGGGTCCCCCACAACAGCCAGCAGCAGGTCCCCCAAATCCCAACACGGGGTCCCCCACAACAGCCAGCAGCAGCAGGTGCCCCCCCCCAAATTCCATCGCAGCGGGCCCCCACAATAGCCAGCAGCAGCAGAACCCCCCCAAAATCCCACCGCAGGGGTCCCCCACAACAGCCAGCAGCAGGTGCCCCAAATCCCAACACAGGGGTTCCCCCCACAACAGCCATAAGCAGGTGCCCCCCCAAAATTCCATCGCAGCAGGCCCCCACAATAGCCAGCAGCAGCGGAGCCCCCCAAAATCCCACCGCAGGGGTCCCCCACAATAGCCAGCAGCAGCAGAGCCCCCCACACAGACAAGCAGGTCGACCACCACAGGGCCTCCCCCCAATAACGATCAGCAAGTAGCTTTTTTTCACCCTGAAACCACTAACCTCCATAGCGTCCACAAGCTGAAGCTATCATAATCCATGATGCTTTAGTTTGCCGCCTTGGTAAAAAAGAGAATACGCCCATGATGTGAACTCAGAACACGCCCCCTCCCGATTGGTCACGCCCCCGGAAATGACGTCACACCTGGAAGGAGCCCATACACTCTAGCATCTACCCTTATAAAAGCCTCACACTTCTGTGTGTGAATCAGAGCTGAGATCTAACGTGATAGAAGATTACAGTGCGGGGAAGACGGGAAACCTCCATATAGAGGCCGGTGGGGATGGAGTCAGTGACCGACTCTGGACAGATCTGTTCCTAGAGCCGCAGTAGGAGATGAAGATGTCGTCCTCATCATGAAGTCGTTATTTCTCCTGTCACGTGTAATGAATATCTCCTGCAGTATTACTAATGCCGATTCCAGGGTCGGGAAAAGAGACGAGAATTAGTGTTATGGAAGATGAGTCTATGAGGAACGTATTCAGCTGCCGACTCCGAGGGAGAAACTGCTTGTTGTCTGTGGCCGAAATATATAGGTTTTATTAGTAGATGGAAAGAAGGAAACTAAATACTGTAAAATAATAAATCTCCTCATATGTTTCCCTTATTATCTCCAGTAACTGTATTATTACACAGGATTCTTATGATGTTACATCGGCTCATCTTCTTCTCATTCAGGTCTCTACAATATCGGATCCTCTCAGTGAAGATCTTCTATATAAGAGAATTTCCTGATTTACCCATCAAGGATGGATATGGACAGAGACAAGATGGCGGAGAGGATATTACACCTCACCCTAGAGCTCCTCTTCCGGCTCACTGGAGAGGTGAGAGATTCTGATGACGTCACATTACATCATTCTTATCTATGGGAATAACAGATGGACAGAACTGGAGAGGTGAGGACTCTGGAAATGTCTGTAGTGAGATTTATTAATGTGTCTCTCCATAACCAGGATTACACAGTAGTGAAGAAGACCTCTAGTGAGCGCTGTCAGGACCCTGTGTCTGAGGGATGGGGAAGACCCCTGAGCCCAATCACGGGGCCTCCACCTCACCCCCTGATACATGAGAACATCAATGACCAGAAGATCCTAGAACTCATCTACAAAATGATTGAGCTGCTGACTGGAGAGGTGACACTGCTGGGAATGCTGGGACATTATACAGTAATGCTATGAAGGGATCGGGGGGATGACGGTATCATTGTATGTGTCAGGTTCCTATAAGGTGTCAGGATGTCGCCGTCTATTTCTCCATGGAGGAGTGGGAGTATCTAGAAGGACACAAAGATCTGTACAAGGACGTCATGATGGAGGTTCCCCAGCCCCTCACATCACCAGGTAATAGACAGGACTAAATACACACGGCCTATAATTATCTGTATGTAAAGAATGAATTCAGTCCCTGTATGTGTTTCCTCCAGATCTATCCAGTAAGAGGACGACACCAGAGAGATGTCCCCGTCCTCTTCTTCCACAGGACTGTAAACAAGAAGATCCCATTGTTCCTCAGGATCATCAGGTAGATGGAGAGAAGGTGTCATGAGATCTCCCTTAGGCCGATTTCACACTTCCGTTTATTTCCGATCCCGGAAAAAACAATACCGGAGATATCAGTGTCCGTGTCTGTAATACCTGCGGCACACGTGTGGCAACCGTGTACCGCCTCAGTATCACACAGACGGCCATCGGGGAAGAAGCGCTACTGTAAGCGCTGTTCCCCAGTGGCGGGTGCTGAAGACAGCTCTCATCGTTCTCCCCTGCTCTGCCGGCGATCTTCAGGAGCAGAAGAGAATGATGAGTTATATTAAAGTCAGAACGATGACAGCAGGTGGGGGCTTTTGGGACTCTTACTCCCATCATCCGACACATCCAATAGAGATAGAGATAAAAATACGATAGAGAATAGAGGGGAACCCACACCGGGTTTTCATTCATTTATTTTGATATATTGCAGGCGGCAGGTGATGAATAACCCTGATCATCCGCTCCTGCTGTCACTGTTCCTGACCTCCGGCAGAGCAGGGGAGAATGATGAGAGCCGTCTTCAGCACCTGCCGCCGGTAAACAGCGCTTACTGTAGCTCTTCTTCTCTGATGCGTGTCACACGGAGGACATCAATGTGTGTTCTCCATGTGGTCGTGTGCAGTACGTTTTGCCATCCGTGCTGACGGTAAAAAACGGACATGTCTAAGTGCGGGGCACACGGTCCATGGAAACACACTGACGTGCACAGACCCATTCATTTGAATGGGAGTACATGTGTACGTGTCTCCGGTACGTGTGAAAACTGTCACCTCACATACCGGAGACATGAACGTGTGAAAGAGGTTTTATGATGTTGTGGTAGTTCACTCACGTGGTGGCACACTGAGGTAGGAAAAATGGGAACACCGTCTCTTTAAATCATCGTTGATGTATTGTAAGGCAGCATAAACCAACTTGTGGGGAAAACAAACTCCGCCTTCTTGGCTAAAACAAGAACGAAACGATAAAAGAAAATAAAATGCTGCAGCACAGTCCGTATGTTGTGGGTGGCCCCCCGCTCTAGAGCAGGACAGGTTCAGTCTGTAGTCGACGAGCCACAAAGCCTCCGGAGTCCTCTCTCCAGGCTAGCTGAGCCCAGACTGCCTGTAGAGCTCGGTTATTTCACCCCAAGCCTGTAACTTCCCCATCATGTGATTGATCACATGATCACAACCTCATGCAGGTCCTGGCAGGTCTGCCGGGGGAGATAAAGTGGACCTTCTCCCACCCGCTCTGTGAAGGTCCACATAAAACCAGCCCTGTTTATGCAACTTAACCCTCACAACACGTAGTGTGCTGGAGAAAAATGCTCTGGTTTCACATCACTGACGCCGTTAAGCGCAGTGACACATATCTCCCCTCTATCACCTTACCAGTGACTGTCACAATGTGTAGACGGATGTGAAGGTCTTGTGTTCAGTGTTGCTTTATCCACCAGTATTATATGTTTTACACTTGTGTAATGAGAATGGTGGAGATGGCAGGATTAGAGCTGATCATAGATGTGACTTCTCCATCTGTCTGTGACCTTTACAATATTTGTTTCAGGGTGAAGATCTGACCCATATTAATACTACAGAGACATATGTGAGGGGTGATGAGCGGTGTAAAGAGGAGATTCCTACATATGACTACCCAGGTGAGTAGTGACCACTAATTGCAGAGAAGTCACAGATTCTTCTCAGTCTCCGGCTGTGGCTGCTTTATCGGTGGTGTAGTCCGGCCGTATCACAATCGTGTGATCACCATTTTGCCTCTAGACCACAACATTCTCCTCCACCCAAAACTGTCCAAGTGGCTTTGGGCATTGAAAGCCCTTTTCTATAGAACTTACAACCTGGAGGATCCAACTACCCCCTGAGATTAGAAGACTCTGACCGTTACCTGCCCAGATCCGTAAACTACAAAGCCAAATGACAGCGTACGTAGAATGTGCTGACAAGTTAGAAAAATATGATGAGAAAACGGAGGGTAATGATGCTGTTGGCTTCCAAAATCCCTGATGTGGGAAGGAGGAAAAAATCAGGGCTTTGAAAAGTGCTGCCAAGTGCTGAGCCATAAAGTTGGGCATCAAAACAAATGAATGTTAAAAAAAAACAACAAACTTTTCATTTTAATATTCTACCCATTTCTGATGTGAACCAGCTCCTTCCTCAGGCATATACAAATAATACATTGTGGAGGTTTTATATCCTCCAGAACGGCATCACTGATCCAATTGCTTAATTCATTAATTAAACCGCGCCTATGGTGCAGTTTTTTGTATAGAAACCTTTCTTCGTATACAAAACTATACAAATAGATGTAAAATGCATATTGGATGCACAATAAAATCCATATAAAGAGCAATATACGTACATGGAAAATCCTCCGGTTTAAGTGTGGATAGTTTAAAAATCCAATAGGATTCTCTATTCACAAGTTTTTGGGACCTATTAGACACATGTTCTGATATTTGTTCTAATATAATGAGTCTTAAACTGGTGGGATCTCGTTTATATTCTAAAACAAAATGTCTAAACAGACAGATTACACCTTTCCTAATATTCTGTCTATGGCTGGTCATCCTATTATGGATCGCTTGGGTCATTTTTAGATCCCTGATATTGGATGAATCTACCTTCTCCCCCTTCTGTGCTGCTGAATGTGCTCATATGGTCCCTACAAGACCAGGTCCAGTCTTTCTGGCCAAACCTCACTTTTATGATTGACAACAGTAAATGTGCAGTGAGGCCAAGTGTGAATTTCTGTACAATAACAGCAGAGTTTCCCTTTATCCTGATTTTACAATTTCTTATAAAATCGACTAACTTCAGACAGGATTGTGATAAACTACATAATAATTAGTGCACCTGCGCCATGATGTATCTCTAAGTTGTGCGTGGCTGATGGCTGTAATATACAGTGGGTACGGAAAGTAGCGTAGAGAAAGTATTAGCGCCCCCATTTCAGGAGAGATTACTGCACAATCTGAATTCCTTAGGATTGAAAACATAATGTAATTTATGACATGGAGTGAATCCATGAAACCAGGGCTCGAGCCATGCCAACACATCTCCCGCAGGTGTGAATAAATGTACAGTGGGTACAGAAAGGCCCGACTGGTGGAGGGCTGCAGTGATAGTTGACTTTGTGGAACTTTCTCCCATCTCCCTACTGCATCTGTGGAGCTCAGCCACACTGATCTTGGGGTTCTTCTTTACCTCTCTCACCAAGGCTCTTCTCCCACGATTGCACAATTTGGCAGACGGCCAGGTCTAGGAAGACTTGCGATGGTGCAAACTTCTTCCATTTAAAGATTATGGAGGCCACTGTGCTCTTAGGAACCTTGAGTACTGCAGAAATTCTGTTGTAACCTTGGCCAGATCTGTGCCTTGCCACAATTCTGTCTCTGAGCTCCTTGGCCAGTTCCTTTGACCTCATGATTCTCATTTGGTCTGACATGCACTGTGAGCTATGAGGTCTTATATAGACAGGTGTGTGCCTTTCCCAATCAATTCCTATCAGTTTAACCCCTTACTGACATCGGGCGTAATAGTACGCCTATGTCAGACTTCCTCCCTTTGATGTGGGCTCCGGTGGTGAGCCCACATCTTTCATCATGTTTTGAACAGCTGACGTGCCCTCAATAGCCACGGGTGGAATCGAGATCCACCCACGGCTATTAACCAGTTAAATGCCGCTGTCAAACTCTGAAGTGGCATTTAAATTTCGCTTCTGGCAATCGCAAAGGAAATACGCACACCGGTGACAACTCGTCAGGTGATCGCGGGTCACCGGTGTGGCATGACAATCTGAGGTCTCCTGGAAACCTCTATGGTTATCAGTGACAGCTTCCTGTGAGCGACACCCAGTGGTCGGCGCTCATAGCAAGTGAGTAAATCAGCTACATAGCGATGATCTGAACATCATCGCCTCTATGTAGCAGAGCCGATCGGGTTGAGGCAGCTTCTAGTCTCCTATGGAGACTATTGAAGCATGCCAAAAGTATAACAAAAAAGTTTTTAAAAATATAAAAATTCAAATCAGCCCCCTTTCGCCCATTCAAAATAAAACAATAAAAATAAAATCAAACATACACATATTTGGCGCCGCTGCGTTCAGAATCGCCTGATCTATCAATAAAAAAAAAAGGATTAATCTGATTGCTAAACGACATAGCGAGAAAAAAAGTCAAAACGCCAGAATTATGTTTTTTTGGTCGCCGCGACATTGCATTAAAATGCAATAATGGGCGATCAAAAGATCGTATCTGCACCAACATGGTATCATTAAAAACGTCAGCTCGGCGCGCAAAAAATAAGCCCTCACCCAACCCGAGATCACAAAAAATGAGACACTACGGGTATCGGAAAATGGCGCAAGTTTTATTTTTTAACAAAGTTTTTTTTT